>NC_060155.1:24446213-24484204 GCF_021292245.1 Micropterus dolomieu
CCCCCCCCCCCCCCCCCCCCCCCCCCCCCTCTCTCTCTCTCAATTATCAATTATCATTTGTCCAGATTGAGCATGCATCATCTGCCTCAACTTTAGGGGACGCACTCACTCAAAATGCAAATTTTGAGTCCACCATTTTTCTTGATGAGCTACTCAGTTTGTGTGCAGGAGTGTGTGTGTGTTGGGAAAGCACGGGGTCTGTCCTGGCCATTCAGTGACAGAAAAGCTTGTCAGCATTATTAGCTTTCCCTCTTGAAACCAGAGGCTATTTAGTGTCTTCTGCTCAGGGAATTGGTTCCCTGACACTGCAGAATTAGTGCCTTGCTCAACTTCCAGAATATTATTAGTTGTCACTTTTTCATTTTCCCAGAAACAGAGAACTACTTTAGTTGAATGACACTTTTTTTAAAACTTGGAATGGAATGATGTGCCACTCACACACATTTCTTTATGCCCAAAAGTAGTTCCTGCTCATCCAAAATCACGAGATGTGTGAAATTAAGTACATACGTTCCATCACATGTCTAAAATGTCTTTCAGGTTGTAGAAGAAGATGTGAGAAAAGGAGAGAGAGCGTACAACTGGGAGGTGTTGGGTGGACAGAGCAGAGGGGATGGGTCAGTGTGTGTGTGTGTGCATGGGGGGTGTGTGAAAGGCTGAAAGAGGGGTGCCTGAAGGAAGCTGAATGCCACCACCCAGTAGGCCGTGAAATCAGAAACCCTTGCCAACAAGACAGCCACCCGCACACCAGCCGTTGAACTGTGTGTGTGTGTGTGTGTGTGTGTGGCAGGGCTCCTCTAGGGAAAGCGCAGTCATGCAAGGTATCACTCCCTGTCCTCCTTCCTCCTCCTGATCTCCACGGCACATCAGTATCCATCTTGCATGTGTGTCTGCGTGTATTACGGCTCTGTTATTTCTCAGCGTTTTCGCTAACATACTAGCTCCAATATGAAATATTGCATTCTTGCCTTACATTAGTCTCTCACAAGAGAGCCTTGAGCATGTAGAAAGAGATAAAGTAAAATGTTTGTTATGATATATCACAACAGATGAGGATTTTAAGGTGAAGAAAGCTGCTTGCCCTCCAAAAAAGCTGCAGGTCAAATGCAAAGACAAGCTTGAGTGCTTTACCCATTACTTCAAAAAATGATACACAGCCTTCTTTACACTTAAAGAATATCTTGCTTGTCTAACTGAACATATTTCACGCTGAAATAAGAGGATGAATACACAAAGAAAAAAGGTTGGTGTGTCAATGCAGTCAAACTGTTTCTTAACGCTGATGTTTTGTTGCTTTTTTCAGTTTC
Organism: Micropterus dolomieu; assembly: GCF_021292245.1. Classification (NCBI taxonomy): domain Eukaryota; kingdom Metazoa; phylum Chordata; class Actinopteri; order Centrarchiformes; family Centrarchidae; genus Micropterus; species Micropterus dolomieu. The sequence continues at coordinate 24,447,521 of NC_060155.1, forward strand.
TGAAAGAAAAACAGCATTTTGCTTGCATGTAAGGTTTCCTTAACTCCCTTTTTTTATCCTTCTCTGGTCTGACAAAAAAAAAAAGAAAAGTGTTCTGAAAATGTCCCCCATCCTCCCCCTCTTCTCCTCTCCCTGTCTCTCTGTCTGTCTTTTCTTTTCTCCTTTAACAAACTCTCCTCTTTTCTTGGTGTCTCGGTTAGCGGGCCTGATTACCATGCTGCCGGTGACTTTTCCCCTCTTGTCTCACTCTCACTCTTTCTAAAGAGTACTTAATAAAATTCAGAGTCTGGTCTTCGTGTGTGTGTGTGTATGTGTGAATGTGAGTGAGAGAGAGAGAGTGAGAGAGAGAGAAAAACAGAGAAAGACTTTTCTCTTGTTTTGTTTCTCTCTCTTTCTCTAAAGGGTACTTAATAAAATCTGAGTCCTGCGAGGCCGTGTCACAAAAGCATGGCACGTCTCTCGCACACACACAAACACACACATGCACGGCCCTTAATTTCCATTAGCGAAGAGGAACGCAGAGCTTTCACAAACTAGCGTCTGGGGCTGCAGTTCATTCTCACTCCAATCTGCCAAAGTATAGAGTTTGGCCAGCCAGAGAGGGAGAGAGAGAGAGCGAGAGCAGCAAGACAACAAAATGTTTGTATTTTGCATTTTAACACATATTTTAATTATTTTCTAATTGGACCAAACGGGGGGTTTAAAGTTTCCACATCACCCTTGTGTAAGTCGTCAAACTCATATGTCGTTTTGCACAGTGAAGCTCAAACATCAAAGTACCACCACATTTTAGGGAGAAGGGCGATTTTAAATTTGATAGAATGGGGATTCTTTATTAAACAATAAAAACAAAATCAGGGGGATTGTGTGCTGGCACTTGTCAGACATGTTTCCCAGAATGGGCAGAAAGAAGAAAAATGTTTATTCTGTAGCTTTCTAATCATTTAGGGGGTTAGGGATTCATCTGTAATGACCACATACGGGCTTTCTTCCTGCTGGAAGACTAATGACTTTAGTATTAATGAAAGTCTTTCTTTTCCAGGATGAGAAATTAATCAAAGATAGAGAGGGAGATTGAAGATATTAAAAGTTTAACTGGGGCTAAGTAATTAATTGTCCTCTCAGAAAGCATTTGACAAAGATAAACTCTTCCAAATTAAGATTGGTTTCTGCTTATACACTGTCGGGATGAGTACATGACAAAAGGCAGGATCATATGTGGAAGAAAGACGAAAGGAAGAGATGGAAGAAAGGAAAGTGACAGAAAGCTGAAGAATGGCAAGAGGGATGGGAGAGGAAGGAAAATAGCAAAGGAAAATGGCAAGAATAGAGGCGAAGACAGAGAAATGAAGGGAGGAAAAGAATATTAAAGGTGGAAATACATAAGGAAAAATTGAAAAGGAATTAAGAAAGAAAAGAAATTAGGGGACAAAAACAATGACAAACGATGTAAGGAAAACAAATACGGAATAAAAAGGAAGAAAGGAGGAAAAGAATAATGAAGAAGGGAAAGAGGAGAGGCAGGTAACAAAAAAGAAGGGAAATGAGAATAAATGGTGGGAGATAAGAGATAAAGGCTATAAAACATGAAAGAAACTAAGGTGAAAATAGATCAGGTAGGAAGAAAAGTAGAAGGGTAGAGATAGTGAACGAAGAAATTCTCCTCATCTGCCATCCCCTTCCTCTCCTCTCCCTGCTGACACCCTCCACCTTCCATCCCTCTCTTCCTCGCCCCCTCACTCGCTCATCCTCCCCTCACTGTTAAATTATTCAGGACCACTTCTGCAGCACGCTTGATTAAGTTTTCATTTCGGCAAATTACCATTCGGAAACGCGCCGCGCTACTGAATCACGTAACCACTACAAGCAACGAGACTGTTTACCTGCTGTTGTTGCAGAGAGAGAGGAAGATATGCAAAGAGAAACAAAGGCAGCATAAATGATTGCATTATACCTTAATCATTTCTTTGTATTGTTTGTGATCATTATGTATTGCAAACTGCTTTGTCAATACAGTTAATTCTTTGACAGTCATGCCAGTAAAGAACCTTTCAGCAGAAGTGCGAATTACAAGCTGAAAAAGAGAGAACACAACAGAAATACAGAAAAAGATAAACAGATGTGAAGAGGGTGTAAGGCAGGCAGAGGCTGCTGCTCTGGTCTCTAATCTACTGTACATACATAGTGATGTACTCTGATTGCACAAACAGTCAATAGGTCCCATTAGGAAGAACAATGAGAGGGAGACCAAACATTTGGCACCCAGTTAAACCCCCATTAGTGTGAATGCATTGTAGTCACTTTTCAACTGTTTGTCCAGCGCCAGAAACCTTCACTGCAACTAAGAAGAATGTCTTTATCCAACTAATTGAGATTCAACTTGTATGCACAAGTGGAATTGTAATGGCAGATTTGTACACTTCCCTATCCCAGGAAGTTAAACATCATAACTTATAAACGCAACACTTTTGTTTTTGCCCCCATTCATCATGAGCTGAAGTTAAAGATCTAAGACTTTCTCTATGTACACAAAAGGCCTTTTTCTCCCAAATATTGTTCACAAATCTGTCAAAATCTGTGTTAGTGAGCACTTCTCCTTTGCCAAGATAATCCATCCTCCTCACAGGTGTGCATATCAAGATGCTGATCAGACAGCATGGGTATTGCACAGGTGTGCCTTAGGCTGGCCACAATAAAAGGCCACATCATTGAAAAAAATTCTGCTCAATATATTGAGCACAAGCTCTTTTGTATCATCCCTTTAAAGAAGACAGTAAAGCGGTCGAATACAGTCGGAGGTCTGAGCAATTGTCTCCTCGGACCACAGCTATGGAGCATCCTGACTGGTATCCTGCACGCAAAGCCCATCATGACTGTGATCAGCAGCTAGAGGGGATCCTCCAGGGCAACGTAAGCGGTAGTTAGGTAAATGACGGTGGTTAGGACGAAGAACATGCATATTTAGTCCTGGGAGATGGCAGTGGGAGGTGTGGTCATGATCTATGTATGGCTGTGTTTGCAGGTGTACAAGACAGTGTGAACTCTATGCACATTGTTGTTCCTGGGTGTATGGTATGATTAGGGGAGGGCAAGGTCCTAGCAGGGATGAGGACTATGGCTGTGCGTAATGCATATGTCTATGTGTGTGTTGTCAGTATGCAAGAACATCTGTGTGGTGTGTGAAACATAGTAGTCTCTGAGGCCCTCTAAGGCAGCAGGTATCCAGCGCTTGTGAATCAACCTAATAAATCCCGGACAAGCTGGAACAGACCCCTATGGAAATTACATTCAAATTATTAGCACACACACAAACAAATATGAGCACACACACACACATACCCTCTTCCTTTTCTTATCCCTCCTTATCGCTAATATTAGTTCACATAGGTAGATTTATGGTTGGGCATGTGTACAGACAGCTAATCAGCAACAGACCACAAAAGGGCCCCTCGGTGGCTACAAGACAAAGATATGCATCAGAACACACACGCAGACACACCTGTAGCTAGCCGATAAGCGCTGGCCTTTCATGGTAGAAACAACAGGTTCTGATTTACTACTTGGATAACTGCAGCAAAATGCCTACTGATAATACTTCCCTCACTGTGTGTGTGTGTGTGTGTGTGTGTGTGTGTGTGTGTGTGTGTGTGTGTGTGTGAGAGGAAGAAGAGTTGTAGGCAGTTGATTTGTGTGGTCTCTCTGATGAAAGCAATCTGTCACTGGGTGGTAACACATGTGTCAGTCGGTATCATGTACGGCTGCATCTGTGCGTATTGAGTGTGGTGTGTAAAGGTAGCGTTGTAGATTTACGGTCGTCTCCCATGGCAAAACACCCAACACAGTTCCTCCTGTAGCGACTGACAATGGACAGTGGATTAACGGCCCGCCTTCAGCCTTCCTCCTGTCTCTCACTCTCCCTCCCTCCTTCTTTCTCTGCCTCACTGTATCTCTGTGCTTGTTAAAATCTGGCTGCTAATTAGTGCTTGTGGAGCCTGGTGATATACTATCTGCTATCTTTCTTACACATGCTGGAGAAAAGGAGACATTTATTTTAGTGGTCTTTGGTCTTTCTCTTTTCTTGTCTGTGTCGCCTGGACAGTGTCCGATTCCTTATCTGCTCTGCTCCCTCTCTCGCTGTCTTTTGTTCTCCATTTAGCACTTTTGTTCTTTTTCTTTCTGCTTGACTGTTGCTATGTCAAATTAGTCTGTGTTCTGACCGGCACTAACACTGTGTCAAAAAAATGGAGCCTCCTCATACATTTCGGTTAGACCATCTGACTGCACTGCAGAGATCCCATCGAAGAGGACCATGATGAAGAATGCAGGGTGGTCCAGAAACATTATTTTAAAATGTCATCTAGTAAGACACTAAACTCGAAACAAAAATAAAAAAACATGTGAAAGCATGCAGTCCTAAATACGTTTAATGTATGCAGACCGCTTCTTATTTTTCTTTGTATGCTGTTTTTGACCAACCCAACTAGGGTTGGATGCGAACGCTATCTACCTTCTTTACTACATAATCTGCTGGGGATCATAATTTAAAGGATGTCAATAATTTAAACTATTATACCGATTATACAGGAAATCAACTAGATTGACTTCCAGCACAAATAAATGCTTTATGGCACAAAACGAGAGTGCAAACAGAGTCTTGTGTCAGCTGCAGACAGTGGATAGAGTTATTTGCTAAAGGAAAAATACTTGTTTGTACCCTTCATGATCAACCCATTCTCACTCTCAAGTCGTCACGCATGTTCAAGACCTCTTGGCGCCAGAAACCAGACATTTGCACAGGAGACCCATGTTTGTTTCCTGTGTAAATAAAATGTCAACATTGATTGTTTTTAGTGAAGTTACATAAGTTTACTTAACTTACGTAGTCAAGTAACGTAGTTATTCTTAACCCAAACCATGGGCTTTTATCTTAACCTAACCAAGTAGTTTTGTTGCCTAAACCTAACCAAATTGTGACATTTTACAACTTCAACCACTAGTTTTATTTTGTCTAATTTAACCGGACGTATTTGTTGTTGCTAACTTTACCACGGAGCCCTACACGCCCAAAAAAGACACTAGAGGGTACCAGGGTATTAACAAACAACACCAAGGGGTCTTTACTAAGCGTCTATATGTGATCAGTTGGGAGTGAGAATGTGTTGTCACGATAGCAGAAAACAAACAGGACTTATTCTGGAATCAAATTCTGGAATTAAAAATATCTGTAAAACGTTGTCAAGATATGTGCTGGATACTGAAAAATCAAGGGGGATGCAATAGAAAAGGACATGTGCACAGGAATCAGAGCCTTGTTTTGTTAGCGACATTTGGATCCATCAGAGGTCACAAGACCTCTTTACGTTAATCATACAAGTAATCATACACACGAGAGCTTTAATCCATGCATTCATTTTGTTCTTATTTTTACTGTGTATATCTACATCTATCTCTCTCCTCTCTGCTCTTCTCTCTCTTTCTTCCCTTCTGTCTCTCTCTCAGCACTGAGGCCATAGATCTCTCTAACAGGCACTATCTGCAGCCCTAAGCCCTAATGAGGCATCATAAGGCGAACAGTTTGCAGCAGCGCCGCGCTCCTCTTTTATTTGCCAAACCATATCTCTTCCTTCCCCCCCCTCCCGCCTGCCCTCTCCGCGTCTCTCAATTGCTCTATCAGTCTGCCCTGCTCACCATATCTCTCCCTCTCTGTCTCTTTCCTCCCGTCGTTCTTTCCATCTCCTCCCTTTCTCTCGCCCTCTCTCTCTTGAGCTTCCCGCCATTGTGTTTTATCTCTCTTCTCATTCACCCGTTGAGCTCTCCTCTCTCCTCTCCCCTCTCCCCGTCCTGGTGGTTTGAATCATATCTGGCCGTCTACATATGCTAAAGCCTGTGTAATTACAGCAGCTCTTAAATAAAGACACGCTCCTAAAGCTGTCGGCTGGAATCACAGCCAAACAAGGCAGGAGGGGCCTCTCAGCAGCAACAAAGCTGTCATAGATAGCGCTGGATTTATACCGGCAAGGATGGGGCGGGGGGGGATGAAATGAGATGGATGGACAAAGAAAAAATCATGATATAAGCAGGGATAGGGAGTGAGAAAGGTAAACAATCAATGTAAGAGAATGTTGTGGAAAAATGAGAATGGTGGTTTATATTCAGGTTTAACCCTAGTAAGCATTGTTATTTCTCAAATTGGAATACTGAAAGTTTGAAAGGATCCATTGGAATAATCCATGATACACTCTGTAAAGAAAAGATGCTTTGACTTAGGTCAATAATGCTTTGCGAAGCTGTCACTAGTCAAAGTCAAGCTGAAACTGGTATAGGAACAACTTAACTAGTTAGTAAACTACTAGCTTGAAAGTTAGCCACAAACACAGTAGCAAGCTTAGTCAATCACATGATCTATCTGAGCTTCTTTTATATTTTGTCTGTACTGGACCATTTACTTCCCTGGCATTTTGTATGATTACTGTAGATAATTCCATTCAATAAAGAGTTTAATTGAAGAGGGGGAAAAGCTCTGTCAGCTAACGAGCTTGCTCAGTCGCTAATTGGATAATAAGTTCCCACCGTTGATTCAAAAGACTCATTTGTACTATCAACTCATGTCTCATAACTGCTTAAACTGCCCTTTTTACTCTGAAAGTGGAGGGTTAAATTAGCTACAATAGCTTCTTCCATTTTGAATCCTCCGGCTCTGTGTTCTCTCAAAAGTTCAGCACTATTAGGACAGCGTGTTATTGGTCAACGGAGCAAATTCATTTCAAATTTCATTCAGGTCATAGTTCACCAAAGTTAAACAACGTGACATATTCACATGGATTTATTTTGCCCCCATGAGCAAATCCACTAATGGCAGAGATTCCATTGGAATTGAAATTAATTTTACTTTGAAATCTTGCAATTTTAAATGCCCGTGTGACCTTAAAATTATTATCAGATTGACAATCCTGTATTTTTCAGATGTAATTATTTTTGTACAAACAAATTTCATAGGTAACGAAAGAATGACCTGCCCCTAATATACCATACAAACCATGTTAAGTAAAATCGGGTCTTTGTTAAACATACAGTAGTTCACTGTGAAGACGTCAAGAAACAAGTGAGAGAAGTCTTTGTGACCAAATGAGCATCAGAACAATATATCGTGATAAAATACTGCTCACTTGACCCCAGTTCTTGGCAAGATTGCCTGAAAACACTGCATGGATTATTAGTCTTGAACCCTTATGACAGCTCTTTAAAACAACACAATGTCAGAAAGTCTCCATTCCATGAAACAATTTCCCCCCTGCCAAACAAAGACGTCTATTCAAGCCTAACATGTCTCTGCCGTGTCATAGTCATAAAGTCCTCCTGTCTGTCAAAATGTAACAGCTAAAGTCAATATTATCCATGCATCCTTGCTTTTAGGGATGAATTTCAAGCACTCTGCTTCTGTATATCATCTGTCGGTCTGTCCTTGAACCTGGACTGACTAGAACTAAATGAGAGATCCATGTGATGGGCTCCTGCTCTGAATGCTGGGCTGTTTTTTTTCTGTTTTTACCCACAATTTCCTAAACCTTTTTCTCCAAGTATTCCAGCCATCTCATTTGTACTGCAGGGATGCCAATGGTTCCTTCTTCACTTCCTCTGTTTATTTCACTTCTTCTTCTTCTGGGCTTTAGGTAGCCTTGCTGTGTTGTCCACAACAGGTTTTACCCCTTCGTTTGCCTTTCTCCTTCTCTTTTAGAGACTCATCATTATCATCCCACCAATTACTCACTGTTTTCCTCACTCTCCTGAACTCCTTCACCTTTGTCCCCTTTACACATCTTCGTCTTCTCTCATCTTCTTCCATCATCTTCATCCTCCCACTCCCTTTCCTCCTCCTCCTCCTCCTCCTCGCTCTTACTCCCTCCTTCCATTTCTCCCTCTCTCTTTCTATCTTGACTTCTGTAATTCATCAGTGCAAGCAGCAGTACAGATTGATCAGCCTCTAAAGGCAGTGCTGTGTGTGCTGCTGATGTAGCAGTAACCTCCGCTGAATAGTGAGCAGCGTGTGTGTGTGTGTGTGTGTGTGTGTGGGTGTGTGACCGGCACCAGGAGAAAGTGGAGGGGACGTTTTTTTTAAATGTATTAATCGTTGTGGTAACAGGGGATGAGAGTGGTTAAGACATGCCCATCTTTTGAGAGAGAGACCATATGTGACACATATGCATCTGCACACACATACACACACAAACACACAAACATAAACGCATTCTAATAACCCGAGGGTTTGACCCAAGTGCTTTACACCCTTGTCTCAGCCAACACACACATACTGATACCTAAGATACAATCCTCACCACACACACATATAAACACACACCATCTATGGGGAAATACAAGGCAATTTATCACTAATCACTAGACTCCCTAACTTTGTATTCATCTGGATTTCCTATGATTAATAGCTTTCCGCAGCAAACTTTATCTCTCTGAAAACTGCATTTGAGTGTCTGCGTGCGTGTGTTTGGAAGTAAGTGCTCTACAGTATAAGCAGACATAAACCAGTGTTTAATTGTTTGGGGAGAGAATGTTGGATTAGCCACAAGATTACTTCTTCAAATGCATCTTCCTCTGTCTTTTCCTCACTCTACCTCCTTCACTTCTTTCTCTTTTACTCTTTTGTATGTTGCACTCCATCTGGCAGGATATGGGATACAGGGGGGTGCAAAGGAAATAGAGGAAGAAAAGGAAGGAGATATTGAAGGAGGTCTTTAGTGCTTTTCAATTCCCTTCTTTCTCTTATATCCATTTATCCTGCATAAATAAAGGAAGAGGGCCATAATAAGGTAACTGGCTGTTGTGAAAGCAGGTTAAATCAATCCTGTAATGGACAAAAACATGTTTTTCACCAAAAAAGGTCTGAAATAAAATTATTGAAGGAACATGTTCTCTCAGTTTTTGTCATTGCTTGAAGAATATTAACATGGTCAAGTCGGGGTTGTATTAGATTGATTTTGCACAAAACCCAAAGGATTGCTTAAAGTTGCTGGAATCATTTTAAATATTTTTATTAACTCGTACCACTTTAGTTTTTGATGGTAGATCGTGTGTGGTTGAGCTTTCTGCAAGACTAGCGAGGAGGAGACGGAGAAGGAGGAAGAGGAGGAGCGGAGGGAAGAGATGATGAGAGGAGGAGGCCAGAGAGGGAGGAATGGATGAGGACAACAGAAGAGAGGAAGCAGAGGAGCTGGCGAGTGGAGGAGAGGTGACAAGGCTTCAGGGACAGACAGAGGCATGAATAATTTATCAACACTTCTGATGGACAGATTAGGGGAAAAAATGAAGAGAGACGGAGCGAGGGGGGGTAGAGGAAGCGAGATTGAAAGCAGAGGAAGGGGAGGAATAAAATGACAAACAGAAAGAGAAGAAGAAAGCAAGTGAAGGGTGGAGGGGCCACACACTGGAGCTCTTTGATCCTAACAAACCCTCTCACCCTGACACCACCATGCCATCTGTGGCCCGCACTGTGTGTGTGTGTGTGTGTGTGTGTGTGTGTGTGTGTGTGTGTGTGTGTGTGTGTGTGTGTGAGAGAGAGAGAGAGAGAGACAGTGACAAAGGAACAGGGAGATGGAGGGAAACAGATCCAGACGAGGTCTGTATATTGTGTTTTTATGATCCGAATCAAGTTCAGTCACAAATTCAAACCTGTGCTTCTTATAGTATTATTGATACATTTCCAAATTTATCCACACATTGTGTGAGAGTGTGAGCTTACCAGAACTGATTTCCTCAACATTTCACTCTGGCATGAAGAAGACAGCATCACGCGTCTTTGGTATTTTTGTTCTAAATGCTACAATCATAATGTGATGAAATGCAAAAGAGACAAATTAAATAAAAATTATACTAATAATTGATTTTTAACATGCATACGTTATACATCTGTTATGAAATAGATCAACTTTCAATCTATCTTTGAATTGCTGAGTCTGGTTTATCTAACCCATCATATCAATCAATCAATCATGACCAACATCCCATGATGTCATCTGGTGAAGGTTTCTACTCCTCAGCCCAAAATTGCAGATTAATACATGTATTATGACGCCTCCAGCTATAATGATGTTCTATTTAGGTATTAAATATTAATAGTGTAATTTGGGTGTCATACACCTTTAAACCTACAGGATTCTGAACATTTAAAAATGGCTGTGGTTAATTTTTCAACCCTGTGGTCAAATGCCACAATTAGCATTCTAACCACTTATGTGTATGTGTGTGTGTGTGAGGAGGTGATGGATGCCTGATGCCAGACATCCAACATCAGCCACCTTAGTGTGTAATGTGTGTATTGACAGGAAATTATCAATGCAGTGACGACAGGACAGAGGTGGTCAAAGTACCCTCAGGTGCTACCATTCATTAACTATACAGATCACATGAACACACAGACACACACACACATTTCTGTATTGCTGTAAATCTGACCAAACACTTGTCCCCGTCCCCCATGTACCCATTAAAGAACATCATCCATCAGCCGTTCTCATCTTTTTTCACCTGCTTTGACTTTCACATGTTCTTTTTGTCCTCTCTCATTTTCTCTTCCTGTTACTCTGACAGCCTCCCGGTACACCTGCCTTTCATTACCGCAGCCGGCACTTTTCAGCTTATACCACTGACCGTGTCTGTGTGTGTGCTGGCAGGAGCGGGGTCAGCATGCGGGCTGTCGACATTATACCATGGCCATTCCACGCTGTCTACAACAACCCCACCATGTAGGAGTCTTTACCTCCAACCCCACACTCTCCTCTGACACACACACACACACAAACTGCCATAAATGGTTGGCCCCAGCGACCATCTATTACTAGACCTTGCGCTGTGCTTCTGTGCCAGGTTGCAAGACATGTGACCCAACAGTGAACACACACACAAACACACGTACATGCAACAAGCCTTCCTTCCTGACATTGATGCAAAGTCAGTGCAGTTTTTTTTCTGTGCAGTTTAAATCCCTTTATTCCTACTGTTACTTGTTGTTTGGATTGTTTAAAGCTGCATTGATCAATATTGAACAGTGCATCGCATGACTGTAATTTGATGTGTAATGTGACAGGTGTCGCTTGTAGTGATGAACCCATAGAGAATCATCACCCAGCTCTGCGGTTATCCTCTGCTCTACAGAGTTTGTTTGCACCATTAAGTTAATTGTTTTGGTTAGCGACTAGCTGGTGAACACAGTGGAGCATTTGTAAAAAAAAAATAAAAAAATAAAAAATCTTATTGTAATATATAATGTATTTATATTTTACAAAACGTAGGGTCTAGACCTGCTCTATATTAAAATTGCAATGAGAGAACTTCTAGTATGAATTGGCCCTATATAAATAAAATTGAATAAACAGAATTTTTATTTTTTCCCCAAACAAGATACAGCCAGTTTGTAGGTCCATATTTGAACTTTAAACATAGCCACCTAGCTGTTTCCCATGCCCGCTGTCATCATGCTAAGCTAGGCTGAAAACAAACAGATTTCAGCTCCTTGCTTGACACACAGACTTGAGACTGAAAGCAAATAAGTTTTAGAAATATAATGTAAGTAGCAAAGCGTAATTACATGGATGCATATGAAAACTATCTGACAGTTAATTTAGTTCGCTCAACATTAGCCTTTGAGCCAAAATAAATCTTGACTCCTTTTGCCCAGTTTATGATCCGGTATTCACAGAATACCAAACACAACCATTTAAATGTAAGTTTATAATTCTCTGCAAAGTTGCTATTAGCACTGACCCTGTTTGGAAATTAAAAGGTGAGTTCAGAGATAATACTCCCTTTTAGCACAATTGTTTGGAAATATTTAGAAATGTGTGTTTTGTTTTTCTGGGTTTTGCAGGATGGTGTTGTGAGGTGTCCATGTCAGTAACCATCGTCCTGTGATGAACCAACCCTGCAGTCACTTCACAGTCTTTGGCTACCCACAGCAAGAAGCTTTAGTTAACACCATCTTCAGCATGATTTGGGAGGGGGGGGGGGTGCTTTTAATCTCACCACCACTGGCCTTTAGGTCCTGACCTAGTCTTTGCGCGACACTGCTCTGACAATTACATGAAAGTACACACAGGGTCCCTAACAGACTGCTGAGCCCCCACTGGTGACGTCCCAAAGGTCATTAGGCTTCTTCCTGCGAAACAAGGCAGCGCTAACAAGTGTACCGCGAGGTTTAATATGGTGTTAGTGCTAAGATATGAAAAAAGCTGAAAGCCTGTCTCTGTGGCTGGCTTGGTTTATGTTTTTTCACCCACTGACTTTCCTTCCAGAACCAAAACTGAGTATGTAACAGACAGGAAACAGAGCAAGACAGACAAAAAAACTAAAGAACAGCAAACTAGGTCATGCTGTGTTTTAGGATTTGTGCTTTTACTTGGTGAAATAAAATCACCCTTTACCCATAGTGTCTATGTGGAGTCACAAACAAAGTATTAAAAACACTTTCATTAACACAATCAAATATGTTTTGTCCTATTTAACAACGCTGAAGGAACAAGGCTCTGTGCTTATGAAGAAAGCAAGGAGGAAAGATCAGGCTGAGTTAAGCACTTGTGCATTCACGCACACACACCCTTGCGCACACACACACACACACACACAAACACCCACACTCCCCTGTTGGGTGTAGAGGAGAATCAATATGTCTTTGAATGAGGGTCAGAAGGGTTGTCTGCCCAGGGAGAGCTGACAGATTTGCTCTCTTTTGCTCTGCTAAGCCCCTGCCTGCTTCTAAAACCCCCTGACACACACATACACACACACACACACACACACACAGATGGAGACACACACAGACATATAGATGGAGAAACACACACATACAAACAGATGGAAGGAGACACATGCACAAAGATGGGATGCTTCTCCAGGAGGCCAGAATTCCGAGCATTTTGCCGCGGAGATGTGATATTAGACGTTCTACATCGAAATGAACCCTGATGCGCACCCCGCTAAGTGTGTGTATGCCTGTACCACCAGCCTTGGCAAGTGTCGTAACTCAGGGTAGGACACAAAGAAGAGAGTGAAATGTATGAGGATAAAAACAGACATATATAATTAAAGCTAAACTGACATAAACAGTCACTCCACTCTTGACATTTACCTTTTATCAAAGCAAACTGTAACTGTTTTAACCAGCCTGACTTCAATGTGCCCCTTGCAACGGATGAGGACATTTGGCCACAAGGTGATCATTTTAAATAGCTAGGACAGTGTAGACGTACACTTGTACATACGCATCTTCTCGCGTAACACAGGGAACCATATTGTCAACTTCTGAAAGTGAACAGGACAGCAAAGACAGAGATGATATAGGTTGACTCAACAGTCAGGGAAAGGCAACACAGAGCAGATGAGGATGCAAAAAGTATTTTTACAGAAAGCAATAACCAAGGGAAAATTAAGTCAAGGTGGAAGTGACCGAAAAAACAGACCAAACACTCCCTGTAATATCTCCTCAATCATCATCAGCCACTTCTCTTACTTTCCAGAAATGTCCCTCTAGAGTTAAAAACCCTTAAATATGAATCTCACATGTTGTTGCTTCAGATATCATTCTGTATACAGTGGTCTTGCCTGATTTGTTGAACATTTGCAATCTTTGAACATATTCAGAAGTAACAGTCAAACCTCATTTTTTTCCTAGACTAAACTTTTTTGTAGTGTGGTGTCCGAACAATAATGCTGCGATGATGTGTATTTATCGTCCTTATTTAAATAATAATAATAATTTGAACATTTTAGCCTGGGCATGGAAAAATGGTATGGGATTTGTGTCCAGACAAACAAATATCAATCTATAAATGATTATTATTAAATGTAAATCAACACTCAGACTGCTTTTGTTGCCGTACTGGTGTAAAGTGGGCTTTGAGGTCCGACAACACAAAAACACCACAGGGTTAAGTAGATAATAGTCTTAAATGCTGGATATTCCTACTCATGATAATTCAAAATGACATCCATTAGGATGTGATTTCTAAGCAGATCAAAGGACCCAGAGCCGTTTGAAATGGATCATATGATGTGGATTACAAGAATGACGTAACGGTGAGAGATAATGTTTCTTAAAGAATGTTCATTTTAACAAGCGTTCAAATAAATAGCTGCTCTCACCCTCTTCAGTTCTTTACATTCTTTTATTTTGCTACGTCCCTCAAACGCTCCTCATCGTTTCACTGATAATCACATGACTCACAATCAGACATGTGGATCCAAACAGAAGTATGAATGTGTCTGTGTTTGACAATTTGCGTGTGTGTGGTTGTGTATGTGTCCTGTGTGGCTGACATACTAGAACAGCAATTAGTAATCACTCATGGAGCTAATGACAGCAATCAATGAGCTTTTAAAACCAGCCATTTGATAATTACAACCATCAATGGTCACCCATGGATTCATTATAGTACTATGCTCTCTCTCTCTCTCTCTCTCTTTCTCTCCCCTCTCTCCCACTGTCTCCTTCACTATTACTTTCTTACTCTGACCCTATCGGTATTGTACCTTAGCATCTTAACAATCTCAAGCAATTTAATGAAGTGTGTAATTATTTACTCTGTTGTCAGTAAGTTAAAATGTCCAAATACAAATTTTTTAATGACTCAGCATATAAACAAACAGAAAATCAGAAGGGATGTATTTTACCATAATATCCAACCATCCATCTATCGTCAACTGTTTGTCCTGTGTACAGGGTCGCGGGTATACCATAATATACTGTTGCCTATTTAAATATTCTATCACAAAATGTACTATGCACCTTTACTTTTAAGGAAAATGTTAAGAAGGCCACAAGTTGTGTTTTGGTGACAAGATAAATTCACAGGTGACAATGTTTTTGGTAAACTCTTACTAATTAATAGCAACATGGTATAACAAGCAAAAACATGAAGGGAGGAGAAAGGAATCAAAAGACAAAGAAAGAGGAATGGAGAGAGACAATGCTCAAACAATTCTGCTTATAGAATCTGCAACTGGGTAAATAATATGTTATTCTTTCCCTTAAGTTCGACCCATTTCCAAATTTCACTGTCTGATTTAAGATGTTATTCAGAATCAATGCAGTCACTGGATCCCCTCTGAACAATAGCTGAGGCAGTTTTTCTTTAAGTCAATCAGAAAGTTGCTTTCTATGGAATTTCTTGTCACTGATTCTGAACTGCAGTTCCAGTTTACTGTACTTAAACCACTATTTTTCTTTTCTTCTTCTTTCTTCTTCTTCTTATTTTTTGTTTTATTTTATTTTCTATCGTTAACTAACTATTGGAAACGTCCAAATATGATACTTTTGTAATGCCATTATTTTTTTTTGTATAGGCTTCAATGGTGGTTGTATGGAATATGTGTAGATTTGCAGTTAAATTCGTTCTTGTTTTGTCTTCAGATGGAAGCATGAACCACAACCAACACTAGGTACAATAGTTTGTTTTAATCACAAACCCGAAAAATGATCCTGAAGTCAATTGAAGCTGTTGTGTCCAATTTTGTTTTTTTGTGACCTTGACCCTAAAATCAGGTTCACTCAGTGAAAATGAAGTGTCTGGGTGGTCAGCTGACAACTACAGGATCTGAATATGAGCTAACCTGCACATCATATAGATACACAAGTGTTCCTGTGTGAGTACGTCTAGTAATGTGTGTGTGTGTGTGTGTGTGTGTTTGTGAATGCGCATTTGTGTGTGCGTGTGGTGCGGATGCACAATTACCAGGCAGGCGCGAATCGATAGGTGCCTGCTGACAGATGGATTAGCACGGTAAACAGATGATACACACACCGCTAAATTATTCATCTGCTGAACAGTGGGCTGGGTTTCCACACGCCGGGTGACGAGGGAGAAGAAGAGACAGGGGTGGGGGGGAGGGATGGAGGGAAGGAGGGAGAGGGGTGTGAATAAGGAGGATGAGGAGGAAGAAGAAGAGAGCACAAAGAGGAAACATGTGTTTCTTGAGTAACTTAGGTTTCATTAAATCATTTTTTTCTTAGACGGGAGAGGTTGTGACCTGTAGTAAAGGTCATTACCTGAACTCAAACCTCAGACTTCATGAGTGCAGTGTATGTGCTTCAGCTCTCCTTAGAGACTCAACTACGAGGCAAAGAACACCCATGGACAGACAGACACTATCCCTCTAATGCCTTCTAGATATGCAGAGGCACCACAGGGTCAAAGTGAAGTGTCTTGCGAGGCATTTGAGATACCGAACACACACACACATGCGTAAACATCGACACACTCATCCTTTCTTTATCCGCGTCTTTTTCTGAAGTGCGGGCAAATCCGTGATCATCGACTGTTTATGCCTTTAACAAAGCCCGCCGCATGAATGCAATTTCATATGCATAAAAACACACACTAGAGGTTCGGGGAATGTTGTGGATAAACCTGATCATGCCGTAGGAGAGACATGCACCATTATGTTTGGAGCTGAAGCGTCTCACAAGCAGCGAACATTTCATACAAGGGACAGCCCCATTTAAATCAATGTTCTCAGACGGTCTTTTGGTAGGAACAGCCTGTTTATACACAGACTTCAATGAGACCTTTAAGGCTTTGGCACTACAGAGTGCACTCCCAATATTGAATAGTGTAGATTCTGGAGCATGCAAATCATATGAGCATGCACAAACACATTCACACACACTCTGGCATGCATATAAAATACACATTATTGATTTGTTTCACCTTTCTGAGGGACTTTAGAGGCCTTTTTGCAGCAGATGCTAAACTCTGGTCCTCAGGGACGGCTGCAAACTTTTAATGGCAAGTATGAAGAAATTTGATAATACACAGTGATATCTGACCACTAACTGCAACTTTCATCTTCAGGAAAAGAATAGCTCGCTGTCAAATAAAAGCACGAAAATTCCTTTCCTTATTTAAAAATGTGTTTCACTTCCAAAAAATCTACAGGTGCAACTGGTTTACTCTTGTCACTTGTAAAAAAAAAAAAAAAAAGAAAGAAAAAAGGTGTGTGTTTGTGTGTGTGTGTGTGTGTGCTAAGTAACCGGCCGGTCCAGCGCTTTGGAGCGACAGTGCGTTAAGAACAGCTAACGATCTTGAACCCATAACTCCCTCCTCTCTCTCTCTCTCTCTCTCTCTCACACACACACACACACACACACACACACACACAAACTGTTCGTTCGCATCATGGCTACCATCAGCAGTAACCAATCAGATTTGATGAATAATTCAATATTAAAGAGGGTGTGACCAAGACAGAAAGGGGGGAGGCTGTGCCAAGCAAGTGGGCTTTTTGGAAATGGGCCTGCTGTTTTGTGTGTGTGTGTGTGTGGGGGGGGGTCTGTGTATGTATGTGTGTGTGTGTGTGTGTGTGTGAAAGTGAGAGAAGCAAGGGGGGGAGGCCTGTCACACTAGACTGCATCCACAAACTGGCTGCAGATTAGATTACTGAGGAGAGGAGAGGAGAGGAATAGAGGGTGGAGGAAAAGGGTGGAGGAAAAGGGTGGAGGAAAAAAAGGCTAAAGAAAAAGGAAGAGAGGAGAAGAGAAACTGAAGAGAGAAGACTCTTAACACATCTGCATTAGGAGGTGTCTAAACGCTGGAGGTCTCTTGAGAAATAAGCACATCTCTGCTTCTGCCAGACTTGTAGGTACAACATGTGGCATTGTACAGAGTACAATACACATTAATACATTATATCATTTTGAGATTAATTAGAATTCTTTGGTAAAGTTAAACCATGATTCAAAGGATTATTACAACTTTACTGGAGAGGATAAACATGTTGTTGTTTTTGTTGTTTTACAATGCCCATACATTCACTTTTCTCAGCACTACTAACTTTTTCAGTGAGAGATGGTAGTAGGATATATTTGCCTTTTTTGTACAGAAAAAAATTTTTGTCCTGGAAAAGAAATCCAGCTTCTTTTCTGAAAAAAATCCTTTAGTGTAACAAAATGTAAAAGGCAGTTAGGTGCAGGCATAAGTTCAAGGCTGTGGCATGCCATAACCTTATGTGAGCTTGTGTGGGTGTGTGTGTGTGTATACATATTAAAAGCTAAATGTGTGTTGTGTTGCCAGGTGTGCTGTGGTTCTATGAGGCTCAGTGGAGTTTTAACGCAGGGATTTTATTGGCCAAAGCTGACATCACCAGGGGAACAAAGTGGAATTCCTGAACTCGGGACGCTACAGACCTGGGCCTGTGTGTGTGTTAGAGAGAGAGAGAGAGAGAGAGAGAGATAATGCCTCTGTATTTGCTACAGGGATTGTGTAATTTTTCCTTCAAAGCAACCTCGATGAATCCCTGAAGGCCATGTGACATCCTGTTCTCAGAGAGGTCCACCTGATTTTGAAAATTCCTGAGTCAAGTAGGTGGGAACAAGTGAAGTATTATGTCACCATAATAGCAGGTGTTTGCTCATTTGAAAGTGAAAAAAGACCTATTTTAAGAGTGAAAATAAGATGAAATGACTTTTGAGCCTGGGGAATATTTTGTAGGGCACCACAGAGGAAATCCTCTCATTTCATCCGCTCTCCTTCATTTGCCTTCCACTAGCTCTAGTGGCTCATTTGTGTAACCTACTCCTCAACACACACACACACACACACACACACACACACACACACACACACACACACACGCACGCACGCACACACACAGTGATCTGTGTCCAAATGGAGTGGCTGGGCCGACAAAAGGCTCGACAGGAAGCGACTAATCCTTGATCTGCGCAGAGTCGCAACAATGACCGCAAGTCACACCAAGTGACACACACACACACACACACACACACACATACATGTAGACAATCGCTGCTTGCTTCAAGTTGCCACCCAGGAAGGAGGGGAGGGAAAAGGAATGGCCTGAAAGAAAATCTTTCCAGATTCCAATTACTATTTCATTTAAAAAATAAATGCTTCTAAGAGCAAAAGAGAAAACTTAACACAGTGAAAAAAAAAACCCCAAAAGCTTTTGTTACCCTATATGTGGATTATATGTATGGATCAGATGCAAGAAGGCTGGTATTGACAGGGAAACAGACACACACTCCTCACCCTGGGGGAGCCGCCTAAAGGGCAGAAGGGCACACACTTGGGGGTAAACAAAGCCACCACAAGAAGGACAGTCCCTGATGTGTGTGTGTGTGGGTGAGTGTGTCTGTGGCACATAGTGGAGACTGACAGGGAGGCAACATGAGAGGGACAAGCCTTTTAACATCTGGCTAAGCACTGACAGGGAGACACACACACACACGCACAGACAGGCAGGCAGGCAGGCAGGCGGACGAGTCCCAGTCCTAATTATTAGAACACTCTTACTTAACTTAACCCTGCCACTAGACCGTGACAGGCAGAGATGCAAGGAGGGAGAGGGGGGAGGTAGAGGTGGAAGAGGGCATATTTTTGCGAGGACAAGGAGAAGGATGAGCGTTTCTGTCTCCTTGAGGGATTTTTTTAACCCCTTACATGTCACGGCAGGGAGAGAGAGAGAGAGAGAGAGAGAGAGAGAGGGGGGAATGGAAATGATAGGAAAATTAATACATTTAAAAAGAACTGACATTAACAGTCAAAGCCACTTGCAGAATCTGAAAACATCAGAACCCCACCCACGCGGTTTGTTTGACAGGTGGTCTGTGGAGGGCAGTGCAGAAATCCCACAGTAATGACTGCTTAGCACTAAAGATGGAAACAAAATTCAAAAAAAATCTGTTTGTCATCTATCAACATCAGTATCATTATCATCCATCTTCCCTTTGTGATAACTCTCTTTTTCCCCCAGTTTATTTTTCTCCACTGTGACATTTTTTTATAGCTACAACTATTTGCTCTACTCGTCCCCAGAAAGAAACAACACACATGACATTTGCTCTGCTGAACAGGGGGACAAAAAGATGAAAATAAACAAAGAAAAAGAGGCAACACCAAAAAAGAAAAGAAGAGAGACGAGGAGGAGGATGAAGAGGAGGCCTCTCGCTGTGTGTTTTAACAGCTGTGTGTGATGCACTCTGTTAAACGTTAAAATGAGAAATAGGAAGCAGGAAAGTTTTGAGCTCCAATATCTTGGATTCTGACTGTTCTTCAAGAAGACACCATCAGTTTAGGTCAGGAAGCACTTTCTACAAGTGCATCAAAGTTATTTGAGTAAAACAATTCCAAAACAAGGACAATACATGTGAATACTACACAATTCTACCTGTCTATCGAGTGCTGTCTTAGGAATCCCTCTGCTTTTATTTCTGTCAGGCATATGGGATCTGCATTTTAGCTCAGCATCTCATCATCCTCCCTCTTTCTCTCTCTCCTTCCTTCCCACAACCATTTTTTTCTTATTGCTTTTATCTTTTCTTGTATCTCACCCCCCTTCCTCCCTCATGCGTTCCTTCCCCTCAATCTGTGCTAAAAGAATTTGTTTTCTTTCTTTCCCCGCCAGCCATTTCGGTTCCTTTTTTCAGTAGCACATTTGTCTTCTTGTTGACTTTTTCAGTCCCATATTCTTGTATTTACTGTCTATCTTCATTGTGTGTGCAGAAAATTTCCATTGACAAGTGAAAAGAAGAAAGAAAAAGAAAGGAAGCAGAAAGATGAGGAAGCTGGGTTAGGCATTCGGGGTCAGGTTCAGTGTAAATCTCCCAGGCTTGTAAATGTGGAGGGCGGAGAGAATGTAAACAAACAGACTACAGCTGTCACACACTCAAATGGGGAGATGTACATACATACAAAGAGAAGGGGGGAGGAAAAGAAAAATTATGGAGAGATTGTAGGAGAGAAAAATAGATAAGTAAGAGGCAGAGGAAAACAAAGACGATGGAGCATGCTGGATACTGAGGCACAAACACACGCACAAACCTTCACATTGACATGTTGCGCAAAAACATCAAATCTCTTCCACAAACATACAACTGCACTGCGGGGCGCATTGTTTTATTTGTCAATATCCCCATTAATTCTAGTCACACATCCCATAATTCCATCCTCTCTTTTACTGTATATGCTCTGCTTTCACCCCTTCATTCTCATGCTAAAAGCTCACAATGTGAATACAGTAAATTGTAATAGCTTTTACAATAATATGACATGCCTACTCCTCTTAAGGCATGATGGGGCCTTTATGTGCAGGTTTAGCGGATGACAGGTTAGCGGGTTTAGTTAACAGCCACCGTGCCTGACGGTGCAGTGGGGGGATTTGGGAGGGCTTAGCACAGAGTAGGCTACCGTTGCTTGGAGTGGCATGCGGCAGGCTCAAGGGAATCGCATGCAGGGAAGTTGAGGATGTAGTTTTTTCAAGTTGTGTTAACATAATTTTTGGTTCAGTGTGAAGCAAAGAAGAAAGAACCACCATCACACCTTGGTTTAATTAGCATGACAGATGATTGGATTGTAATGGGATAGTATTTAGACACATATAATCAAGATGTAAATGGGTGAATGCAAGACAGATATAAAGGAGGGGTGGATAATTTGCATCACATTTAAAGATTTGGTCATTGATAGCCACCTATAGAGAAGTTTTGTTTTGTTTTTTTATTACTAAATACACAGTTTTTGTGTTACTGGTTCTGTTTATACTAATTTGGGTATTTTAACAGACGACACTATCTCAGGACAAGAACCTCAATATTAATAATATACAAAATCCAAGATTACAATGAATCGTAACATGTTTATGTCCACAAAACTATTTCACAAAACTTTCTGCAATATCTGCGATATGAATAACTACCTTATGTGTTAGGTTGGGGAATTATTGTGGTTACTGTTAATAAAACTGTGTACATTAATTGCTGGTCTGTGACTGAATGTGGAGTCTGGCACCCTGCTTGAAAGTCTGACATGCTGCGTTGCGTTACACAATGATCCTAGTATTGGCACTAAACTTTGGCTTTGGATATAAATTGATGTGCGGAATCATCCAATATAGAGAAAATTCCAAAGGATACTGGACTAGCATGTGTGTATTGTGTTATTCAGTCCATGCGGCCATACATTTTTGGTTAGACACAAAGGTTTTGTGGATGCGGGTTGCCTGAAAATTTCTGAACACTAAATTCTAATCAAAGTCCATGTAGTAGTAACATAGCAAGAATTTAAGTTTTGGAAACCTTTGAAACTTAATCTAGTAGTTTTAATTATTTGCCATCATATACTGTACATTTCCAGACTCAATATTACATTGTTTTGTACTAGGATCTCTGATGACACAGTATGATTCCAAGCATTATAAAGCTCTTTTCACTGAGATTTTCAAGAGGTATGTGTGAAGCAGCACGAAGGCTGCTAGTTAGCTAATGTGTGTGTGTGAAGCAGCGAGAGCACTGTTCTCATGGGATTGTACCAAAGTGTTGTTTGTTCTTTACGCCTCCACTGGATCGCCAAAACCAGTGAAGGAGAACCCATAATACTTTGCTGTAGGCAGTGCCTCTGCACATCCAATTGCATTAGAAGCCTATGGTAGAGGTAGAGGCTACTTGTGCCAAGATTTAACCTGATTAGATACAGATTCAGCCGTTCCAAAAGACAGCACAGGAGCCCTGTACCCATCTCCTGTTCTATTTCTGTCTGCAGCCTAAGTGCTTACAAATCTGTAGTGATAACATGGCACATATGACAGTGACCACAGGTCTTTTGAGCAAGGCACTTTGCAAGTACTCCAGTTGGTTCAAAGCCACCACAAACTGAAAATGTGGATTTCAAATGCATTTCAAAAAGGTTTTAAATCAATGGGTTCCAATTCCATAGTAGAGTTGTCATTTCTTTCTTTCTCTCCTCTCTTTGTTCTTGTCCCTTTCCCATTCTCACTGAATGTGCTCTTTGATATCTTTCTCTTCCTTCTCATTCCTCCCCAGCCAGCCACCGGGTGTCATTTTCCCAATTTCCTTCTCTCCATCCCTTCCTTCATCCCTCTCTTTCTCACCCTCTCTGTCTCTCCTGTGGTGGTCTTTTTATCGGATCAGTCTCAGGTCGTCGCCTCTGTCTCTCATGTGTTCCATCAAGGATGCATCCCTCAAACACACACACACACACACACACAAGCTCTCCTTCCACAAGAGGTGGAGGAGGAATGAAAGAAATAATGGCAAAAAGGACAGAACAAATTTATTTTATGAAAGGAAAGACAAAATGCTAAAAAGAAAATAAATAAGAGAGAAAGACTTTCTCTTTTAGTTAAATTAAAGACTATAAACACATTTCTGTCTGTCTGTCTGTCTCCTAATTTGTCACTGAGATCCGATGCAGCTTGTTGACATGTGTAGGAGATGTCGGTGCTCATGCTGAGAGCTGTATGCTTGGAAGAGTGTTTGTGGAAGCTTGTGTGTTTGTGCTTGGAGCTCTCACAACCCCTCTCCCACCTCCCTTTTATTACAGACACACACATGGACTGCCAAGGTTTTGGGTATGTGGGTAAATCTTTTGGCATCAGGGCTGCCAGCGTGGAGCTATGATGAATGCTGATGGCAAAGAGCATGGCCGTTCTCTGAACCAGTCACTCACACACACACACACACACACACACACACACACACACACACACATACACAAACACTAATCAGATTTCCAGTGCGTGAGGGCCAAATGGCAGCCTTCCACTGGTGAATGCTAATGTGACCAGTGGAGCTTGTGGGCTTGTGAAACAAGGATAGGGAGTGCCAGGAGAGATGATGACAAGAGAACATAGATGGGATTGTTTATTGGCGTGTGTGATGCTAGTGTGTAAAAATTTGCATTCTTTTACAAATTGCAGCAAGTTGTACTTTGGTTTTAATTTGAGGGCAAGATTTAGATTTGGCTGTGCGTGTTTATGTGTCTTGTGCTGTATAGGTTTGTGCATGTGTCTTGTTTTCAGGTTTAATTATTACAGTTGTCTGTAGAATAATCCTAGAATATGGTGGTTTAAGTTGTCATAACAGTTTTTCTAAAATGTGGGATAGGTATTGGAAATGTGGCAGTGTGAAAAAATCCTCCACACGTTGAGATTTTAGAGGTGTGTATATGTTTTAAAGACCATACATCAGTGCCACCATTTCTAATAAGCTGAAATAAAATGCATAATGGAAACTGTTTACGTGATGTTCAGTGTTTTACCACACCAAAATATTGTAAAACATACTTCCATAGCATTCCATAGCAAGAGCATATTGGGGCTGATTTGTGATTATGCTGGAGGAGACTTTCAGAACAATAATGTGTAAGTCCATGTGGTTCGATTTTTAAATGTATTGTTTCGTGAGCACATTACACAAAAAAGTTTTCTTAATATGTATTACATACAGATGGGTGACAATTATGTATATAAGAAAAGTTATTTATTAAGGTGTTTTTCCACCACAATGGGAAGGGATGAACACCATTCTTCTAAAAGATATTCTTATATTTTGTGTTTTAATAAAGTTGATGGAGAGCACAGTCTAACATGTTGACCCAAAATCTGTCATAGGTGTTCAACTGAGTTGAGATCTAGTGACTGTACAGACCATAGCATACGATTCACATCATTGTCACACTTATCAAACCATTTAGTGACCCCTTCTGCCCTGTACTGTTTTGTTTCCACTAATTTATTCATGGTTGTTACTATAATTTGAGTGCAATATAGAACAGCTATAAATTGCTACTTACAGCGCTCAATGCGGTCCTCAGGGCTGGAGGAAGTCTCTCGATCAGACAGGAGGCCTGACACAGCGAAGATCTTTTTCCCACTGTCCTCCACTGCTTTCAAGGCGCTGCTCGGCGAGCCTCCAGGAGGGATCTGGGAACCACCAAAGTCATACTCTTTCCCCTCTGCATCAGAGTACCGCAGGTGAGGTGAAGCCTCTGCATCCAGGCAGCCTTTGAGGCGCTTGGCTGGGGTGAAAGCAGACTGATAACCACCTGGCGCCCCGTCGCGATCTTCCGGTGGTGAGGCAAAAGGCCTGAAGGCGCCGACGCCACTGTGATTTAGCATGCTGATTGGCGAGCAGTCCAGGTTAGGTGGGGCAAACTGATGATGGAGGTGAAGGAGGGATGGAGGAAAATCCCTGTTAGGGAATCCTGGTGGGACTGCACCTTGACGATGGTACATTGATGCAAAAGTGTAAGAACCATTGTTAAATGGCAAATGGACATCTTTCTCGACAGAGACTGGGACGCCAAATGGACGTGGCTGCTGGCAGGGAATCGAGGCATCTCGAGAGGCTTCAGCAGTAGAGGCCAGGACCATGAGAGCTGGGGAGGCTAGGGGATTGGGCAGGTAGGAGGAGCTCTCCATTTTGAATGCTGCCCTATGGAGGTCCATGTTTGGACAGAAGAGAGAGGTCGTAAGGATTTTAGGAGGAGGAGGAGATGATTCCTCCTCAATAAGATGTGAGACAATGTCGGAGACCCTTGGAAAGGGTCTGAGGAATTGAGGGAATTTAGTTTGGAGACTTAAAGAATTGGGCGTTTTGAGGGAAGGGGCTCAGAAAAGAGCCGTTTGTATGGAAGGTGAGGATTCTTGAAGAAAGTGTCAGTCAATGTCAGTTCAGTTTAGCTTGAATTCAGTTCATTTCTCTTTAGTGGAACTAAAGTGAGATCTGTTTCCAGCCAAATTCACTTGAAATCAGATCATCACAGTCCAGATCATTCTTTGCCAAGTAAGTGCCGTTTGGTGTTCTGTCCTTAACAGGCTTCACAGTTTGGACCACTTCAGTCCAAATGATAAATACAAGAAATGGTCAAGATAAAGTTTTTCCTCCTGGGTAATAAGCTGTAAAAACCTCCCTCTTGAAGAGTGTTTTGGATGTGTTGCCGAAGCCGAATGGTCCGGGGAAGGTGGACATCCGTAGGTCGTCAAAGCTGGTTTCTCATCTTCATGTGGTCGCCAAACTGATGGGATACAAAACACAAGCATTAAGTTCAAATCATTATGGAGCGCTATTTGTTTAGGATTCTCTGGTAGTTTAATATCACCAACCACATGCTGGCTGTTCCGCCAGTGTATGAATGTGTGTGAATGTTAGTTTCTGTTTGAGCACTTAAGCTCAGTGTATAAATGTGACTGAATGGTCGAAAAGACTAGAAAGGCGTTATACAAGTCCAGAGCATTTACAAGACCTGCCCTTTGACAGATTTTCACTTCACAAATTCCTTGAGATTTCTTTTATTTTGGACAGACCTGAAATTGTATCTGTGCAGACGAAAGTGCTTAAAATTTTAATATCCATAATAAATATTCAAATCACTTCGCCCTTTCACATTTATCTTGGACCTCCTCATCTTTTCTTAATGATAGGTACTTTCAGAGACAAGAGGCGTGTTGCTTTTTCAACTGACAAAGATCAATGTCTTGCCCTCAATCGGTATGTAGTGGAAAGGCTGGGAGCTGAGTGGAAAATTTTTAATAAAGGAGCCACTTGAAGCCAAGGCTTGAAGTCAAAACCCCTGGGGGCAGAGTGTTCTTAAGCGGACACTGTTGTGAAGCCACAAATTCGAAACCTCTCGGGAAAAAGTGTCCTCAAGTTGACACTGTTGATGAAATCCTGTAAATCCCTGCCCTTTGACAAAAAGCCAAGAACTATTTCAAACCCCAAACTTCTCCCTTCTTTCCCCTCCCTTTTCCTTCTGCTCTTTAAAAAAAACTTCTCCAAACTGTTTCCACATCACATCTTTCCATTCCGATCTCTACAGCCCTCCACGTTTCATCTCTTTCCAAATGTCCCCTCCTCGTCCTCCATCCTCCTAATCTGTCCATCTCCTCCTCCTCTTCCTCTCCTCTCCATCCTCATCTCCTTCTCTCATCTCCCTACCACTATCTCTCCTCCCCCCCCCCTCCATCTTAGATCTTGGTCTAAGCCGCTTATTCCTACCATCTCCCAGGATCTTATTGGACCAGAACCACTTGTCTTAAGATAAGGACACACACACACACATACACACATTTCACCCACACACACATCTGATAAGAGGCTATGTGGCTCAATGTTCAGCTTGACACCCAACTCGGTGGGGCGAACACACTCCACACTCTTGCAGGCAATGCTACCCTCTCTCCTATCTCTCTATCAACCACTTTTAATTCCCCAATTTTTACTATCTGCCCTCCCTTTCTTTTTACATCTCTCCTGTCAATCTCTTCTCCTCTCATCCCTCCATCTCTCCCTCCCTCCCTCGTCCCTCGTCCCTCCTGCTCTCTTCTCCCTTGGGTGATTCAGATGGGTGATATCATATCAGACCTCTCCATCTGCCATCCACGAGCCAGAGGAAATCTGACTGAGTGAATAAATTAGCTGTACTTGACCTCACGACCCCCCCCGGCATCCGTGGCAACAGACTAGATTCTTCCCTCCAGGGGATTAGATTGGAGCGTGCGATTGGCTGATCGGAGGAACGCAGAGAGGCAGTCGATGAAACGACAAAATAACATTTCAGAGATTTTTATCCCCAAAGGGCAATTTGAAGGTGGCTGGCATGTGTGGCGCCCAATATGTTAAGATTAAGAGTAGGTAAAGATGTGCTTGTTGTACATAAGTGATTATGGGATGGTATTCATCACCCTGGATTAAAGAAAATCAGATCAGCTGACATGCAAATAGGTTATCATGCGTAATTTCAGCTGATTTTATTAAATGCCATTTTGTACAATGAAAAAGCATTATTACCGGTCATGTTATCACAAAATTCACCGCTGCCATCAAAACTCACCGCCAAATGTGACTTGAAAAGGTCAAACATGAAGTCATGTGTACACATACATAAACACACAACAGATACAAACTCACACAGTATCAAGTAGCGGCACAGACCGCTCTAGACGAGCTTCAAAGCTGCGTTGACTACCAGCCAACATCAAAGGAGAAACTCCCTGGGAAATGAAAGGAGAAAATCTTTTATAGCTATCAGCTGTCCACAACACTCATTCAAATCAATTTCCAAACCTGATCTCGGCTTTGGCACGCTCCCCCACCTCCCACACACACACAAAGACGCACACACACCAACTGCCAAGAGAAAGGAGAGAGGAGGGCCCAGAGACAGAGAGAGAGATGGGGAGATGAGAGATGTTTTACATTACCGCAAATGTACAGTAGACTAGAGTGGAGTGTTGAGAACGGCTTACGCTAACACGCCTCTGGTCTGGACAGATGCCACAGAGTCACATTACACGCCTCTCTTCCTCCTCCACCACCACCTCCTCTTTTCACCCTCTCTTGCCTACCTACCGCAATCCATCCTGGAAATAGCACCTTGAAAATGTAGCCATGACAAAACTCTTGTCTTTCTTTCTCCCCATCCCTTTCTCTGTCTATCTGTTTACTCCCTCTCCTCCTCTCTCTCTCTCTGTCTGTCTTTCTCACTTTGCCTGCTGGTGTCCTCTCTCTGTTCGCGCTGTATATCAGATCACACTTTCTCCTGTATAACCTCTAAAGTAGGAGTGTGTCTGAGGTGTTGATAGCGAGGTAATACACTGATAAGTACCGGGATATTTCAATTTTATTATCATTACCCAGCAGGCCGAGGGGCGGCGAGTGAAGGGCCGCCAAAGTGAAGCAGCCAATCCAATAAGAGGACACTGGATATTCCCTTGCAGGCCACAACAGGAGAAGAGAGAAAACAAAAGGAAAGCAAAGAATACAGGAGGAGAGGAGAGGTTAGGAAACTAGGAGAGGAGAGGAGACACGAAAGGAGGAGAGGAGGTGAAACAGCAGTAAAAGAGAGGCTACTAAACAAGGAGAGTATAGGAGATGAAACAAGAGACAAGTGGAAGGGAATGAAGAAAACAAGAAGAGAAGAGGAGAGGCAAGAGGGAAAATGAGGTGAGGAAACAAGACAGGTGAGAAGAGGAGGAGAGGGGAGGAAAGAAGGAGAGAAGAGAAAATGAAACAAGAGGAGAGGAGTGAATAGGAGAGGATAAGAAAAAGGAAAGGTTAGGAAAGGAAACAAGAGTGGAGAAGAAACAAGAGGAACTGAGAGACGAGGAAATGAGAAGGGATGAGGAGATGAGGAAAGGCGAGGAGAGAAGAGGGTGTGATATCAGAGCAAAGGGTACAAATCTCATCACCCTGGGCGTTTGACACAAGCTGGCTGCTGTCTGGCCTGGTGGTCTTGTGTGAGTGAAAACACACACACATACTAATACACATATCGACATGTGTATGTGATGATGCCTCCAGAAACCAATACCAAAGAGCCCTTCAACTGCATCTCCACATCTAACTTTTGTGTGGATGCTTTCACATGTAAAAAGAATTATTCTTGTATGTGTGATTTACAATAAATTCTAACTGTACTTGTAATATCACACTAATAGAAGTGTCATGAAGCTGCTTAAAGACAGTGATGTTTTTCACCTTCTCTCTAAAACAACAATCATAATTCCAGATGACATACACCTATGCATATCATCAATATACAAGCGCAATTACATCTAACGCACACACGCATAATGTCACTCGGTGCCACTTACAATCCCATTTGCCACTGAGGGATACCACCCACACATTGTCTGACACCGGGTATATGCATTTTATAATAGAAAATGTCACAGGGGAACACTTACCACGCTGTCATAATTTGATTACAGTGTGCAAGAATGATACAGCTGTCGGCGCGATATTAAATACAAACAGCGAGGAGGGCTTTTCACGTCAAATCTGTACTTTAACTGACAATGTTATACCGGTCTGCGAAATTGCGGTGTCAACAACAATGTGCTTTAACATCATTCTGACGGGGAATTTCACTCAGGAAATATGAGCTATACTGAGAGGGGGGCTGCAGGAGAAGTCATAGATTCTATGTGAAACAATTGTTAAATGTGGTCATAAACATTATTATTGTTCTTTAAAAATAATGACAGAATGTTATGGACTTGTTGAAGACTTTAGAAACAGAATTTCAGGGGTTGAAGACATATTGATGGTGTCGTTATGGATGCAAAATATTACTTTAGGCCTCCAATGATGAGAATGGTGATGGTTTCCAAATAATGTGCCTACTGTTTGTAAAGTAGGATAAAATGTTGCATCATCCTCGCTGTGTTGTCTTCCAGATGTTACAGTGGATTCCTTCTTTGATAGAGAATTGCTGGGAAGAACCATAAGCATCTCGGAGTGTCAGGGTCAGAAAAGTGAAAGGGAAAATGGGATCCAAATAACTACACTGGTGACAAAGCGGGGCCGTCTTATCGAAGCCCTCCTTTTTGTTGACTGGTCGGAATAAATATTGTTCTCGCATGGCTGCTTTGAGTGTGTAACCAACGGTTTTGCTTTTCCAACACGGCACCGATACTTGTCAGATCAAGTTTTCCAGTGTGTCTGCTGAGTTTTAGAGAGGAACGAAGAGGAATCCAATTTTTGTTATAAAAATGTCTTGTCGACTGTGACTGGTGTGTGTATGCACACGTCTGTGTGACTACTGAGACTGTCGGGAAGCAAAACAGCTGAAGTTTCTCTTTTTTCTAATGGAGACAGAGAGAAAAACAGTCAAAATCACAGACCTGTCTGAATGTGCGCGTGTGTGTGTGTGTGTGTGTGTGTGTGTGTGTGTGTGTTCCCGGTCCATGGGTATATTTAGAGATTGTTGACAAGCGTGAAAGTGCCACTCTTATATTTTAGTACAAGAAGGGCCAAGCTGTGTCATTCATCTCATCTCTCTGGTGGACACACGCAGTCCCTCACACATACCAGATCATGTATAGAAAATTTAGAGACTTAAGAAAATAAAACAATTAAACATATTATAACTTGATGCACCATAGAACTTAATTGACCTATTACCTAAATACATGTTTTGATAATTGAATTTGGAATATAATAAGGAGTAATTCAAAGGATGGTGTGTAAAGAGAAAATAAAACTCTCCTGAGAACAAAATGTTCATGTCCAACATCCCTGAAACTCCAGTTAAATTTACAACCTCTAAAGTCTACGCTCAGCCTCATACCATCTTTGTACACTATACTTCTCTCTCGCAGTGCTTCACCATACCCTGAAAGCCTTGGCACAATAAACATCATTTGGATAGAATTAAGTTTTTAATTGAAAAAATACATTTTTAATCTTAGCAGCAGCCATTTCCATAGAAAAGATCCCATTCTATCATCACTAATCATAACACTGTGATATGTTGTCGTGACATGTCCAGTGAAAACTATGTATCTCAAAAATGTCAACGTTTCATGACATATTTTGAATAATTCAGTGCCTTTAACCTAAGACTTGGAAGAACTGTCTGAAAATGCAGCTCACATGCATGACATAACTAGAACAAAACAGTGCCAAAAACTAAAGACTTTGCTTTAAACTTAATGCAAATATTTAAAAAAAAAATAATGTTTTCTTGGATTGGTTTAGTCTATGAAATGGAAAAATTTTTTATTTTTTTTCAAACATTCAGAGTAAACCTCACCATTCTCCAGAGTTATTTATTTAGCCACAAGACGAAGAAAACACTGCTATTTAAAACCCTGCTGCCAGATATGAAATATTTGCCGATATGACACATGAGGGTAACAGAAAAACTAAACCGTCTGTCTGTACAGTGTGTGTATGTGTTCTTTTAGCATAAAAAACGTTAGCTGACCAGGTCCACTCTGTATTCCAGACAGAGTGTTTGTGCTTGTGCCTCAGTAGGTGTGTGTATCTGCGTGTGTGTTTGCTGATGTCCGAAGCAACAGTCAATACTATTGAAATCTACTCATTCATGTCTGGCCATGAGGCAAAGCTCAGATGTCCTTGTGAATAAGAATCACACCCATCTATCTCTCTCTTTCTCTCAAATTATCTGCCCTTGTCTTTCCTTCCTCAGCTGTGAAACACTAATTTTGTTTCCAAATGTCTTTCAAATATACAATCTCATGTTTCCTTCATGTTTTCTGTCTCTTTCTTTCTAAAAAAAATATTACAGTAAGATTTCATAATATACAGACACATCATCCTGAGGTGGATAATGACACTCGGGCAATATTCAGCAACAAAATCAATAAGGATTGGACAAGCTTGTTCAAGTGAACATGCAAGCTTTGTGCAGCAGTCAACTATTAACAAATATATTTTGTAGAATGTGTAACTTAATGAAGAACACTTCAAATAATTTGTGGTTTTTGTTGCTGAAAAAAAAGATGAGGGACGATGTTATTTTGCCGTCCTTCTTTCCTAGGCTCTTTCTGTGACATTCATGCAATACTCCTGAAAAAATAGCAAGAGGATTTACTTCTCAAATAAGCCTTTGTGATTTTCAGAGACAGAGTCATGGCCGGCAGACAAAAATCATTCTGGAAGTCGGCCCTGACCTGTGGCAGGGATTTCTATTCATGGCAGCACCAGTGAGGCCCAGTTCAGCAGGGCCAGCTAATTCCTGGTACACACACGGCTAAATGGGAAAAGCACACCATTCCATTGCTCATAGGTTACCATCCCCAAAGTGTATTTTTGGATCACTGGAAAATCAAATCTCAGCATCTCATTTTTGTCCTTTTTTGTTTCCCTGAAATGATGTTAAATAGACTTATTTTGACATATTGGACTTCTCTCAGGTGCAGCAGCATCAGCCTGTTTTCTGGACATGGATAGTTACGGAATTGTACTCACTTTTTCATTTGATATAATTTAGGGCAATTTGTAAGTTTAAAAGTGTTGAAAAAAATAAAGTAACAATTAATGACTATGGAAAGCAGTTTGAAATTACTTTTTGTCACATAATATCTAACAGAGAACAAAATAAAAAAATGTAAAAAATACCCTCTGAGTACTTGCAATTGATATGAAGGCTGTGCCTGATGCTGCAACCGTGAGCTTAACAGAAGCCAGAAAATACATGCACATAAAGGCAGACAATCTGCTCTTACGCCTCATATTTTTCTGTTTCTTATTAAGGCATAATACTTTTAACGTATGGCTTTCCAGAGATGAGGCATGCACTCACAAAAACCTTGAGACACCAGTGTGTCTTTGCTGACCGACAGGTGACAGAGCTTGCTATCTGTCCTGTAGGACAGTGACTGAGTGTGTGTGTGTGTGTGGCACCAGTCGCCCTGCTATGACTCTTTATTGCTGTGCTGTGCCGGCGTGTACAACAGCAGCCACTAATCTAGCTGGCTGGCAGGCAGACAGGCGGCTGGCTGGCCGGTTTGTACTACAAACTGCATACAAGTGCAAGCCAATTAGTTCAAGTTTAACAAGGAAAACTGTTGCCAGGTAAACTGTTTTCACTCAGATTTTGCTGCAGTAATCCTCCATTACAAAGTTAATAATGATAATAAGAACAATGGGAAACTCCTTTGATGCTTGCTGGGAAATGATCTGTTCTTCTGTGCATGGAGGCCAAAGGTCATAGATAAAGAGCAGCCATCCTGGAGCGAGGAGGATGCTCAGCCAACAACCAAATGTTTATGTTAAACTATCAAAAGGCTGCCAAGCATATAATGCGAATATCAAACTACTTGAGTGTGGACATGCAGATGCATAAAGGTGTGTTTCCCTATAGGTATGTGTGTGTATTTATGCATTGACTGGTTAGATCAGGCTCTCTGTATCAGTCTTGCCTCCTGCCTGGATGCCCGGCTGGCTGCACAGAGAAAAATGATAAGTAGGCCAAACAAATACTGTCTGTCTGCAATCGATGGACCCAAATGCACCAACAGTGTCTTCTGGAGGGGTGTGGAAGGGAGGGGGTGAATATTAGCTTATTTTCCAAGCAGGGAGCCTGTGATAGGGCTCACAGTGTAATTGACGAATGGGGGAGAAACTTGAGAGAGATACGATGAGGGTGCAAAGGAGGGGGATGGACACAGAGAGAAAGAGACACAGAGCAATATAGAGAATAGAAAGTATCTGACATCCGACACAACTCCTCTCCCCCATTAGGCTAATTCTTTGACTTTCTCTTGTTGCCAATAGCGTCTCCAAGTGATATTTCCCCATATAACGGCATTACCAGTGGCTGCCTTCTCCAATGCAATCAAACCATTAAACACAGTGCTGCATCCCCTGCATGGAGTGATTTCCTTCCAATAGAAAATGACTGGACATGAGCTACTCCCCTTTCCTGTCGTCAATAAAAGGAATAATTGGGTCTGCATACGTTTTTGCAGGAAGAGGATCAACCTCAGCTTTGCAGCAGAATTCTTATTTGCTCAGTTCCTTAGAAATAATCATCTCAATATCAAAGTCATATATATATGTATATGACAAGCAAATGGGATGCTTAATATGATAAGCATCCCATTTGACTTTCATTGATTAAACAGTGAATGGAAGAAAGCTTAACATGTCTATTTTCCTAAAAATAAATAAATAGAAATAAATAATAAGAATAAGAATAACAAGAATTAGAAAGTGTGTGGGGAAAAAGTCTAATAAAAACTTTTGATTCAAGCACGGAATATTGGACAAATTAATCATAATCGCCCCAAACCACACAATCTGCGTTGCGGACAGGCTGCAATTTCCAGTGAGGAAAAACATTTGGTTCGTTTGATAAGCGAGACAGCCCTACAATATCCATCCATTAAATGATTGCATCCGGCGTTTCGCACTTAATTATGGTGATTATAACGGCGATAACAAGACAACAATAACACAAAGTTTTAAGATGCAGACCGCGCAGAACACATTTTCTCTCCGAGGGGGCCCGCTCTCGTGTCTGCGTGTTCAAACACTTGTTATTTACCGGCGACGCGTTTATTTCAATTACCGTCTGCATGTCAAATTAGCTCCCGTATGTAGTGTTTATTAGCACAACAAAATAATAAAACACACACACACACACACACACACACACACACACAGGAGGGGAGGAGATGAAGAAAGGGGGAGGGAGGGTGAAGAAGTGGGGAAGTTGGTTCTGCCTTTAATAAAGAATGAGGAATTAGTGCATATTGATAGGACTTAATAGACCAAGGGGGGTCATCAAACTAGTCGCGACTGAGCGATCCATGGGTAATTTACAATCAGTGTCATGTTGTGGGAGAGGGTGAGGGGTGGAGTAATGTAATGCGCGCGTCGTGACGCATTAATATTCACAAATATGAGAAGAAGCCTTTTTGGATGAGATTACAAAAAGGCCTGACATATAAACATATAAAAATGTATATAACATTTTAGAGAAAAATTATGTAGACGGGGAAGAGCAGGTGGAAGGGGAGTGACAAAAGTTACATCCCTTCTTTTAAATTCCTGATCACTCATCTCTTTCAGAAAGGTGGCGGTAAATAAAACTTGTGGAGCAGCATCAATCCGATCCAACATTAAGAGGGAAAACACACTTCTGGTTTTAATTCTCTAATAAAACTTTGTCATCTGATGAATATGAATTTGAAGCTGCTTACCAGCTGCTTTAATGATTCTCTCCGTCTTGGAAAAAAAGTGATAGTTAACTGGCTTCCTGATAATTAAGCAGGTGGGAGGATATTTTGGATTCGGACTGGGCGCTTCTTCAGATCCAAATTAAAATAAACTTCTCTCCCTGCGGCCATCGATCCAGGAGAGAGGTGTGAAATGGACATTAATTTTAGTTCACTTCTGGCTGCGCAAAGGAGGGGAGCAAGAGAGATCAATGGCGAGCGATAACAGCTGACTGCTGAAAGGGAGGGGGGTGTCGAAAACGCTGACAAATAAATCATCTTTTGCTCCTTTTCCTCCAACCTAGACACTTTCTCTTCTTTGCACTTACAGACTATTCCTTTGGGAAGGGTGGAGAGAGATGGAGAAGAGGATGTTTAAATGAATAAGTAAGAAAATAAAATAGACAGATATATAGGCCTACTGAGACTTGGAAAACAAAAATCAAGGCTATTATAATTAATTTGTTTGAGAAAGAAATACAGAATTCCTCATGACAACAATGCCAATATAATTTCTTTCACATTCGTGGCTGAAAATCGGCACCATTATGTGATTTAAAGTCTATCTGTGTCACAGTGCTCCGAGGCATGGGCTCTGAATTAATTAAAGAGACTTTAATACACATAAAAACTTGTAATAAAAACACCCAAAAGTTACAATCAAAATGCGACTTTCAATGACACATATGAATACAAATATCAGACTCTCGTGTCGCGTTCAAATGTGCACGTGAAATAAAGTAGTTATACAGAGAATTTAAGCGGCGGCCTATAAATCACTGAGGTCTGAAAACTGAAGCGGAACAATTATAAAATGATACAGAAAGTGACAAGATGGAGCATTATAATCATTTTTAAAAAAAGACCACAAACACTTTTAAATACACAAAAAAATGTATCCGTGTATAGGAGAATAACGCAGCTTTTATTTGTCTTAATTAAAAATGGCCTTTTGGGTACGACGGGCCTATTTAGATTATCGTTTGAATACATTTTAACCCTTAATATAAATCAGTGTAACCAAAATCAATCGCTCTGAAGGTCTCATTAACATATAATTTAAAAAACAAGACTTTAGCTCCGATTTGGAGGTGTTTTATAAAACCACCTCCTGCATATGAACATTAAAAAAAAAAAATTAGCACATCACATAAATCTGTACTCTGCATTACATTAATATTCAAAATTAATAATTTAAATGAATGCATTTACTGGTATCTACAATTAGTAGAGGAATGGGTTATGTACCGTAGCCTTTAATAGAGAAATGACATGTCTCATACAGGGATCATTACAGGGGAAAAAATTAAAGTGCTCACTTTCCTGATCAGTAAATTATGTCAATAAGAAATATGCCACTAAACTAAAACTACCGCCGGGGGGGGGGGGGGGGGGGGGGAG
>NC_060155.1:24484242-24530906 GCF_021292245.1 Micropterus dolomieu
AACTCGACTACATACTACAATCACGATTTCACTGTCCATGCTGCCATTTTAACATGTTGAAAAGAATATGTTTTTGTAACAACTCTCCTCCTTCACAACGTTGCACTTTTAAAAGATAATAGCGTATGTGGTTGGAAAATGAAAAGGCTTGACTATTCGTTACAAGTCAGGGGTTGATCTGACAATCGATAAAATCAATTTGAATGGTTTCATCAGGCTGGGTTCACCAGATCCGGATTTGGGGATTCATATTTTTGAAGGGCTATAATTTAGTCCTCACAGTTCTATGACCTGCCCCGGGCGCACCTACGCTCCAAAAGTGTGTTTTTACGCGCTATTTATTGCTGGCACTGAGAGGACTTTTCAACTTGGAAATTACTACTAATAGGTCTGCTGCATTTTTCCCACACGACTCATTTTATTCTTTCCCGATCCGAGTGTTGCGGCTTAGTGCGGCAATGCGGGCTGATCCGGGGCGTATGCGACTGCTCACTTGTTTGCTTCAGTGAGGTCTTTACAAAAACGGCATGGATTTGATTAAGACCGGGAGGGAACTCGAGCAAAGAAATAAGGTAGTGAGCACAAATTTGTGAAATATTTCTTCAACTATAGAAGGTCATAAGTTGAGTCCAGAGAAAGTCACATAAAAAGTGAAATAAAAAGAAAGGCAGTCTCATCCACGGGCTGCACCCGTCACTCTGAATAATACCTTTAACTTTTTTAACAACAACAAAAAAATAATAAAATCACCAAGCCTATGTGAATATGAGGAGGAAGGACATACAAAATAGAAAGAAAAATACACAAACTCCTATCATAAAGGCCGGGAAGTCGTTTGCTAAAAAAGATCTAAAAATAAAGTTGATTTCTGTTAAATGTGATAATCTTTTCCTCCTGATGAGACACGGTAGAATCCGAAAATGTAAAGGAAAAGTAAATGTTGTATCCGGTAATACTGACGCATCATCAGCAGCGGGATTGGGCTTGGGGGAAGCCGATTTTGGCTCACCGTTGTCGGCCATGAAGCTGTAAGGCCCTCGGGACTTCCTCTGGCTGGGCGCTGCTTATTTAGGGGGAGGATGTAAATTATAGTGGCTCCCTAGTTAACAGGTGTTTCCCAACTGTGTGTAGGCCTGTGTGTGTGTGTGTGTGTGTGAGAGAGAGTGAGTGTGTACGCGCGATTGTGCACGTGTACACGCATGCTACGCAGCGAGTCGCCTTCTTTTTAAATTCAAGCCGTCTGTTTCTCTTTGAGAGAAACTGAGAATAATTTGTTGCGCATATGAAAGGGCTTGCATTTACACACGCTCATAGGGGGAGGGTTTCCTGTAAAAACACTTTTCTCCCTTTTTTCACCCTCAAGTTTTCTTCATAATGCTTTGGTAATTTTTTTATTTTAATTGTTACAGTCACATTTGGTTAGATAAAACTAGAACTTCAAAATACGAGATTAAAACGCAAATGCTTTTATGAAAATTAATGATCCCATTATTACAGTATGGTTGTGGTCCAGGAGTCCTTCATAAATGTATATCTGTGTTAGTTATTCATTAAAATCAGCCTCATCAGATGCTTTACTGGACCCCATCTAACGGGGCCAATATGCGGCAGTTTAAGCCACATGCCCTCATCATTATGAGCGCTTTAGTGCTCCACAGCAACAGTAACTTTCACTGAAAACCAGTTATAGAATGGTCCAGTGAGATATAAGCACTGCTGCCTTCATATGATGAACAAAAACTCAACTTTTAAATAAATATATTAACTGTAGGCCTGCTGACTATCGCTCGTGATTGAGGATCTACTAGATAACGATAGGAGAGGATCTCGGCAGCTCTACAGAAATAATTAAGATAACAGTTTATCTGGCAGAATTTGCTAGCATTTTTTTATTCTTTTACTTGGAGATTTGAGAATAATTCACATGATCTAATCAATCAAATCAAAGACAAAATAAGTATTTAGAGTGTTAAAAAGTTTAAATATTGGTTCGTGCAGAACATTTGTAATGCCATTATGTCTAGTGATGGCAATGTAATGGCACTGACACACGCACTATACTGAAACAAGTGTTTTCAAGAAGCCACTTTCTTGTTTGCGAATGTGGCATGCGCACGCACGCCCGTGCGGACACACTTAGATAGAGAGAAACAGGTACAAACGTACATGCACTCACGCGCACACGCGTAAAAGTCGGTGTCCAAACGCAGAAACAAGGTGCCGTGACTTTTTCTATATATTTTTTTTCGCGCGTGGTAACGCCACCGTGCACAACGCCCAAAGCGCACAATCCCCGAGAAAGTTTATGGAAACGACACGAAATCCGCTTCCAAAACTGAAAGGCGCGGCGGAAAGCGAAAAAGGCGTGGAAGCACAAACTGTAAAAGCTTCAAACCCAACAACAACAACAACAACAACAAAAAGACAGTCAGTATTACTCACCTCGCGGTGGTACAATCCGCTTCTTCTGCAGACGACTCCTCGGTTTCCGGCTTCTTTTTTTATCCTCACAACAAACGGAAAACTTTTCTGCCAAGTGGGAATATCAGTAGCAGTTGCCCTTCTGGCTCTTGCGCAGCAGCACCGGAGATAACGGGAGGCGCTTTGTGGAAGCAAAAGTAGTTAACACCTCCCTGTTAGGTTACCAAAGCGCAGCCAGAGAGGAGGACACAGAGAGCGAGGGAGAGAGAGAGGCCGGCTTTCCACAAACACAGTGTAAAGTGGGTATCAATAGCGCAATCGCGCGTGCAGCTCCTCCGCTGAAACACCGAGAGGGACGATCAGTGAGAGGAAAGACGAGTGAAGCCGGTGAGGGAGCGCAGGATCGCAGAGACGGTGGCAGGCAGTGGTGGTGGTGATGCGAGGGGATGGGGGGGTCTAACAGTGCTCAACGGCGACGTGTGTGAGGCTGGAGCTGGGCTGCGCGAGGCTGAGCGGAGAGCGTGGGGGTGGACGGGGGAGGTGGTGGAGAGGGAGGGAGGGGTGTCCAGGGCGCTCCGAGGTGCAGTGCTGCCGCGCAGTGCTCGGGTCGCTTAATGACTGACTGACAGACACCTCTGCTTCTTTTTCTTAGTTAAAACAATACACATTTATTTAATAACCATGACTTCTTGGGCATTTCAGTGAGCTCTGAGCTTTTTTCAAATTGGTAATACTAGCGCTCACAAACAGTGGGCTGCGCTCTTTCTTGTCTTAAGAGAATCTGGATCTTCTGTGAGAGATCAGGGAACCGGACAGTGTTAACGTTCTATATTAGTGTCATTCTTTTGCAAGATAAAATAAATAGTGACAATGTTTCTGTCATGACAAAGTGACAAAGTCAGCTTACCAACATCTGGCTTTTACCTTCACGGGTGAATTTAAATTAATTTTTTAATTTTCTGTTAGTGTGTGCGTGTGCACTGTTTCTCAACTGCCCCCAATCCTCTTCCTCTCCCCTCCGTCTGGTGTTTCGTTCCCCTGGGTGATTTCTACTGCGCTTTGTGCGCAAAGTGAATGAATTATCCCCCCCCCCCCCCCCCCCCCCCTCACCCGTTGGAGAGGCTGCTTGCCATAAAGCCAATGAAGTCCACCTCTTAACAAAAAGAGGTGGACTACCAGACACTCTTATAAAGTGCGCACTAGAGACTGAAGTTAGTGACACAGAGGGAAGTTCAGTGCGGGTGCGTGGCAAAGTCCCGGCATCGATCAATCAACACTTGTAAGAGATTTACAAATAAAGTATGAACATTTTATGGGAACGGTCGAGCGCTTATACTTCCAAACACCAGCGAGCAATTTAATTGTATTAAATCCCCCACACATATAGGGAACATTGGTTTGCAATCAGTCTTGGATTATTTTTTATAGAAATGACCGCTAGCATCTGCGATTGTTTTTAATTAAGTTATTTATTTTTGTGTTTGAATGGAGAGAAAACATTCATTTTGGACTTCACTGACTGGACCATCTTCGTGACTGTACATGGCCTTCCATAACCAGCAACAAAGCACTGACAGCTCCTTGACCATCAGTGTAACAAACTGTCAGAGTTCATTATGGGAAAATAAGAGGCACGGCTAATTTATGGTATAAATACATC
Source organism: Micropterus dolomieu (assembly GCF_021292245.1). Lineage (NCBI taxonomy): Eukaryota > Metazoa > Chordata > Actinopteri > Centrarchiformes > Centrarchidae > Micropterus > Micropterus dolomieu. The sequence goes on from NC_060155.1 coordinate 24,488,324, forward strand.
CAACGTGGAGTTTTACCCCCAATTATTAGCCCTGGAAAATTTCACATGGAACATTTATTTATATTATTAACTATAATATTTAATTGGCGCATTGGGCAAAATAAAGTGTGTCTGTGTTTTCAGGACAGTGTGCGTCAGGCTGAGGGAGCATGAGAGAGACATTCAGAAGAGATCCCTGGTGTCCCTCGTCTTCCTCTCCACTACACCCCCCTGCTGGTCACGTGTGGAACTGACCAATACTACTAAGAGCTTTAACTTCTTTCTTCTGTTGTAAGTCACTTTGAGTCAGTAACTGTAAGCAACTGATTGATGCTGCTGGTGGCACAAATTCGTTTTCATGGCAATTGGGAAAACTGTGACATAAAATGACTTCTTACAATAAAGCACATTTGGATAAATATGTACAAATCACTTTGTATTATCAGGAAATTCTCTGGTCCTACAAACCAAAAAAATGTGAGCTAAAAACGAATAGTAGCATAGGGCGCATGGGTTTAAATGTCCACTGAATAGCATTTTACAGTAATGGACAGGACAATTACTGAGAGAAAAAAACACTGTATTTTTTGATTCATATGACATTAGCTTGAAACTAATGAAATACTGAGCTAAACTGGCCTACTGCGTTAAAATATGACAAATTTTCATGGGGGATAGAAAACAGAACTTGTGACAATATTACATAAAAAGAAAAAGATAATTACAAATGCTATGTATATGATAAATAATATTGATACCCTTTCACTGTTACAGAAACAGTCAAGTCACAAAACTCTTATCCAGATTATATTCATAAAGTATTCAAAAAGTCTGATCACACACACAAAAAAGACTTGAAGCAGCCAAAAAGAAATACTTGGAGGTCCAGAATGATGGTTCAGCTTAACATATTAAACACAGCAGAAGCAGGTACAAAAATTGTTTCTTGCCTTCAGATCCACCCTAGATCTGTAGGTCTGTGACAATAAGACTGACTCCATCTAATTTCCACCAATAGTTCATCATACAAGATGTGTGATGGTTTTCTAATGGAACTCACACTTTGATCTGGTTTCATGCTATAATATACCAATGTGTCAGGTAACAATAGCGTGGGAAAAGTGAAGAGGGTTGTGAGTGTGTGTGTGTACGCTGGGTGGTCTCCATACACATGAGGAGCAGTAGCAGTGCCATTAGTGGTGTGTTGTCTTGCTAATAGGCTCAGTTTGGAGTCAATGGACTGACTGAGGAAGAGGACCATCCATGTATTAGATCCCTCTCCATTCAAAGTCTAATGCCACCCTTCAGTCCAACCCTCTGATGTTTTTAAATGCTGCCTCTGTGTGTATTGACTAGGAAGCACTTTGATAGCACCTGTTTCACTGCTGAGGCATCTACACTGCTTCTCCCCCCCTACTCAAGAGGAAAAACATGCAGATTTCAGAGGCAGAAGATACTGTGGTATTAAAGGTGTAAGACATATAGGACATTTTAACTCAAATCAAACACAAAAAAAATAGCTGACACTTTTGGTTTTATTTGACTAGTTTTTTGAATATCCATCTGTGCCTCCACAACAATACACCAATAACAAGACTACAGAATGGGATTGGGTTTGTGGAGCTCACAGCACTGAAAAAGTTCAACAGGATCAACTCTTTCCAGAAATCAAACTGGAGTTCCTGGATTGTATTTCACGTCTCACAGAAACCAGAAACAACATGTCCCCAGTTGCGTTTACTCTTTGAATGCCCTTTAAATGACAGACAGTTTCTTTTTCATTCATGTTCATGCAGTGCTTTTGTCTTAAAATTAAGAGTGAAACAGAGCCTTGGAATAATAGTATTTATAGAAAATGAATTGTGTTTTTTTGTTATTCTGAGTATCAATTAACGCATAAGTACTTGTATGTTCTCAAATGCAAGAAATGGCTGAAAAGCCATCTTCTCCCATACACTGAACTCCCCTCGCTGATGGCATGACACAAAAGTACAAAATTGCGTGTTGACACAGGTTAACATCAGGGCTTGTTCTGTTTTTCAGCAGATGTCTTCGCATCCATCTGAACTGAGTCATGTCCTTGTGTTGTGAAACCCCTGACATCTCTGGAAAGACAGAGTGATAATGAAAAGCCAAGCTGACAGCAGAAGGCCGGGTCTGCCCTCTCACAGCCTGCTTTCACCTCTGCTTGGCCGGGTTTATCTTTAAATTGAATTCCACTTTTTCAAAACTCTAAACCAGGAGGGCTGGACTGAGATGAGTAGAGTGGAGAGGGTGTGACAAGCTGTGGGCTTCTGCCTTGTTTATGTTGCTTGTTGGCTTGGCTACCGGGCACACTCTTTAAATGGTAAAACATACCAGTTAGGTGGGGGAGAAAGGCAGTGTAGTGAAGCCATTTTCTTTTCTTTTTTTTAGCTGGTTGGTGTATATACAGATAAAGACATGGTTTCCTAGCAGGAAAACCTTCTCTATTTTATGGCTTGAACCCATAATCCTTTGATATTTTAAGGCAGCTCAAACTTGACCCTGACTACCACCCAGTGACTAAAGTAATACCCTGTTAGGTCCTTTACCCCACGTGGAACTTAATTCCTTAAACAAACCATGTTTGAGTGTGATTTACAGCTAATCTGGACAGGCAACGGTCATTTCTATCTTTCCTTTAATAATTTACGATTGGTGGAATTTATAGCACCGGCTCCCCAGCCGTGCATGCTGCCAAATCCATATGTCTGTAATATAATGAGATTTTAGCGCAGCGAGATTATAAATTATGGTGTGATTTGTTCTCTCGCTGTTTTGTCAGGGCATAGCCTTTGAGTGTGTGTGTGTGTAGCTTGGGGACATGGCTGGCATTTGGCTGCCATGATGCTCTAATTGCTGACGTACACACAGATAGATGGGACCTGATGGTTTGTGTCGCCACTGGAGGGAGGGAGGGAGGGAGGAGAGAGGAGAAAGAGAAGAAGTGAGGGACGTAAGGGGAGGATGAGGAGAAAGAACAAGAATAGCTGACTATAGGAGATGAGGAGGGGAGGATGGGGAGGAGAAATGGGAAGTAGAGCATGGGTAGATGGGTGGATAGATGAAGAGACAAGTGAGGAGGAGAGATATTGTCTTGTGGCAGGAGACGCAGCTGCCAGCAGCTACATGGCCAAGCGGTTAACCACACTGAAGGAGCCACATTTAGAGAAAGGACAGCAGAGAGACGGAGAGAGGAGGGACAGAGACTCAGCCACATTCATCTCGCTCTCAGATCCGTTGCTCCAGGGAGCTGTTGGAAAATGAAGAATTACATGGCCCTGATCAGATTACATTACAGAACAAGTGATTACATGCGTTTGACTCTTGTATAAAAGAACAAAAAAATGAAGGAACAGAAAGGAAACATACATGATCTGATTAATTATGTAATTATGTGGTGTTTATTCTGGCTATGATACATGGACATAATTCTGTGGGAAGGTAGATGGGTAATTTTATCTATGTTTCACTGCTTGCCATCAAAACCTGCTTTAATATAAATGTTGATTTTGTCCCAGACTTGACTGCTACTTAAAAACATCAACGTCATCATGTTGGTTTTGCATGATGAAAGTGGGGGGAAGACATGAGATCTGAATAACAAGGCTGTTTCTAACATGCCACTTATTAGGTCAAGATTCACTTTATTATTTAGGTGACAAGAAAAATGTTAAAAAACTTATATTATCATAATTTGCATGTCCCTATTAGAATTTGTACATACACTTACGATGAGCTAAATTAAGTTCTCATCAGAAAGATGAGCATTTTTTTAATTGTTTGCATGCCTAAAACCAGGGGTCCTTTTGTTATCCCAGACTGCTTTTATACAGTGCTTTTGCCCAGTGTTATCCGGCTCCATGGCCAGACAAGAACATCAACATCGGATGATTCTTTAAAACCCGGCATTATGTTCATTCCCATGCTTCTTTTTGTAACCATGTCAAGTTTTTTGAATTCTTGCTTTCTTCTTAGGGCGAAATTGTGGTTATGGAAAATAAACTGCGGTTAGAATATGGTTAGGGTTAAATACCTGGTTATGGTTGGGGAAAGATCATGGTTATGGTTAATAAAAAGTTCAAACGTTAATTGCATGTCTGAGAGAGGACGGTCTCCTGCATGGAACTTTGAACCACTACATTCCCATTTACCACCCTGACCTTGCTACATTAAGGACACACTACTTCCTTCATTGGACATTGGTTATGTATGTAAATTGGTATGCATGGAATTGTCCAATATGGACATAACTGCAAGGATATACTGGGCTGAGGGTATCACAGTGTTATTACACACACATGCCATTTATCCAACCTACGTCATCCAAAGGACATCTTAAGCTCTGTTGACACATCTCCAAAACTCAGTGTTTTTGTTTACTCATCTTAGCTGGCTAGTTACAGCAGTAACAATACTGCAGCCAATGCATTTTGATAGGACATTCAATATGTAAGGACTCCAAATCCAAAATTCATGAATGTTTCATCTCCTTGATCTCTATTTATCTAAACAATTAGAAATTCCTGGCATTTAGGGGATTGCTTCTACAAATCTAAGCATTTCGAAGAAAGTATATCCATTGTTACATCACAAATAACATGTCTATATCCCCCCAAAAAAATATATATATATGTCATTATGTAAGGTGGTTGGATTGAGGGGTAAAGTATCGATGCCACTAATACTGAGTCTTGTTTGAGTATTGAGTACTTCTTTCAATAGAATTAAAGTAATACTGGTGCAAAAATATGGGTTGAAATATTGTGTTGGCATCAAGATCAGGAACGATCAGAGAGTATTTCCTCCCTCATCACCCCGGTTGCTCCGTCATCTTCAAACATTCATGGGGACTGACTAGTTATTTGCTCTGCGCTGTCTGCATGGTTTGGCTTTTTGATTAGAGAGAGACAGAAAGACAGAAAGAGAGAGGAAGGCAGAAAGGGAAAGGGGAGATAGTGAAGAGAGAGACAGTCTTCAGGCACATGTCAAGCAATGTCACTGATAATCACACATCGCCTTAAAATAGCTTTGAAAATGACATTGTAGGGGTGGGCTGGGGAGGGTGATGTTGGGGTTTAGGGGGACTTGAGTGATGCATCAGGGCACATGCTGTGTAATTAAAGACCAGATAAAGTTAATTTCTGACAACTCCCTGGGGAAAAATTTATCAAGGGCAACATAAAAAAAAAAAAAATCTTATCTCTGAAAAATAAGAGAAGAGCTGGGGGTTACATGAGTATCTAACATATATCAGCTTTGTTCCCTAAAACAGAGACAAATATAAGCGCAGTAACTACAGTGACAAGAGTAATTTCCTCACTCAGTCAGGTGAAAATGGTGAAGTGGCCTCCTTCTATCATCATCTACCCAGTAAAACCAACCTATTTCATAGTCCAAGTCCTTTTCATATTACTGCTTCTACTGAAACTGTCCCTGCTGCTGTTGAGATGAATTTGCAACGGTCAAAATCATGCAGTTTTTTCTAGAATTAAATCGTTGTCTGGTTGTTTGCTCACGCTCAAAGCCATATTTGCCAGAGTGAGAAAATCCAAATTTGGGGATTGTGTTGTAGAGGTTGGGCAAACAAGTGACAATTAAACAGCCAATATAGCATTTCAGTCAAGCCAGCAGCATATCTAGCAAAATCACCAACAAGACACACATTAGAAGAGGGGGTAGATACTGCTGTGACCCTAACCTCTTGTTGTATTATATTGACTTTGTATTTTTAGATAGAAATTGCAGGTTTCATATTGACTTCATTACAGTTCTATTTAGCATCATAGGAACAACATGTTGAGAAATTCATGCATTGGCTTCAACATTCAACTGTGCTGGATGATGGATTAACTATGGTACATGTTGGGAGCAATGGCACTTGAACAAAAAACAGAATTCTAGGTTGTTTTTTTTCAGGTTTATATTGCAATGCTTCTTGGTTTTTGTATTACTCTTTTATATTATTATACTATATTTTTGTCCCTGATTGAGATTAAAGGGTACTTTCTGAATTTTTAATCATGGTCCCTATTTTGGTAACTATTGGTAATTCAGATCCACACTAAAATATTTTGCTGAAAATTAACTGGACCAATTCCAATTCCAACCTATTAGTCATTTAGACCCCAAAATATGTATATATATATTTAAAAAGAAATAGGGCCCAGGTTAAAAAATGTTGACATTACTCTTTAAAAGTTGCAGTGTTAGCTTATTGAACTAATTCTAATGTTTTTGCTCATAATATAAACACTAGGGTTTGAAGGAAAGGAAGCGTGCTAACAATGCTAAAAATGTGTTTTATTAGCTAATGTACCATAAAAAAAAGCATTTTTTCATAACTGACTTAAAATAATAGGTAGCTAAAATCTAACTTTTGCTGAAAAGTGGTAAGATTTCCCTTCATTTCCCAAGATTCTCCTGAGACATTTGCTTTAGAGACATCATGAGATGACACGACAGGGAGGGACTGGAATGAGACCACAAGCAAGAAACAACATAAACGTCTCCTGAGGTAGGCTTTGAGAAAATGGTTCTCCAGCACATCAAAAACAATAAGACAGCTAACTTGGACCCTCACCAGTTTGCATACAGAATCAACAACACAGAGCCCAATCTAAACTAAAAGCAAACATTCTGTAACAGTAGCCACCTTATGTAACTGGTCATATCAGACCAAACACTGTAGTAGCAAAGCCCCTGAGGTGTATTGAATTGAGCAAGGTTGCATTTTATTGCTTATAAAGTCAACTTTTCATTTGTTATTTCTTCTTACAAAAGTTTGTTAGTCTCACTTTAAATGGTATGAAACATTTTATTTCCTTAACACATGCACACATTTTTTTTGGAAAAAGCCTCATATGCTGTCAGCTGTCAATGACATCAGAAAAACATTTAAATACAAATATGATGGAATAAACAAACAGCTCCCCTCTAGAGACAACTTTTATTTTTTTGTTGGAATGATTTGCCCATCTAGTCTATAGCTGGCAGAAGCTGGTAGTTAAGCTAAAAATAATGTTTATTCCTGCAGACGTTTAATGGTCCATCAAATGGGATAACAAGGACGGCTGATTTGTGGGCCTTTCTCTGCAATTACCTAGTCTTTCCACTTCCTCCCTGTTTAAATTAAACAAGCCATTGATTTTATGCTGAATATTATTGTGCCATATTCCTCAAGAGCGCTTTTGATAGAGATATGGAGTGACTGGACTCAGACACACTCAAAGACAGATATATAAAGACTGAAGAAAAGCCAGGTGGAGACAAGCCGATGAGAGAGTGGGCCCCATTGTGTTCCTTTTTTGTAATGAAAATTTACATTTTGTAATCCTTACATTTTTTCTTCTTCTGGTCCCCCTGTTACACCTATAGACCTTGAACACACACACACACACATACACACACACATACACACACACACACACACACACACACACACACACTGAAATGAGGGCAAAAACAAAATAACAAAATATCGCATGCAACTTATGTTATCTTCCTGCTTGTTACCCTCTTCTTATTGGGTTCAGGGGATTGACATTAAGTAGAATTTGAAAATTTCAAATTGCAAATCAAATCCTTTGTCACAGAAATTCAGAATTTATTTTTCATATCATATAATTGTCAAAAGACAGAAGAAGGAACACAATTTATACTTAAATGCAAAAATACACAACAGTAACACATTTTGGCAAGGTTATATTGTTGCTCTGACTAGCATAGTGACATTTATTATGAAACAACTCTGTGACTGCATTTCCAATCCATGTGAGCAGCTCCATATTGGATCCAAATAACCTTAACCCAATGAGCTCCCTTAGGGAGGAGGTTCTGTGTTCACACTGCTTTGCTAGTCTGACGAGTTGAGAGGAATAAACAGCACACACTGTTTTGAGCAAAATTAAGAAATTGGTACATCAGGCTGTAGCTATGCAGACAAAACTTATTGGTAGGATAAATTCATTTGTTGGTTTTGGTCTCCTCAGTGGAACTAATGATAATTGCCAAGGAGGTAAAACCCATTAATTGTGATCATAAGTTGACCCCCACTCACTGACAGTTTAGGTTAATTGAAATAATGGTTGGAATATGTTTACATTTATATCATATTTTTGAAAGATGGACTATAGAAATATATAGGAAGACAGTCACCTTTTGGCTGACACTTTTGTACTTCAATCCCCCCAAATATTGTGTAATGTGGTTTCTGCTTACAGCACAGCGTATTCAAGGTCACAGACTCTGTTAGTAATATCTGGGGAAAGTGTTGGAATACATAATTTACTCTGTAACAGATGCACTCTGTGATTTAAGCAAAACATTACACAACTCTTGCCATACATACTGTAGTTGCAAGCAAACAGTAATACTCAATTCTGATTTCTCTTTCACTGTGTTAGTCATGCGTCTGCAGGCGATTACGTTTCATTGTTGTATTTGAAGGAAAAATGAGATCACCTTTGACAGGTTCATCATAGAGGCATTCTAGTGGCATTTTGCCTGACTTGGCAGCCTGACAGTCAGTGACTCTATTAGCCATGTGTTTTCATTGAAAACACAGAACTGTGTTACCCAGGTTTCCAAGCACATGCACACAGGCATACACTGCAGTCACTAAGGAGTGAAGATTACACAGAGAAGTCAAGTGACAAATTCAAGTGGCCAGAAGAAATATCAATTCATTTAGGACCAGTGAGCAGCAAGCCAGCTGTCAGAGAGAGACGAAGAGAGAGATCAAAAGGGCTTACCCCTGATATGACAGATGCATTAGAGATGAGAGCAAGACAGTTAATTTTGTGTGTGTGTGTGTGTGTGTGTGTGTGTGTGTTTATTCTGCAGCATCTCCAGTGTGTCTTAGTGGAAGACGCTGAAAAGTTAACCAGTCAAGTGGCTAGACCTATCCATTGTGTCAAATAACAAAGAAAGATTCATGTGAACATTGTGAGCCCTATATGGACTGTACCTCTTGAAGTTTAAAGATACAATCAACCCAGTAAGTGTTAACACCAGGGATGGTAAGATTCACCGGTTTACATTGGTGCACTGGCATAAAAGTTTAAGATGCGATTGGCCCGATTAAAAAAAGTGTGCACTGGTAAAAAATGTAAAAGTTTATCCAAGTTTTTTAAAAGTTTAACAATTTAGGATGGACTTGAGATGTATCTTTTCTAACATAATTGCATCAGTAAAATCAGATTTATTTATATAGAATTATCCTAGTGCTTTATTATTTATAAATGTGCCCAATCATTTGGTATCAAATTGGTTACATTACATTCAGATTGATTCATCCTCAAGTAAAAAATCATTCCTGTCTCGTTCCATTCCCAGAAGAATGGTTCATATCCCATCCCATCCCAAATCTAAAATTAGCATCTCATTTTAGAACTGCATATTTATATATAAAAACCACCTGACCCACAGGATTCCCAAAACAATGTTTGCCTCTTGTCTCAATCGCTAGTTCAAAGTCTTCTTCATTACAGCATGATGTTCATTTAATAAATGATGGTAGAGTAAAATAAAATATAAAGCAGGTTGTGGTTAATGCACTGTGTACATTAACTAGCGTAAAGCTTTTTTTGGTGCTGTCAGTGTTTTCGTCTAAGAAATTAGACCCTTTCACAGTGTGTTTTCAGTTCATGTAAGCATTCGGTTGTATTAAAACACTAAGGAGTCGACTGTTCAGATCAAGCACATTTTTCTTTAGCCTGTTCCTCGCTAGCCAAAATTAGCATCCCAATTACTGTCACTGTTGATATGAATTAACTATGTACCTTATTAACCAAGCCAGCTAGCTCCACCCTCATGTCCGAATATACTCACTTCTGGTTCCAAAAATGGCTCCTGTACCAGGGCCCGGACCTGGAGAGCAGTGAAAAACCAAAGCTGAATTAAACATTTGCTGGTTGATTAATGCTGCTTTTAATTACAGGTATTGCATATAACATTGAGTAACATTGTTGCAGGCTACCCTTTATCGCTTTTGCTTCTCTGACATGCACTGTATGTAAGATAATCCATAGTTTATTGATCTTCACCCATGTTTATAGCCTTAATCTTGAATGAGAATCAAGCCATAGTCTAATCTATGTCTTATAGTTAACATACAGTCATTGTAGTAAACATGTTTGTCCATAATGGTCGTGTGATTGAAATAATAGTAAAATCAGAGCAGCAGTCCCTATAATGGGAATGGTGCTGCTTATGGCTAAATCAATATTCATGTATGAATTAGGGCAATATTTTCTGAGAGGCAATTACTACTGTGAAATGGTGTCATTGTGTGCGAAACAAAATTACTTGAAAGTGTAGAACATTTTGATTAGGCCTTTTCAAGGTGATCTCAGGACATTTTTATGTGTCACTTCTTCCCTCCTCTCCACCCGTCTCTCTCGTTTCTTTGATGAAAGAAAAGAAGTGTACAGATGTTGAAGTATGCTGACATGTCCTTGTGGAGGGATTTCAACCATGATGCTAATAACAATAATTAGCTCCTAAGTGTTTGTTGAGGGGGAGGTAGAGACATGAATTCTCTCATTGTGCTTGTGTGTGTGTAGGACAAATGGCTTCCCCGTGTCTTTTTAAAAGGACAAATTAGCCGTAATTGCTTGTTTCAGGGGTCTGGGGATGAAGGCAGCTTTTTGCTACTTCATTATGCCTGTTTTAACTCACCACAATTACACGCACAAACACACAGTTAGACCATTGAATCTATTAACAACACAATATTGTGACAATTTATAAGTAACATAGCAATTGAGTACATTAACTTCATAACAAAAATTGCTGAGTTACCAAGGATAGCAACTAAAATACCATTGAATGCAACTGTTTATGAGTAAGACTCAGATAGAAATAATTAGAAGTTAAATATTGGGCTACAACAAGCAAAGAATCACACTGTGTTTAACTGAAATACACTGCGATTAATAAATTTCATCTTTTACTTGGAGTGAATACATAGGATATAAATCCATACACCACTTAAAGCAATCAAGGGGAGGAAATTTTCTGATGTGCGAAGACAGACTCTCCCATCAGCTTTGATTAGTGTTACAGTCCGTCTTTCTCGGCCGTTAGATATTTGAGAAATTATTATTAATAACAAAATAATTTCCACAGATTAACCCCATTGTGGCTTTATTCCTGATCTCCCGGCCTTTAGGAAATTGATCCAGGGAAAGATTGATGGCACTCCTGCTGTTTTAAAACGTTTGTCCTTGCTGGTTCTGTTTTTTTCTATTCGTCTTTTATTGCACCAGAGTTACGTTTTCAGACGTCTGTTTAATGATGCAGATGTATCTCTGAATGACATTGAAACAAACTCAAAGTACATTTGCGATTTAGATTTTTTTTGTTGTTAATTTTTTTGCACTAAATATGCTTATTTGATGCGGCATGTTTTATGAATTTTGAAATGCTATGAATTGTTAGGAATATTTTTCTTTGCTTATGTGCTCTTTCTTTTTGCTGCTTCCATCTTTGGCACTGACATTAAAGAGCTTTTATAACTTATTTTTTCTTCATATCATGAATATATATTCTTTGGCTTCATTATCAGTTTCATCTAGCAAGATCTGAAATCAAATGCATTGCTGCAGAATGTAAATCACATGCCACCAAAACCTACTGTCCCTAAACGTCCCTTAAAGTAGGGATATTGTGTTGAATTGCATTTTGCACAATTTATTTTTATATTTGCTTTTTTTATTTTTATATTTACACTTGCTTTCTTACTTTTACCCTCAAAAGCCCCATTTGTTCACATAAAACATAGAAACCACAATTAAAATTTCTGCTCTGCTGTATTTAGGCATCTTACGAGTTTCACATCCACCCTCAGAATATGGGTCTACCTTGCAAAGACCTCCAGAGAAAGAATGAACATTAAAGTCCCCTGGGGATTTATTGATGGAATAATTTGTTTTGGACTAAATATTTTTTACTGGATTGGATCGTCTGGACCATTTTTGTTGGAATAATCGATCGGTGGATTAAGTTACTATGGGGCTTCAGAGATGAGTTGCATCAATTTTGATTGTACTGGTTGGTCTGACAGAGGCGCTTATTGTACCTGCTGTGGTGATTGTAACTTGAAATGGTTGGCATTGGTCAAATCACAAGGATCTTAGCTTTCAAACAGTGTATCATATAGCAGTTGAGGGCACATAACAAGAGCGTTAAGTTTAAGCTACACCCAGTTGTTTTTTATGCTTGGTGCTGTTGTAACGTTAACTTTATGCTAGCCTTCTATGTGTTCGACCAGCCTATAAGTTGAGATAACATTAGCTAAAAAGCCACAGTCGCGTAACGTACCTTTCTTTATGGGTTCTTTATTGACGGATTAAGTTGGATGTTGTGGGTGTCGTGGCTCAGATTTCTTTGCTGCAGACCTTGCACACCGCTGTTCTTTTCTTCCTACCGTCATTGACAACATAATCCTTGAATGTCTGTGTTGTACTACATGTAATGGTGTTTTTCTACACTGATGGTTCCGGAGGTCCGGACCACTAACGTTATGTGAAGCACACATGGTTGAAGGATTATGCGCAAATGTTGGAATGAGGTATTGCAAGTATTTATTTTAAAAAATCAAGTCATTTTTAAGTCATCTGTCTCAAGTCTAAGTTAAGTCTAAAGTCATGAACACCAAGTCAAAGTTTGTTTGTTTCAGTCAAGCAAGTCTCAAGTCTTCAAATTCATGTCAAAGTCTCGTCATGTGACTCGAGTCCCCCACCAGTATCTTCAACCAAGTCCAGTTGCCCTTGACTTTAACCTTCAATGGAGTCCCCCACCTTTGCCCTTTAGTGTAGTTTTTGAACGTGTAGGACTTTGTTTTCAAGTTAGCAAGAATAAGTATGCAACGTGCAGTTACACTTTCAAAATAAAGTTATTGGTTAACTTTGTGAAACAGTTTGGTTACTGTAGACAACAAAGCTACTTGGTTGTGTTTAAGAAAAGTTCATGGTTTGGGTTAAAATAACTGTTACTTAAAAAGGGTGCAAACACCAAAAGAAGCGTAGCTATTTGACACTTTAACTGTTCTCACCTTTGCTCAACTTTTTTAAGTATGTGATGCGACTTATTGCAGCAAGGTGCTATGGTGAAACAATTTGAAACAATTACAAAACATGTCTTAAAAGTTTTTGATGAGACACACAGATAACTGAATAATTAATATTCATAAAACTCAACTTTCACATATGTTTTTACATAGTTTTTTTTTTTAACTTGACATCATCTCACATAAGACTCCTCCCGTTAGCCTACAATTTTAGCTTTGCAGGTCAATGTTGAGTGTCCCTGGTTACACTGCCAAGAGAGTGGTGATTTTTGGATGTGCTGCCACCACGATAAGTGTGTTGAGCTAAAGGATGACAAGAACATTGGACAGGGGCAGTAGTTGCCCTCATTATCCACAGAAAAAGAAACCTGATGCTACCTGATTGTTAGAGGTAAGAATGGATATCATTGCAAAGTGTGAGGGTTGACAGAAAAGGAAAAAGATGTGTATTGTAAAGCCATTTCTTTACATTGGAGATAAGTAATGAGTATGTGAAGAAACAAGTCTATGATTCCTTTTTAACATGTGGGAATGGGAAAAATATCAATGTCAACCACGTAAAGATATGATTGACACAAAAATGGAAGTGGGCAAATTAAAAACATAAACACTGCAGGTAGCAACAAATTATATCTATCTGATATGTAGTTCCATTAAGTGCTTCACCGATGAGGTATACCCCACGCTCTGCGGGGTATCTGCGCCCGTAAAGAGTCTCATTTTCAAGGTCCTGGAGGTCAGCCAGACTCCTTAAAAACCATCGGCCCCAATGCCCCATGGGATATGGAGTTCCTGATAGGTTCCTACCTTGTAACCAAAGAATTGTAAATGTTGACTGAGAGGATATCAGTTAGTCACCTCATTGACTGCAGGGTCACTACAGAGGATTTCCATTTCCTTTAACAGCCTGAATGAGCTCTGCACAAACATGAGCAGATGGATGGATGAATGGATGAGTGGGGAGAGAGCAAGTTACAGAGAGACATAGAGCGCATCTTTATTTATTGTTCATGCATTTTTAAACCACAGACCAGTGGACTTAACCTGAGGGCAAGAAGGAAGAAGGAAAGGAGTTCAGAAGAGGTGGACAAATTGTCCGTGTGAATGGATAGAGAGAATACAAAAACTGTTTGTGGAAAAATATCAGTGGTAACCACTTTTTGATATTTAGTCATCTACAGTGGTACTTGTAGTTGCAGTCTGCATGAAAAAGGGATGATTTAATGAAAAAAGTGGGAATAAATTGTATCTTGTGCACCTTTGTTTTTTTAGTATCTCACTTTTTTCTCTCCTTTATAGCTACAAATTTAGTGCCTTAAAGATCCTGGTGTGACACCTGTGTATTTAGTGGGTGGCCGGGTCAAACCCAGCCCTGCAGGTGTCTTGACCTCTGACCCTTGACCTTCACTAACAAACACACACGTACACAAAAATGCACACCTATACACGCAGCCTCAAGCATATGACTCTGACTGATGTCGTTGAGATTAGCTAAACGTCCCCACAGGGAGCAGAACACAGTAGCCAGTGTGTGCCTGTTTGAGTGTGAGAAACAGATACAGAGAAAGAGAGAGAGAGAGAGAGAGAGAGAGAGTGGGGGAGAGAGAAGGTCTGCATTGATTTGACAAACAGAGGCTAAAGACAAGAAGACTACGGTGACCTTTGGCCTTCTGTGTGTGTGTGTGTGTGTGTGTGTGTGTGTGTGTACGGGCACGAGAATGACTGAGTGATATGTGTGATTTTTTTTCTGTGTTTTGCAATATGCCACTATGTATGGTGCTGTGTATCACAAGCCCATTTCACAAAAACAATTTAAACAGTTTAAAAGCATAAAATGCCCAATTATTATTATCCATCGTCAACCGCTTATCCTGCGTACAGGGTTGCGGGGGGCTGGAGCCAATCCCAGCTTACATCGGGCGACACACATAGACAGACAACCACTCACACTCACGCCTAAGGACAATTTAGAGTCACCAATTAACCTAGTCCACATGTCTTTGGATGGTGGGAGGAAGCCGGAGCACCCGGAGAGAACCCACGCAGACACGGGGAGAACATGCAAACTCCACACAGAAAGGCAAATGCAAAATAAACCATACATAAAGTTGCTTTAAGCATAACCTCAATCATCCCCTAACCTTAACCACATTGTTGTTATTGTGACGATGACGACAAAGCTCCTCAATCCTTGACAAGGTATTCATTTCAACCCAAACCACAATCTTTTTACTACCCATAATTAGTACTTATTTTAACCCAAACCATGATCTTTCTTTAAAACTAAGTTGTTTTTGGTGCCTAAACCGAACCAAACATTAAACATAGGGCTTTCAAAATGGATTTGTTATTATAACAGTGATTTGTAACAGTTTTGGAGGGCACAGACAAATCCTGATAGGGGTGTCATTATCAGAAAATGTGTTGTTAGTGGGCATGGAAAAAACAACACATTATATTGAATTTTACGTGAAATAGATCTTACACATTTCACATTTTAGAAGTGAATTATCTGAAAATCACGTGTGATACATTCATTTATTACATGAAATGGTGTGGTGTGATAAAATCATGTCTTTTTTGTGTTTTTTATGTGCTACAGAGAGACAGAGACATTTTCTAGAGGAGACACACCACTTTAAGAATCCTCAGTACAATTCTATAGGGAAAGCCTGTAACGCCAAAGATGGCGGTTATCCCGTCCCTCCCACCAGAAAGCCAATCGTCTGCTTTTAACAGCCGAGGCGGGAAACAATCGTGTGGTTCCACTGCTTGCGTCACTACTACTGTACGTGACACGTGTAGCAGAAGTAAAACCGCTGGGGAAAAACGCTTTTTAAACCTTATTTTGGCAGCGATTTTAATCAGATTTTACTGCTGATTCTAAACATCCCGGTGACCAGTGAAAGCGCTGTTATGGCTCTCTCCCAATTCATTCAGACAGGGTCCTGGTCTTGTTAATCCAAAATAACTTAGATATTTCTTTATTAACCATGAAACTTTAATTTCTGGATAAAAACAGAAGAGCATATCCTAGAATTACGAGAAACCTGCACAACAGAGACTGGGTCAACAGATATAAGATGTAAGCCCATGTGGCCACCTCTGCCCCTCACCCTCATCTCTGTTGCCATGGCGTTGAAGTGTGATTAGAGCTCTGGCTAACCAACATGGCTGACGATATTGACTTCCTGTCTGGTTCATGCAAACAGGATGTGACAGATTTAATTTGTTTGTCAGCCCACCTTAATTTAAACAGAAGGCTGGTAGCGGGAGAGAGGGAAAGACCGAGGGAGGTGAGGAATGAGGGAATGGGAGAGAGGGTTTCACTCAGACACATTCACTTTCTGATTGGCTTACTTGCAGTTAAAATGAGCAGTGTGTGCATGTTAGTTGGAGGTGTTTCCCCCTTTTTTTTGTGGGCTCTTTTCACAAAATCCCTATATATTACAATAATTGCATGGAATGAGTATGTGTGTGGCTACAAGTATTCCCTTTCTCTCGTTTTTTTTAAAGTACATGCATATATCAAAAAATACGGGAAATAGCATTAGACAGAAAGATGAATGGAGAGAGATAGAGATCAGAGTATGTGAGGAAGAAGAAGATAGAGTGTGTTAGTGGTGTGTAGAACATGTGAGAACAGACAAATACATAAACTGGGAAACAGAGAGACAGTGGAAAGGGGAGAGGGCACAGTAGATTAAGCAGGAGTGACTTGATTGTGACATGATGGTGTAGGTAACAAAGTCTGAGGGAGAGAAGCACAGGAAGAGGGGACAGAGATAGAAGGAAGAGTGGTGAAGGGGGGAGCGGTCCACCTTACAGACAGCTTCAAGATGGAGCATGAACCAGATGGGTAGTCTGTGTGTCTGAGAGACGATCCTGATGGTGTCCAAGAGCGAGAGTGTGACAGTGAATACAGAGGGCTGCATTATTGTTTAAATCATTGATTCCTTCCCTTTTTCCATCTCTCTTCCTATCTATAGATCTGTCCTGCCTTTTTTCTTCTATATTGTCCCTCTTTTGAATCTTTCTCTCTTTCTTCAGCCTGTCTTCTTGTATTTCTATACCCTTCCGTTTCTCTTTCTGACACACATACTGTCTCTACATTTTCGTGATTTCTCAACACGTTTTTCTTCTCTTTTTCTTACAGCTGTTGTTATTACAGCCAAAAGATCTGAAGCTTTAGAGAATCCTCCTTGTCTGAACTGATCTATTTTTTTTTTTACAGAAGGCACTATTACCAACCGTCAATATCACTGACAGCTGTCAGCGAAGTTGTAGCTGTGTTTTCTCTGTTGCAGTTCAGTTTAAATGCTGTCATCATTATGTTTTTTAAACTATCAGCATTATGACTTGGAGGAAACAGGTCAAATGTATGACACATTTTTATATCTTCTCTCAGTGACATGAGCCTTTTGTTCTGTCATGAATGGAGATTCTGTCATTAAGTGCATTTCCATCCACTTGTTTTTGTGTACATTTACATTTAAGGATATATGCAAAAAAAAATTTTATGCAAAAGTTGGTGTAAAGCAAAATGCGACAAAGTAAAATTTAAACATACTTAATGAATGAAAATGACAAACGACAACATCAGATATGCATGGAAAGAAGAGGTAAACTTCCTCAAAAAATAGACATAATGGATTAATGGCACCTGTCTAAAAAATGAGTCAACTCCTAATATTCACATATCAGCAGAAGATGAAAATTAGGGGTGGGAGAAAAAAATTGATTCTTAGATGCATCGCGATGCGGACATGGAAGATTCTGACTCGATTAACAAATGTGCAAACATCGATTATTTAAATGTTAATTGAAAACGTCGCGTTAATGTAACCCAAAAGGCAGAACTTGCGGAAGTGCAGCGCCTGGACCGTCTGTGGCGTGCACATAACAGAGAGACCAGTGCTCCCCCCGTATACAGCACTCCACTGCTGCGGAATAAATAACCACCCTACTTGAATGTCACACAATCGTTAATGCACAAGTAATGACTTTAACTCGCACACTGTGCAAGCATGGTGACACTCCACACTTGGCAGCTCTCTGTGTATCCTGTGTTTGAGGCCGAGCGAATGAGAGAGAGCGAGCTGCAGAACATGAAGGTGAAAGTTAACAGAGAAAAATGTTAGCAGTAAGTTTTTGTCTGGTAGTAAATGTGCAGTGTCGGTCACAGTATGTCCATTAATATAAGTCTGCTGGAAAAGTGAAGGCGGTTAGTACTAGTTAACATCGACGCTGTACAGCACGTTTTTGGTTGCTGTGTATCGTTAGCTAATTAGTAATGAAGTAATAATAATTAGCTCAGCTGTATGTCATTACTAACTTACCTACTTGTCAAGGGTTGAGAACATCAGGTACAAGCTTAGACTAAACTGGTGTACAGTTCTGTCCTGTATACTGTACATCCTTATAATTATATTTCAGTTTTCAGAGGAGTCTGGTTGTTAAAGAAATGAGGGACCATGGAACTGAGTGGGGATGCAAACTAGTCCTTTTAAGCTAATTAGGAGATGTTTCTTTTGGATTTTAATGTACAAATTAAATCCTTAGTAATTAGCCAGGAGATCCTGTATAGAAAAAAAATTTGCGTCAAGATGCATCGATAATTGATCGCAGCCCTCTGACTCGTAATCGAATCAAATCGTGAGGTACCATGAGATTCCCACCCATAATGAAATACACATGTATTCCCAGTTTCTTTTCCAGAGTTTCTAGAAAGTTGGCTTCTATTTCCAGTATTAACGTATCTGAAGTTAAATGTATAACTTGATATGTATATGCATCAGTTGTCATCTTCTCAGGTAGATAACCCTGCTCACATGTAGGTTGTGTGTTCTAATATCAGCTCTCTTCTATTGATTATAGCCATCTTGTGTCAGCTTTAGATTAGTTCCAATGCCAAAATCATTAACCATATTTCTATGGCCTAACTAATACACACCTGAGTGTGTGAGATATATGACTAATTGGTGGTGTATTTTTTCAAGCTTTTGTATGTTTATTGCCCTGTAACAACTGTGACGTGCAAGATGTCAGTTTTTGAGGCAATGCTGACTGATGACGATGATGACTGGTAAATGGCCGCAGTCAGCATTTATCAAATGAAAGATTGGAAACCCCCGCGACCCTGTACGCAGGATAAGCGGTTGACGATGGATGGATGGATGGAAGATTGGAAACCATCAATAATATGTAAAGTAGTTGGTAGTAATCACTGAAATGAAGTCGTGAATTGCATGAAGCTCAAAAATCTGCTACTCCTTAATAACATGCATTATCTGGTTGAAAGTATTTAACCCCAATGTTCTGTTTGGGTCTTGAAGACTCGGGCCATCATTAACAGCTCAATAAACATGACTTTTTTTTTCAGTTCCTAAGGTGAAGTTTTCCAATTTCATGAGAATTGTTTGTAAACATGATTTTGAACTAATGCAAAGCCGATGTCATATTAGATTTGCTACTTTTTATATTTTAAATGAACTTAGCGTTAGGGAGTGGCTCACAAGTTCTCCTTCCCTAAATATGTGAATCACAAACATCTAATTATCATCCCTACCACTGGTAGTGATGATGTGTCCCACAGATCACCTGATAAAGTATACTGTATATATATATATAAAATATAAATATCTAAGGTAATCTCAATTGTACCCCCACATCATCGCATGTACAGGCCACCAAACTTGTCTACAAATATTATAAAGGTATCTTGTTCCAATTAGTACGTCACCTACTGCTAGCTCCACAGATTGGCCTGTTACTCAAAACTGCAGCACCAACAAGTCCGTCAAATGTGGTTTTATAAATGTTATATCATATCAATGCATCTACAATTTATTAGCGATGTAATATCAATATCTATGTCTACCAAAGCCTTACTGAAAATTGATTATATTCTTCAGAATAGCTCGGAAATGATTACAGGCACATCTCAAATGTGATTATCGTGGAAAAGTTCATTGTGAGCAACAGAACCAGACTGAGAGATTAAAGGTTTAGGAAACCTTTGAAGGAACTTTGAGTTAACTAGATGATTACATTTAATCATTTAGCTCACGCTTTTATCCAAAGCAACTTACAGTTGCTATACATGTCAGAGGTCGCACGCCTCTGGTGGATGAGTCACAGTGGGGGATTGAACCTGGGTCTTTTACACCAAAAGCAGGCATCTAATCCATTACGCCATCACCACCCATTAAAGCTCTTCTCCGGTCGACATAGATGTGTTATAATTTTTTTATTGTGAAATTCTGATACTGGAGTTTTGATTTCCATGAGCATGAAGCCATTATTATCAGCCATTATCAAGATTAAAACAGCTTGAACTATTTTACTTTATGTGTAATGTTTCACTTTATTAATTAAATTACAAAAATACAAATAATGAAAATGAACTTTTCCACAATGAAATTTTTTGAGATGCATGTTTAGTTTATGTGAAACATGGCTTAGGCCTACACCCAATGTTTTACCTTACCATTAAATTAAGTTTCCCCACCTCACCTCACCTATTTTCAAGTAAAACTCCAAACTTGACATTAAATTCAAGTCATTTGAGGCTCTTCTCTATCAACTATGAACTGCTTTCTCCAGGAAAACAGGCTCCAACCATTCCACCTTCTGGTACTCTATAAACCACCTGGCCCTTATTCCCACTTTCACAATTTGGAGATTTTAATAATTGAGAAGCTGCCGATACATGGGAATAAAACTGAGATCGTATTTTAGTTTTAAATGACAGTGATGGTGGAGTTTATATGTTGCTTTCACAGTTTTGATAATTTCAAAATAATGTTTTTTTTTGCAATGTGGTTCTTTCATGACTCCTTTTTTATTGTCATATTCCTCACGTGCAGACCTCAGCACATCTGTTGCCAGTTGTCGAACATCTCGCCCAAACATTATTTTGGTATCCAGCTGGAAAGTCACCTTCCACCTTGCCGACACACTGCCGCAAGGCTCTGGTTTGTTACCACGGAGACGAGCACGCAGAGCGACGGTTGCTGTTTGGCAGCGATGCTTGTCTTGGCAGGGAAACGGCCAACACTGAGGTCGAGTGACAGCCAGACGCACACACACAAACCCACAGGCACTCTCTCTCTCTCTCTCCTCAAGGCTCAGCAGGCAAGACGGGTTGCGGGGCACTCTGTGAATGTGTGTGTGTGTGTGTGTGTGTGACAGTGTTAAGCAGGCGAGGGTGACAGTGACGTGACACTGGTGAAATAATTATGAGTCCAAAACAGGGCTGACAGGGAGCAGCCCGTGCCCTTCAACTATCTGTCAACTGTCATTAACATAGAGCCCTGATACACAGCCTGAGGAGAGAGAGAGACAGAAAGAGAGTGAAATGGGAAGAGAAAATGAGAGACGACGGAAACTACAGATGGGGCCAAATGATCCAGATTGAAAAGCCATTTAATCTAGAATTGAGTCTTAAAAAATCCTTGTTTTAAAATGAGTTGACAGGATTCATATCATCTGTATGGTTCACTTTCTGTTGTTTAAATACTTTGGAATGACTTGGGACATTTTTGCAGTAAGAGGACGGGGAGACAGTCAGCAGACGGGATGGCCAGAACGTATTTTGAGAGACCAGACAAGATAAAGGGCGAACATGACAGACAACTAAACATTATGTAGTGTGGTGAAAAAAAACAAAGGAACTGGTTGATGATGAAGAACTTAATGCTAATAAAACTACTACTAAAACTACTACATTTTGAAGTGTTTAGAGTAATGTTATTCTTATCTGTGTGTGGGGCCTCAGGGCTTTAGAAAATGGCCCCAGAAGTCATCTTAAAAGTACACCAGTCAATAAGGCAGAGTTTTTATTTTATTTATTTGACCTTTATTTAACCAGGAAGTCCCTTTAGATTGAAATCTCTTTTCCAAGGGCGATCTGGCCAAGACGGCACACCAGTTACAATTTAAATAGAAATATAGCATAGTCAGAACAAACAAACAAGCATCACAGTTACATGGCATTTTAACATGGCCTTAAATTCACTTAAAGGGGCTATATGTAAGTTTTTCAAAGAAATCTAATTTTCATTGCTGTATTGTCAATAGGCTCAAAACCCACTTAGAAATGAGGCACACGCCTGTTTTCTCCGTTGCTTGCATCAGCTACTATTCTGCTTTTAATGTGAGGTCTCCGGGTCGGATTCAGTCCTGTGCCTCTCTCGTACTACAGCAACAACACGGCAGCTAATGACATGCAGTTCACTAACATCATAACACAACTGGCTCACGTAAGGATACTGTAGTATCCAATACTTATGTATTTGACTCATAACAGTTCAAAATAGCACTGTAGCAGCAAGACAGAGGGTCAGTGACCTTGTACGAGGAGAGCAGTGATTGGTGGTTATGTAGGGACTGAACCCTTCTATAGGATTTGACCTCTAACCCCTTGTTTTGTTACTTCATAATAGTACTGTACCCTTCTATGGGTTTGACCTTTTACTTTGCAGACTCAAACCCTTCTATGGTACCTAACAGATACCTAAACATATCCTATATAAGCAATGTTTGATGTACAGAGTGACAGAGTGGCCATCGGGCTGGGTCATTCTCCAAGCTGCTGTAGAGCTTGTAATTGATGCTGAACTCTTTGATTTAATAAACTTTTATGATCAAGAGTGTAAAGCGGGTTTCCTCTCAACACATCATTGCAGCATTATTGTTCGGACATCACAATACAAAACAACAATAAAGGTTTATGTACTGAAGCAGAATCAGAACAACCAGGTTCAGATGATGTCGAGTCAGAACAAAGTGAGCATTAGTAAAACTAGAGAAACACAGAGAAAGTCACGTTAGCTCGCTGAGCAGTTGCTAATGTTATCCAGTGCAAAGTTGTATCGCTCTCCACATTCACCAAAAACGCGACCCATGTTACTATCATGTACCACTGGCATAATGTATAGGTGTTGATTTAGCCTGCAAGAAAGGATGTAACGGTAAAAAGCAAATGTGGAGCGATTTGTTTACTAAGATAGCCTATAGTGATAGGGCAGGAGCAGCGAGCTAACGCTACAGTAGCTCGGACCTGCCACTTTTTGCTTCGTAATGTTCAATTTAGATTTATTGTGGTTTTACCGATACTCAGGTACACAGCTTCTCCACCTCTCAGTCGCTGTAACTAACCAGAGGAAGAGCCATCCACGAACACTACAGTAAAGTTACTTACTGTGGTCTAACTGTTATAAAGTGTGACACAATCGTGTTATAATATCCAGTCCAGCTCACTAACAGTTTCGTTATCATCCAGTACATTTAGATGTGCTCACATTGCTGAGCCTCTGGTGAAAGATACACATAGTTACTGAAAGCAGCAGGCAAGCTAACGATGTAGTACGTCGGCTAAATGCAGTCACTGTACCGTGATCATGTAACGAGCATGGATTAGTTCAACCTCAAGCTGATAAAAATATTACCGTTGTTGTGGTGGCAACCCGGCTGACAGTGAGTGCCCTGGTTATTATAACACGGAGAGATGGAAAGGCGATAGAGTGCCTGACAAAGTGGGTACAGCTAAGCTAACAGGCAGTGTGACATTGCAGCCACAGACTGAATACCTAGGTTGGGGTAAGATCCCTAGCAAGACTAGTATCTGTGGGTAGTACTGTAGTCATAGAGCCCACTCAGTCTAACTCCAGGCCTAGGCAGATCTTGGTTGGCCGAGTCATTGCACCACTATTTCGTGATGGCTTAGTACCAGTTAAAGTGGTCAACCCCACTACTTGTCCTGTGACACTACGAAGGAACGCAAAGATTGCTGATGTGTCCCCATGCACTGCAGTAGAGGACTTCCCAGAGACTGAAAGTGTCCAGTGTAATGTCCAGTCAAGTGCCCAGTCCAGTCAGATTCCTGAGCATTCTAGCAGAAGACGGATGAGTCCTATTTATCAGACCGATTTCAGTTTGTACGTTAACGATGAGTCCTCCATGCACGCCAAAGTTAGCCATGGAGTTCCTCAAGGATCTGTCCTCGGACCATTCCTCTTCACTTTATATATGCTTCCCTTAGGCAATATTATCAGGAAATATTCCATAAACTTTCATTGTTATGCAGCTGATACTCAATTATATCTATCGATCAAGCCAGATGAAACTCATCAGTTAGCTAAACTTCAAATGTGCCTTCAGGAGGTTAAAACAATGTTTACAATGTGCAGCCTCATGAGGAAGACAAAAAGTACACGGCATTCTCATCCCCATTTGGGCTCCATGAGTATAATCGAATGCCCCAAGGCCTGACAAACAGCCCCGCTACATTTATGCGGATGAGGATGTTGATCTTCGGGGACAAAAACTTCACCAGTTTGTTGTGTTATCGCGATGATCTTTTGGTCCTTGCTCCTACAGAGCAGCTCGCACTTGACCGGCTGGAGATGGTATTTTCCAGGCTGAAGACTCACAATTTAAAGCTCTCACCCAAGAAATGTAATTTCCTGAAAAGGTCAGTAAAATTTTTGGGCCACATTATATGTGAAGACTGAGTTTGTACTGACCTGGAGAAAGTGCAGGCCATATCTAATGTGCAGATATCTGATCTAATGGACTCTGATGGCATCACTCCCTGTCCTAAGAAAATCATTTTTGGGTATGGTTTTGTATTATCAAGATTTTATTGAGAGTTGTTCAGCCAGAGCAAAACCCCTCTTCAAACTCCTTTCTCAGTCAGATGCGCAGTGTCCTAAAAAGACAGGGAGACACCCTAAAAAGAAAGTTGTAAATGTCAAACTTACACGGTCAGACTGGACTGAGGAATGCAAATGTGCATTTGAGACTTTAAAGCATGATCTGCTTGCGAGCCTAATGTTGGCTCACCCTGATTTTGATGATCATTTCATATTGGCTGTGGATGCGTCTTCTGATGGGTTGGGAGTAGTACTCTCGCAGATTCCTAAAGGCAGTGATGTAGCAAGGCCAGTGGCTTTTGCAAGCAAGACACTTTCACACTCCCAAACGAACAATTCCCCCGCACACAGGCTGAGTTTTTAGCCTTAAAATTGGCCGTATGTAACAAATTTCATTATTGGTTGAAAGGTCGCCATTTTACAGCTTGGACTGACAACAACCCAGTCACATACATACTCACCAAACCCAGACTTGATGCATGTGAACAGTGGTGGGTGGCAAAGCTGGCATCCTACAGTTTGGACTTGAAATATGTAGTGGCAGATGCACTCAGCAGGGAGCCTTTTGTCCATTCCAGTGTCAGTCATCGCCTTGTGACAGAGCCATACCAAACCTTGTTTAACAAATTAAATGGTGTGATGAATGAAACAGTTCAAGATACTTTCAGATATACGAACAACTGTGAACATGTGAGCGCAAATGACAAACCCAGGTCTGATCTCTCCCATTCAGCTTCACAGGGCACGTTAACCTTCCAGGAGATCTCCGCCCTCAAGGATGCACACTGCTCTGGGGGAACAAGTCGAGTGATGGGGACAGGAGTCATCCATCATCTGGAAAAGGAGGATTGTGCAACTGCTCTGCCTACAAGCACTCTTTTGGCTATGCAGGAGCATGATAGCACTGTGAGGAGAGTAGTGCAGAAGGAGTCTCGTAGTGTTCTCAAGCTGCTCAAGCGCGGGAACAAACTCACGCTTTGAGATGGAATGCTATACAAAGTGAAAAGGTATCAAACATGAACAAAAAGCTTTATCAGTTCAATTGTACCAGATGGCCTTAAACGTCAGGTGCTCCATGGTATACACGAAGCTGCAGGCCACCAAGGCTGTTCACGTACACTCTTCACTGGCCAGACACAGGTTTTTTTGGACTGGCATGGCACGTGATATTGTGCATTATGTCAGAAACTGCCAGCGTTGTATTGTGGGTAAGACTGGCAAATATTCACACCACAGAGCCCATGGAAGTGATCTGCATTGATTTTTGGACAGCAGAGCAGGGAGATGATAAATCTGTAGATGTTCTCGTAGCGATGGATCACTTCACCAAAATGGCCTTTGCTTTTCCTTGTAAGAACCAGTCAGCGAAACAAGTGGCTCATTGCTTATGGAATGACATTTTCTGCATATATGGCTTCCCTAAGTGTGCATTCTGATCAGGGGGCTAATTTTGAAAGCAAGCTTTCAAGGAACTGTTGGATATGGCCGGGACAAAGAAATCACACACTACTCCTTGGGAGTTCCCAATGGGAAATGGAATCACAGAGCGCTTCAACAGGACCTTGGTGAGCATGGACAGAGCTTTACCTCCCAAGTAAAGGGCTTACCACTGGCTGTCGGTGACAGGGTCGTGTTGGCAAACAGAGGCGAAAGAGGGAAATGGAAAGTGGCAGACAAATGGGAGTCAATTCTGTTGTCAGTCAAATCAGCGATCAATGTCTACAGGGTGAAGTACACTATCACCGGCAGAGATAAAACGGTCCACAGGAACCTACTACTCCCTGTGAGCTTTCTTCAAAGGGATGATGATTTTGACCTGCTGTCCGACTCTGTCAGTTGGTGTTTATCGCGACCATGGTGCTGCTTTGCCACATGACTTACTGGACCGTGATGAGAAAACGTTACAGTGGATTTTGAAATCTGGAAAGAATGCTGGACCTGATGACGTTGTTGATGGTTTACCCAGTCCGCCCAACGCAGTAGAGAAGACTCCTTGTCTGGGTGATGTTTCAGATGGCAATGGCAGTCCTTTTAATGCAGTAGTGCATACTCCTCATATGGATGATGTGTTGGTTGATGACAGTCATGTGCTTACTGGCCAAGACAGTAATGGGAGCCAGTCACCATTTCGGCATGCTCAGCCCACCCACAGTCAACACATGCAACTTCCCATAGACTCACCAGATGATGCATGCTCAGATGTTCCCAGTTGTGTGGTCACAGATTCAGTTGGACCTGTGATTTACACTCAGCCGAAGCCAGTGCTCCCAGACATGACCATGTCTAGGGCTGGTAGGACGATTAAACCTCCACGTAATTTGTGAGATGAATGACCAAGTTGTGGAAGATTCAGTTTCTTCAGTTGGCTCTTTTGTTACTTTTGTGAGACATGTTTTTGCAGTGTAACCTGTAACTTTGATGTACACTTGAGTATCCCTTTCCTGATTGTGGACAGGGATTTCGTAAATGACTATTGTGCGGTTGTGCTCACAGGAATCTACTCAGGCTCCTCACAAGATATGCGTATATGTTTTTATTCTTATTTTTGTGTTTTTGGGATGTGCTTCCCTTATTTCGCGGAATTTTAGGGGGGTGTATGTAACAGGTTGTAAATAGGTTCTGTTAAAATTCTGCATAAATGGGGACAGTGCTGACTGCTGGCGTTACTGCCATATTGCGGCGCGTTGCAAACGATGTTGAATTATGGGTAATCCACAGTAGAACTCCTGATCACTGCTTTGGTAAGTCACATGTTGAACGAAGCAGAGATGTTATCAGCCAAAATGTATTTAAACCCACAACAAAATGCCTTTTTCTGCTTTATTTTTGTTGTGAAGTAATTAAGAGATCATTACAGTTTATTTGCAGTCGAGCGAGTCATTAAATTCAGGCTCACAGTTGAATGCTAATCATAGCTTATTTTGCACTGTTTCTGATGCTATTCCGTTCTGATTTACTGTGAGTTGTGTAGGGCTGTCTCTCTGTTCACAATGTCGACATACCCATCCTGATTAAGACTGGTTTCCCCTTATGCAGGTAGCTGTTTGTATTCAATATGCTGTTATTATTTTTATAAAGGTGAAGAATGTAATGCAGAAAATACATTTTATTTAGCTATTTTTATACACCATATTTTAGTTGCTATATGCCTTAAGAGGCAGAGTGCTTTCATTTAATTTGATTTTGTATCTGACAACTCATTGTGAGACATGTTGTCAAATTTTTATTGAAATAACACTACACGATTACAAAGAGACAAAAAGAAACAATTAATAATAAACAGTAGAACTCCCAATCACTGCTGCAGGCTGTCTCTCTGTTCACAATGTCGACATACCCATCCTGATTAAGACTGGTTTCCCCATATGGAGGTAACCCTATTCACAATGTAGCGAGGCTGTTCCATAGTGGACCGTCACACATGCACTGACTACTGTCTTCTCTATCAGGTCTGGTTTTTCTGCATGCCTCTGGTTCTTGAGTCTGATCAGGATTTATTCACTTTTTTTTTTTGTTTTGCTGCTGTATTTTCACTTTCAGTTCTGACACAAAGCTCTAGTGTGGGCAGGTGTTACAGAGTGCATGCCTGTTGGTCAGCAGCTTTTATAGTGACATCCAATGGCCAGGAAGTGGTGTAACTCTGTTTATCGCCCCCCCCTCTCTGTATCGCTGAGTGCAACACTACAAAATTGCCGTGTGACTGTGGCAAGTAGCAGTGTCACTCTGTGGCACCCACATTAGCTGGTTAGCTTCCACACTAACTTATCTGCCCTAGCTGCCTGTCTACTGGTTCAGTGAAGCATGGAGGCTGCGTGGAAAGGAAAATGGAATCACATTTCATTGTTTAAGCATTATGATAACAAGGAATTTTTTACCCAGTGATATTTTTGGTCTGAATGCGCAAAAACACGTCTGCAACACAACCCTCCTCACCAACATGAGTTGAATTCTTAAAGATGATGGGGATTGAAACTTGAAGAGGTGTGCTACAGCTGCAGCTAAATGGGTTTGATAATTGTGGCAACTGTACCAGCAAACAAACTCATTCAAAGTGCATTATTTTCTATAACATTTCAGTTAAATAAAATCCAATTTTCTAATTTCCCATTTCAAAGGCTGAAATTTACAAGTACAAAAACATACCGCCTCACAGTTAGAGACATTACTGTCAAATGCCTCACCCCATGAGGTCTCTTTCTTCTGTTGTAAATGTGTGTGAAAGTGTTTCTATACCAGTCGGTGGATAGATATGTGGATTAGGCGAAGGCCTGGGTGAAATATGTCAGAGAACATCCTGTTACCAAGAGTCAGGATGTAAAACGCCTCAGTGTACATAACTCTTCTTAACGGGGAGTAAATCCCTCCTCAAAACAAGAAGCTACACAGTACATTTCGCAACAGTATATTTGGAAATAAATCTCACATAATGCACCATAAAACACTCAAAGAAACGACGAGAGAAGCAGAGTTAAGGAGAAAAGCGAGAGAGAGATGAGAGGGGGATTTATGGACAGGGGGGATATCCCAGTGCCTAAGACGAGCCAAATGGCCAACAACAAACTGACGGACTGAAAACACAAATAAAGAGCCATTTTTATGATGTGAATGGATGGGTTCCCTGGAAGACACTTGGCTGGATGTTATTTGGTCGTGGCTTTGGCCCGAGCCAGTACATATTTCTGTTTTATGAAGAGACTCAACAGCTAAGACAGTGGCTAACAGAGTGGTGCGAACCCTCTCACCTCATTTGGATTGGAAGAGAAAACAACAGGAAGGAGAAGAAAAATCAGGTGACGGCCAAAATACATCCACTGTTCTGAAATATGTACAGGCACATTCCCCTCTTTCACTACTGACACTCACACACAGGTACACATATAAATAGAAAAGCATTTGTAATTACTAAAGCATGTTGTACTTAGATGGCAAAAGGACAGTCTAGCTTTAGCCTTTGTCTGTGTTGCTTAAATTCAGACTGACTAATTTATTCCTACTGACATTTACATTATTAAAAAGATGATGGTGTTTTCGAAAACACCTGGGAACTGTTGCTTTTATCTAACATTATTTAAACATGATTAAATTGTGCATTTGTTTGAGACTATTTTCAGTGGTAAGTTTGTACACATTTTGTGTGTATGAACAGCAGCAGGACGGTGTATGTGGCAGTGAGTCAAAATAAACTACCGCGTGTTCATGGGAATCGAGGAACATGTCACCCAGTGCAACATCGTGGCTCGCTGATGTGTGTTTGGTACAATGAACCTCTATGGAACAGTGGAGTATGATATACAGTGATACAATGACATCCACATTACATTAATGTGATTTATTGACAATGAAAAATAGAATATCACCAGTTTTATCCTTTAATTTAATATTGTTAGCATAAACACAAAAATGGCCCAAGATTGTAATAACTAATAGGATTTCTCATTTTATTCTTTTCGCTATTACTGTTCTGTCTGCCTTCATTTAAACTCATTGTGCTATTGACAAAGTCAGGTTAATCAAAATAAATGCTTTGATCAAAATAACTTGATATTTTTATTTTTATTTATGTGTTTTGCATCTTCACATATTTTGTGGATGCACACTTAAATGATTGTTATTTAAATTCTTAAATAAACTATCATATTGAATTGTTGTGTATCATTCGTAGTTTTCTTGTTAACAATTTGATTTCTTCTGTCAATATTTAAGTATTTAAGAAGGCCCAAAACAGGGGAACCACAAATTAAATTATGAACTACCTTCTGGATTCTGATTTTAAAAAGCTCAGTAAACTCCCATAAAGTTATGCCAGTCTTTGTCCTCATGTCTTTGATAAAAATGCTGCATGAAATCTTTTTGACAGAGGGATGAGTCATGGCATTGTAAAACAAAGTCCTGTAGCTGGTAAAATAGTCATCACTGTAAAATTAATTGCACCTGTCACCTGGATCTTTGACAGCGAACATGTGACAGTTGTTGCTTTCAATGTGAAAACCCCCCAGTGAAAGCAGAGACGACTCAATCTCTTCCTCTGCCTTTCATACAGTATCTCTTTCAATCTCTCACACATGCTAATCGTCCCCCCTCATTTGCATCCTAATGATTTCACTCTTCCTTTTTAGCCCTCATCCGATCCCTCTATTACGTTATGTGCCGCTCGCGCTCCCTCCTATGTCTTTGTGTAGGTGTCTTTTTTTGTCTGTGTGACTGTTTTATGGAGGTTATAATTTGGTACCAAGGGGTGGAATTTCTATAGTTTATGCTTGATCTGTTACAGGAGAGCTACATGGGTCACTCATGAAACCACACTTAAATCTTTACAAAAATGCTATTTAATACATAAGGAAAGTAAGAATAATGCACAATCACTGAGTGACTTAATTATTATTTCAGTGCAAACTGAATGGAAAGTCAGGACCGACAGAGAATCGGGAAGCTCAAATGTAGAAATAAAATGAATTATTGTAAAAGTTAATGTATTTTATAATGTGATATTTACCTGAATGTTTTCGGTTACTGATTTTATTTTTATCTGATTGTACCTGATCTGTTATCTGACAATTATTCAACTAATAATCAAAATATATAGACACATACACCGCCACCCCCTTAAACAACAAATCCCATTTAAACATGAAAACAAAATAGTTTGTAAACCTGATCCTAACATGATTTTATCTAAACCTAGCCTTAACTGTATGACTTACTTAGCGATGCAAAAAATGGTGCATCCAAACAAATGTCACACAGTAGGACTGCAATCTTCACATTATTAGTGACCACAACATGTCATCTGCATTTTCAATTTTATGCTTATCTGACAAATCTTAATGTGACTAGGTTGAAGTGAAAAATATGGAAACCTTTTATTATCTAACTTTAAAGGAAGGGATCTCTGTCTTCCTTTTTGTATGTCTTTCTGAGAACCATACGATCAACTTCAGATTTAGCAAGATGGTGGAACTTTATGTTTTGGCCTGTACCTTTTAAACCGTATGTCTCAGAAAACAAAACAAAAATTCCCCTTGATTCTGTGGGTCCATCCATAAAGAACATGAATGACCATGACAAATTTGGTGCCATTTGGCTGTAGCAGCATAATCTATAAAGGAAGGACTATTGGTTTCTCTGTCTGTATGTACATATGTGTGACTGTCCTTCACATATCTCAAGAACTGTTGACCTGGTCGACTTCCTGCGGGCACACGTTCCTAATGGCCACAACCTGAATGGGCACGGAACTAGTCCGTTCAATCTGCAGTGAAGACATTTAAATGCTTAAACTCAATAACTAACTAACTGTTGATTGTTTTTAAATTTTAGTTTTTTTAGTTAAATAGTTTCATTAATATCCAAGGCTGAGTTTGCAATGGGATATTAACACTTGTAGCTTATATACTATATGCCCCAATAGTGTCTATAGTCTGAGTGGTGTGGTCGTTTGTGTGTGTTAATGTGCTTCTTTTTATGGGCATCCCTAGCAGGTTACACTATAATTAAACTCTACATACATTATCTCTTGTGTGTCTGAGAGAGAGAAAGCTGGAGTGTGGGTGTACTTCTGTGTTCTCTTTCTCACTGGAGAACTAATAAGCACCAAATACACAAAGCAATAAATTAATGGTGTGGATAATTAACCAGGAGGTGTGACTGGAGAGGCATGACCGAGCGGCCAGGGAATTCACAATCATAGTGTGAGGTCATTTAAGTGAGTATGTGTACGGTACTTAGCTGTGTGTGATTTTGAGAAGAACTATTCAGTTAATGCATTTAAAAAATAAAAATACAACAGGCAGAAAGACACATATGCCATGTTACACAGGAACTTCCTACTTGCGCATACTGTCCATGCTAAGATCCCGATGTTAATGGGTTTCATATGTTTTCAGAAAACTCCAGCTTGACAATAAATAATATGCCGTTTTTTCATTACCAGTACCTGCTCAACTCAGAGATAGTACCCCTCAATGTAGCTGGTCGTCATAGCGACGCCACACACAAATGCTGCAACGTAATATTCAATGCGACACACACACCAGCGACCCACACACAGCTGTCTCTTGATTTAAATTAAAACAGAAAAGCGGTTTGAAAACCTTCCAGCTGTGCTTTCCTCAGCCGTTGTTGCTGCAGCGGTTTCTGTCGGACCAGAGGGCTCTGTGAGCGGACGGCTGGCCGGCCTCGCGAGCTCCTCCTGCGGGTTTGCACAGCCTTCCCCCGCTGCGACTTGCGGAGCTCCTCAACTCTAAAAACTTTCAAGCAAATTTTTGTTCTGCCATCACTTCTCGTAAAACTGTCAAAATTCGAAATCTACAAAGTTGATTTCTCACCTCAAAACTTCTCATTAGTGGATTTAGTGATGAAATAACACTATATTGTACTATATAATTGTACTATATATACAATATATTACAATATATATAACTTTCTGTTGCTAGCATCTGTCAGGCGCATGCAATGATGACGCAGTGAATTGTGACGATTCTCACTCTGCCCAATCAGTAGTCTGCCATGTTTTCACGTCACATTTTAGTATCGCCTCAGTTCGCTTGGAACCTCGATGGCGGGGATACGAAAAACAGTACCTGGAAGCAGGTACAGGTACAACTTTTTCGCAATGGAAAACCAAAAAAAGGCTAGTCGAGGCGAGGCGAGCTGGTACCGTGCAGTGGAAAAGGGGCTATAGCATCTAAAAAGAAACATTTAGACAATATGTCTATTTTCAAAGAATTAAAATCATAATATAATGCTTTTATGACTATGCATGGCTTTTTTTTACAACTCATTATTAACATTAACAGCATTGATTTTGGCCACTAAACAATATCATTATTTAAAGCAGCTCATGAATTTTTTGTTTCTTGAAATCTTTGGTTACTATTTGAGTTACCGAGTTGCAGTATTTTGCATCAGCTGTCACAAAGACAAATTGCCAGTTGCTGCCACATCATCACAATGCAGAGAGACGTTAAGATATTAAATGACAACTCAAGCTCAGCTGTGTGTAAGGATTGTTACTGTCAGTCAGCTGCACTAAC
The DNA here is from genome assembly GCF_021292245.1 of Micropterus dolomieu. NCBI lineage: Eukaryota > Metazoa > Chordata > Actinopteri > Centrarchiformes > Centrarchidae > Micropterus > Micropterus dolomieu. Next base: position 24,522,085 of record NC_060155.1, read on the forward strand.
TTTCCTCATAATGATCAATGTTGTTTCACCTGGTGTGAATGGTGTGAATACATGATTGTCACTTACTGTATGTAGCTTTACTCAACAGCTATCCTGTTCATCAGACCATTTCATGGCCTGACATTGTGTTATAAGTTTCTGAGGGAGATATATTATTGACGTCACGCCCGAGTTAACTGTGTTCCACTACAACTACAGATTTAAGCTGGAATACTAAGATGGATGCCCCTGGCTTGTTAGCAATACCAGTTGATAACAAGGCATTACGCCGTATTTTGCACATACAATCAAGTAGCAACATGTCCACAGATATGAGTTGGACAGTACTGTCTTTACGAGCGATTTAATGAGACACAAAAAGTCAGGGGTGCGATAAACAGTATTACTACAGCTTTCACTCTGTTGATGCTTTAAGGTCAGGGTTGATGAGGTTCTCCCGACTTTCCAAGTGGGAAATCCGAATTAAACTGATGCTGACTCCATCACTTGAGGCTTATGCAGTAGTACTTGTGAAAAATTGGCAGAGTTCCCATTAAATGGTTTCACTACTATCTAATAAGTATGCTGATTTAAAGGGGATATATGTATTTTTTTTTAATGAAATCACTTTTTTATGAACATTTGTGAAGCGTTGTAACCTCACATAAAAATAAACCACACGCCTGCTTTCTTGGTTCCTTGGAACAGCCACTATGTGGCATCCTGTGTGAAGAAATCGGGTCAGATTTTGTGCATGTGCGTTCCCGGGACTCTTTCTGATTCTAAACTGCACACACAGCAAAATGGAGCCGCTAACACCAAAAAATGACCAGCTCCCGGCACAACACAAACTCAACTTGATATATACATTTATATGAAGTTGTATATCTTATACAAAGCATGTGAAATATATTATGATTTTGTGCTTTAGGTGGTTTAGATAACCTTAGCTTGCCGGCTAACGACGATCAATAACATGTTGCAAAATACTATAGTTGTATGGCTTGCCACATTACTTCACCAGCTACCATTATCCATTTTACAATCCTCTCATTTTGGCCTGCACGAAATGGTACACAGCAAATGTGGAGCGATTTGTTTATACTAGCCTATAGTGATGCAAGGCAGGGGCAGCAAGCTACATTAGCATGGATCGTGCATTGTTTGCTTTGTAATGTTTAATTTAGATTTCTTGTCATTTTACCAATACTTTCAGTTGCTGAAACTCACCTGACCCACATAATATACAATAATGCAACATAAGGGTGCAGGACAACAACACTGGAAAACCCATCCAGTAAGTTACAGTAACGTTACTTACTGTAACTGAAGTGTGGCAACAATCTAATTTATGATATCCAGTCTAGCTCACTAGCTGTTTTCGTTACCATCCAATACATTTTAGCTATGCTGACATTGCTGAGACCTCAACGCTAGAGGCCACTGAAAAATACTCATGGCCATTAAAGAGTTCTGTGATTATACATTATTTACAAAAAAGTACACATCAGACACAGCTTTTTACACACCAGTTAACCAGAGCTGCAGTCTCTTGAACTACTGCAGTGTAGGGGTGTGCATCTTCAGTGGTCTCACGATTCAATTACGATTATCATGTCAACGATTCAATTTGATTAGATATCTCGAAGCATCACCATGCATCACCCTCAAGGATGGGAATTTCTAGGTACCTCATTAAGATTATGAGTGCTACAATGCGATTGTAAAACAAATAGGACAAAGATGTATTTTCCTCACAGTGTGACTACTTGGTACTTTTAAAGCAAAGTATTTGTAACAAACCCAACAAGTAGGTAGTAATGAAATGCAGATATTTAATATTACTCCACGTTGCTGCTGCTATTTTTATTTCTGATGCCGTTGTTATTAGTATTTCGTCTTTTAATGTGATTATTCTAATCTTGTATTGAGCACCATGGGCCTTGAGAAACGTCATTTCATTCATTTATGTAACTTGTTACTCGATATGTGGATGAATGACAACAAACAAACTTGAACTAGCAGCTAAAAAACGTCCTGCTCAGCTTCCAGACCGCAGTCTGAAAAGGAGATGTTAGCTAGCGCTAACCGCCTTCACTTTTCCAATAGTTGGAAAACAACAGACAGACTATAATTAAAGGACACGCTGTGACCCACACTGTACATTTACAGCCAGACTGAAACTTAGCGCTCATGTTTTCCTCTGCTCCGCTGCTTTCACCATGACCTACTGCTGCCTGTCACGTAGTTGTCCTTTGAAGACTGAGGAAAAGACACTAGCTAAGCGCCACCGTGCTGCACAGTGTGCGGGTGAAAATCATTAACGTTTGTTGCGCATTGATTTTTTTGATCATGTGAAAGTTTAGTAGCAGCAGTCATTCAATTCAACAGCTGCCTGTCTGTGCCAAACAGGGAGAATCTACCACCTCCCTTCATCCCCAAATAAAGCAGTCTCCCCCGACTTTTTAACAAACATCATATCTATAATAGCAGCGACGAGTGTGGTATTTACAGAGCATATAGCCTAGGCTTAACGTTTCTTAATGCCACTGGGTGAAATAAAAAAATAAAGCAAGTAAATCCAACTTCTAATCAGTGGTTTTACTGCACATGTAGCCTGTTTATAAGAGCAGTATTCAGTAGTTACAAAACGTTACATTAAAGCCACTCTCTCCCGACGAGTCCAAGCATCAGTGACAGCAGCTGCCGGAGTTTCTTTCTGTAAGTTTCACGTTGCTGTGCTGCTTCAGCAGATGCTTCAATAAATCAGATGTAGAAATGTTCACGGTTGAAAGATTCTTGCTGGTTGCTCAGAGTTTACAATAGACGACAATGTTCTTTGTATCTTAGACTGTGACACAAAAATGGCAGTAGCTACAGCTGTGGAAAGAACGCCTCTCTCCCTCATTCTACTTTCTTCCTTTAGTGTTTGGCTATCAGCGGACATGAACAACAAAGTCCGGTCCCGCTGAGCTGTCGCACAGTCGTGGATTTACGTCAAGGATGGTGCGTTCAGTAACGAGTAACGCAATGTTACTTGCCTTAGTAACTAGTAATAATATTACTGTTTTAGAAAAGTAATTAGTTACACTACTAGTTACTAGTAACGCGTTAGTGCCAACACTGCCCCTACTAGAGTGTAAAAATGTCATGTCTAGGCATGGGCTGGATTCAAGGTATCCCGCGGTATGAAAAAGTCAAGGTGTTAAAACCAGGGCTTGACATTAACTTTTTTGCTCAATAGCCAATGTGGCTAGTGGTTTTCCAAAGTTATTAGCTACACAGCATTTTCACTAGCCACATATTTGTTGTTGGAAAATTACGTTTTATATGTGTGCTAAAATGTACTAATATTATCATTAGCTCTGATAAGGTTGTGTGTAAAATTTTTTTTAAAAATGTATTATATTAAGATAAATACATAAAAAGAGTAGCTTCTTATTGTATATACTAAAAGTGCAGCATGGGTGTAAAAGATGAATTGAAAAGAAAATCTAAACTAACATTTTTTTCTAGAAACACAGTTTATTTACAACAGCAGTAAATAGTATAATGGTCTGCATTAGAAACAAGAGGAAAGAATAACAAATTATTTTTGTCCAAGAAAAAATCCACAATTAAGGCAACAGGATTAAAACTTTATGTAGGCCTATATAATTTTTGTGCACTTTTGGATTGTTTTTTTTTTTTTGCATCTGCATTTCCTCAAAACTCTGACTGGATTTAAGTTTATCATCATGAAGCTCTGGTAGCTCTGAGTAACTGGAGATTCTTCCACCTGAAACGAGTACACAGGTCTTTATTTTCCAGATTATTTCCATACAAACGCATCTTCTGCTTTGCTATGGCATGAGTACTTAGGCTATCATAAAACATAGAATCAACTCTGGAAAGGTAGCCTTGTTGTGATATGACGATATGATGTGACATAAGGGCAGCCCTGCTAGTAGTTTATGTTATTTTCTTTCTTAAACAGCACCATGTCCCTTAATCATGAAGACATCTCTAAATTTACAGCATTTAACTGCTCTTTTCTCCTGGCTTTTCTTCGTATCAGCTCTACCTTTTCTCTTTCTCTTGTGCATATTTTCTACGCATACTCACACATTGACTGACCGCTGTGTTGATGTGTGTATGCATGTGACCAGTCATGTGTGATGACAGAGATCATACCATCAGGTTAAAACAAGGAGGGAGGCCGATGGTCTGCATGTCTGAGGGACTGTGGCTGCCCTGTGACAGATTCAACTTTTACAGGCCGTTTAACAAATGTCTGGATGTCATATTTGGCGCACCTCGAGTGGCGGCACTGCAGGAGAGAGTGAGATGCGCCTGTTGTGTGGATTCTCCTGCTATTAAAAAAGCTTGATATCAATGCCCCTCATCAAGTTGATAATTGACAGCATGCTAAAACTGCCCTCAGTCAGACGGCCAGTCCGCTAGTTTAATCTCCACAGCGTCTTCTTATTTAGTGTTGTCGGTCAAGACAATACGCTTCACAAATGGACCAATGAGCAAACAATGTGTGCAGGTAGTACTCATGGGAGTTGTAGTGTTGTAGTGTCAAGTTGCAATTTGTTTGTTATTCCAGATGCATTTTGACAAGACTACAATTTTTACGCCAAAGTGGCTAGTGGCAGTGACTGTGATACCACGGCTGAAATCCGCCCGGAATTTGGCCGGTTGGTGGGTGTTAATTTCAAGCCCTGGTTAAAACAACCTATTAAATTTTCATTACACCATTGCTGTGTTTGTTTTTTTATGTGTCGTCAAAGACGTAAAGTGCAGGAATCCCGCAAGTTGTGTGCTGCGTCGGCCCCTCCCCTCCAGGTCGGTGCGAGCAGTCAGTCATCTGTGTGTAGGATGGCAGCAGGAGGGGAACCCCTGAACATTTTCTCCCGTTGAAAAAGATAGCGGCAAAACAACAAATATGATATCCCACCTACGAGAGCGCCACCTGTCACTGTTTGCTAAATTCAAGGTAACACTATCTTGAAATGAACATTTGCAACAAGCTAGGGGAGTTGAAATGAATAATTTTTTTGCCCCGTTGCCCTGGCCTTTCTGTGTGAAGTTTGCATGTTCTCCCCGTGTCTGCGTGGGTTCTCTCCGGGTGCTCCGGCTTCCTCCCACCATCCAAAGACATGCAGTCTAGGTTAATTGGCGACCCTAAATTGTCCTTAGGTGTGAGCGTGAGTCTATGTGTGGCCCTGCGATGGACTGGTGACCTGTCCAGGGTGTACCCCGCCTTGCGCCCGATGTCAGCTGGGATTGACTCCAGCGACCCTGTATGCAGGATAAGCGGTTGACGATGGATGGCTTGCTACTGAGGCAGATAACATGGCTAATTAACTAGCTAACATCAGCTAGTTTCACCCCTAATGTTACTTCACAGAGCAGAGAAGACTGTGATTTAGTACAATAATTAAAGTTAGTTGGTATCACATACTTTTATGTACTTTTAAGTCATTCATTTGAAAATAGGAAAACAACAACTGCTGGCTCTAGTGTCTTTTCCACTGTGTGCGGACACTCGCGTTCTTATAGTATTATATCTAGCATATGTAGCATATGTTGTGTCTTAAAAAGTTGATGTTTTTCCCCAGACATTTAAAAATTTTAGAGCTGTAATCGCAATACCGTGAAACCATGATATTTGGTTAAATGATTTTAGTATTTGAAGCTTCGATAGATTATTTCAACGATTCATTGATGCGTCGTTTAAGAAGTACTTGCCAGCGGTGCAAGAAAACACGTGAAATGGGAAATGAGCAATCCTGCACACGAAACAGCTGTTGTTTGTTATTATAAAGATGGCAATTATAAAGACAAAGAATATGGGTGAAAGGATGGCTTAGCACAAGCAGGTAGCAGGGATTGTCTGAGCCACAGAGAGAGCTGCAGGGGAGTTAAAAGGTGCAGCTCCCCGACACCCAGTTAACTCATGACTGTGAGGTTACAACTCACGGCCCAAAAAGGAGAACAACAAATGAATGCATTCACATTTTCAGCTAAGGCTTACTTTGGTTTTTACAGCGTAAGCACGATGTGCGACAGTGATAGATAAACCCTGAGAAACACTGTGCTGTAAAGTAACATGGATTAAACGAAGCACTGATGCAAAGAATTTGTCGATGCATTTTATTAATCGATTTAATCGATGAATCGTTTCAGCCCTAGTGGATATAACTTGTGTTTTGCAAAGCAGATATTTATTTATAATAACTATGTTACCTTAACTTAGATTTTTTAACTTATATTTACAGTCAACAACATGTAGAAAAGGAGTTGAATCAAACAATTACACAGAAGTACAGCGGTACACAACTGAATAAATGTAATGTGCATACATCACAATAGCCTGGTAGTAGATCTGAAGAGCATTGGACAGGCTTGAAAATGCCTATCACACTAGTTCGCCGAGATGGATTCACTACAGACTCAAAGTGTCTAGCAACGATTGAAAAGGTCACTCATGTCTCCGCTGCACCCCTCAATGTCCTGTACACCTTAGCCTCTAATCTGAATAGTGTGTGTGTGTGTGTGTGTGTGTGTGTGTGTGTGTGTGTGTGTAATCTGAATAGTAATAAGGCTGGCTGATAGATTGATGCATAACAGCAAGGAGCATGCAGAGCAGGCAGGCTATTTTGGCGTCAACTCCCTTTATTTTCCAGCTGGCCCTGTTTCATTCAGCCACTCAGATGCTGTAGATCTGATACAGGGCTTTGAGGCTGGGAAATGACTTTGATCAAAGTTGTATTCTGTCGTGTCACATTGCCTGGCAAAGTGGTGTGACATTTTATTTTGTGCCTCTGCTTGTTTAAGGTAAAAGGAAAATGTGGGGTTTAAAATCTTTCACATTTCTGCCACCACCCCAAACAGAGGTGTATTGTAGCTTATTTTCATTTTAGTTACTTGGGAAATGTAATCAGTCACTCGTGATTTTTTAACATAGTGTAATTTTTACCTTTTGTCTATTCTATAATGTATTTTACTGTATGTGACGGCTGAGAGGTCTTGGTGTTGGTTCTCAGTACTGTGTGCTGTCTGAGTGTTTCTCCCTGCAGGCAATTAAGAAGATTGGAAGCACCTGACCAGTGAGCCCAACCTATTTAGTCCTGCCTGCCCGGACGCCAGGGCTGGTGCTCCTTCCACACTGCTCTGCCACCTTGTTCTTTCATTTCGCATTATTTTAAATAAATTTATGTTAATCTTTGTTAAACCTGAGTTGCATCCTCCTTCTTTGTTGCGGCCTGAGAGCCGGGGTCGTAACACTGTATTATAACAGTTTACTATTTTAGTATGCCTAATAATATCTGGCAAGGGGCCTGCCGATGAAAACCAGTCTGTGGATAACTCGGGTACATTTACATTTGCTTTGAATGTTGATCAGGGTACATTGTCCCTTTTCAAATAAACAATAAAATGAAAAATCAGTTACTTATTGAAAGATTATCAGCACAGGTAATCAGTTAAATATATTAGTTGTTACATTACCATCCATTACAAAGCTCATCTCTTTACATTTGGTGATATTTACTGATCATTAACAGCTAGCTTAGCCCTGTACCTCACAGTCAAACTGCAGGATTCACACTCCACCTCTAAGCAAAACATGAATGAATGAATGCTTACCAGTGGCTAACTCGCTAGTTAGCTAAGAAGACACATTGTAAGTACAATAATTTTGGAGTTACCAAAAGGCATATTCTGGCCCCTACCCCCTGCCCATGCTGATATGTCCTGTGAAAACTGCTGACAGTAAGGTATATGGATTATCCGTGAAACACTGTTTCTGTAAAAGGATGTTGCAGTTGAGTTGTGAACACCACAGCCAGACCTACATTCACCTCTATTGTACTGAGATGGCAGCAGAAATTTATGGGCTTTTATTTAGTTATGGGCAAATAAAACCAAAAGTTTCTGCATATGTTGATGTAGGTGAACTGACTGGACTAACTGCACTGTGCTTACACTGAAAAGGGCAGTGTTTCCCACAGAATGACAGTGTAACTTGTATGCATAGATATTGACTACCAGCTATAAACAGCGTGCTAGCCTCGAAAACCCAGCTGTATTCTACTTACGAGCAGAACATATAATACAGCCTAAAAAACAAAGCTCAGATATATTTTTCCAGATATCTTGTGATAGTCTAAAATGTGTCTTAAAATCCTGGAAACTATCCTGGGAACTGGTCATCTTCCTAGCCAACAATTATCAGAACAAATGAAAGTGATTAGTGGAATTAAAAACACTATTAGTGTCCTTGTCCAACTGGCAGTCCAGGAGCTAGTTTACTATCTTTGTTTCCTCATCTTCCCCCTCGTGGTAACCACTCTGTAGCCGACATGCTTTGTAGCCTCTGGCACAATTACTGGGACTATGAGGGAGAGCGGTGAGGACTGGACTGTCCTTTAACAATTACCAACCGCTGTGAATATTAAAATAATATTAAAATGTCTGCCTCCATCTGCGGTCCTGTACTGATTGCTATCTTAACCTCTGACTGGGGGAGAGGGGGCACAGCAGTCCGGTCTGCTCAGACACTCCGACAAGACTGAGAGGAACCGCACTTTAATTCTTCTGCCCGTGATTTCTGGATAATAGGGAGGATGGATAATGTATGCATGGTAGATATTACTGTCTGGGCTGTAATGTGTGGCCACACAATTCCACATGCATACACACACTACATTGAACACACACATTTATTAATCTCTGCAACTGAACATGACGGTTAGAGAGGGAAGGAAGCAATACAGAGCTATTATATTTAAATCGTCATGGATACCTCTCTCTCTCTCTCTCTCTCTCTCTCTCTCTCTCTCTCTCTCTCTCTC
>NC_060155.1:24531006-24574667 GCF_021292245.1 Micropterus dolomieu
CGCACCAGCACGTACCTTGAGATCCTCGGGCAGAGGTCTGTTGTCTGTTCCAGAGTCTCGACTGAAAACTAAAGGGGACAGAGCGTTTGCTGTCAGGGCCCCGAGGCTCTGGAACAGCCTGCCTGAGGAAATCAGGTCGGCTGAGTCAGTGAACTCTTTTAAGTCCCTTCTTAAAACATACTTTTATAGGAGAGCTTTTCCCGATCTTATTTGACTTATCTTATTTTATCCCTTTTATTTTATTGTATTTTACTAATTTTATATTAAATTTTCATGCTCTTATCTTTTTTGTATTATTCTTTACACTTGTTAAAGCACTTTGTAACTTGTTTTTGAAAAGTGCTCTACAAATAAGGATTATTATAGTATGTGGGAAAAGGACAGGTGTGGCCCCTGTTGAATCAGTGCTGACCAACATCTGACTTAATTTTCCTTTTGATTTATTAACTGTACTGTACCCCTTAAAATAAGGTAAAATATGCTCTAACATACAGTTTATAAGAAAGTATCATCAGAACATCAATGACTGCCTTTAGTCTGATCAAACTTCACACACAGGTCAAGGTCGAGTCATATAATCAAACATCAGTCATCCTCAGCATCCAACACCATCATTCCCAGACTCCCTCACCTTTACTGTCACGCCTTCTCTGTTTTGTTTCTCTCTCTTCTCTCTTTAATTTTTTCATCCAGTCTTTCTCTTTCTCATTTCTTTTCATCTGTCTCTGTCATTACCTCAATTTGTTTCCTCCATCCACCCGTGTTGTCTTTGCCCCTCGCTCATTCTCTTTCCTCATCTCTCCCTCTTTCCTTCTTGTTGTCGCTGTCGGAGAAGTTTTGCCAACCTCCTCATCCTCTCATTTTTCATCAGCCCCTCTACGGCACTCCCATCCACACACACACACACACACACACACACACACACACACACACCGGCTCCCATCTCCCCATTCATACCCTCCCTCTCCTCTCTCCCTGTCCGTCCGTGGCACAAATGCATTTGTTCAATACCTCCAGCAAACAGATTAGCGGGCTGTTATCAGCGACAGGGAGACTGTGATAATGGTTTTCACCACATCTTCTCTCTGTCACAGATTAAAATGGGCCAGGTCACCTACCGCTTGCACATGCACACACAAACACACACACACACTTTGATCTTCACTCACAAATACACACACCTGCATAATCCCAGTGAAGTAAATATACACATTTTTATTTAATACACATTCCAATACACATGCCTCACACATGCATGCAATATCAAAACATACAGTAACTTATATGTTCACATGCACTTCATGCACACACACACCTCCCCAATCTGTTTTCTTCTGCTGCTCTTCCATCCCCCTCTCCTCCTCTCCGTGTCTCTCAGCTTGCCATTGGATTTCCTGTCCAATCTATTGTCGCAAGCCGGGGCCAAAAGATACAAGGTGAAGTCAGTTTCAATCTGATGGGCCATTGTTTTGGCTTTTCACACACACAGACACACACCAACATGGTCACACACACATTTATACTAGCTGATTCCCTGTTTGGCCATCGATCGCAGCTTTGCCCCTGCTGCTTGTCACCTTGGTGTATGTGTGTTCACATGTGTGTGTGTGTGTGTAAAATCTAACTGGCTAAAAGATTTGTTTTCTACATGGATCAAGTTGGTCCATTTCAGAACTTGAAATGCTCAGATTAGGTTAGGTTCAAAATTAAGCATCTATAAATATGACCCAAACCCGATCAGTGTGCATCAAATCCTGAGATTTGAAGACAGGTTCTAGATTTTGAACTGGAAGATGCAAATACTAAAGTGTAGGATAACAATTCTTCTTTATCTAAGCATCATCATTCTCTCCTTCCACTTCCTCCTCCTCCATTGTTGTTTGACATGCAGTTTGTAGGGGGTCACTGATTAATTGCCTGAACAATCAACTCTGTCTTGGACGATCTGTTTGATTCGTGGTTTGTCAAAAATTTAGGTCGGCTATCTTGCAGTCACTCAAGCAGTCCAATTTCCCAGCATGGTTGCTAACAAAAGATCTCTTATAAACTGAAGTGAGCCTATTTGAATACTACTGAAGTAGTATTTTATACGCTATTGCTAATACTGCAGTATTTATTGAGACTGCTGTGAAATTTTGCTTTGAAAGACTTTCTGCATCCGCTGCTCCAAAAAAATATTTTTTCTTCTTACGTTCATGGTAGAAATGCACTTTTCTCTCTTTTATTGTTAAGGATGTGGCTTGTGTGAATAAACTTTATTGTACTGTACCATTTATTGTCCTGTCTATGCCCCATCTCATGCAACATTTAGTCCTGCGCACACATCCAGGAGATACGTCAAATCACAATAAAGAAAAAAAATGGTGGTACCTTTATAAAACAGTGATAAAAATCATTCAATCAATCATTATATATTTGAAGTAAATTTTGACTTGAATATTTGCAGTGAATGTTTCCAACAAGTTGACTTGAAGCAGGGCTGTATACATGATGACAGGATATAAGTGTATCTCAGTGTACAGTGGGTTTATTCCTAATATAAGAGAAAGGTAGTAAATGCCAAAGTATAAGCATAAAGCTCATGATTTGCTGAGGACTTGCTGATGATTTTGGTGTCAATGTTCTTATCTTAACAGGTAAGTTAACCAAATACTCCATGTGTTTAGTTAATGGGCTTCACTTTGTCTGAGCACCATTCAGTGTCCAGTGGTGATAAACTATGCTGGTGGTCAGTGTAATGTTTTCTCCCCTTGTAAACCCCTCCAGCGGCGCCCCAACCCGGTCAATAATTAATGCCAGGGATGCTCTGTGTTTTACAGGAGGCCACAGCCGTGTTTTATCACTGCAGCACATCATTCTCATTAGGACAGATTTGATCAAGGCTCACTACAAAGACACAGAGAGTGTCAGAGTGAAATACATGGGAGAAGCAAGGTGCATTGGGAAAGAAAGAAAACTAATTCAAGAAGAAAAAAAAAGAAACCTCACCAAACCATCCACCTGAAATAATCTCTTCTTCAGTATGGCCCTTCCTTAATCATTTGTTCTTGCTTACCCCTCTAACCCATTAGTAAGCAAGTCTTATTTCTCTGTTTCTCTCTGTCTCTCTCTACCACCCTGTCCCCCTAGCTTGCTGAAATTTATTGCATGCAAATAGGCTTCAGTGTGTGTGTGTGTGTGCGTGTGCGTGTGTGTGTGTGTGTGTGTGTGTGTGTGTGAGAGACAGAAAGAGAGAGCAAGCAAGCCAAAGCAGTTGTGAGAAGGTTGTGTGATAAGATATACATATTTAATGAGATGGGATGAGATGTGGGTGAGGGCAAGGTCAGGGGTGACAAACACATCCACATACGCACACACGCACGCACGCACGCAAACATGTAACACTTAAAACATGCATCCATAGCCACTCATAAACATGTTAACATATACATACTAAGTGACGACGCACACACACGCAGCAGACCCGCGAAGGAGAGTGTGTGAAGTATGGTCTCATTAGGCAGGCTGTATGGGATTAACAACAGCGATGACATTTGGTGGCTTGTAAGCCACCAGTCTATAAAAACAGACCAACGAGAAAAAAGGTGTGCATGTGTACGTGTGTGTGTGTGTGTGTGTGTGTGTGTGTGTGTGTGTGTGTGTGTGTGTGTGTGATATAAACGTTTCTCATTCCCAATTTTTCCCACCCATACTGTGTCACGAACACAGACACACACACTTGTACACATACACCTGGCAACAGACAGGCCCAACATGTTTGATAGGAGAACCTTATTATTTGTCCCCTGGGTATTTTAGCTAGTCTAGTTTTTCGCTGTAGTCAAAGTGATTATGTGATCCGACTTTTATTACGCAGCTTTGTCCTAATACAAAGCTCCCCCAAAGGATTCTGGGTGAACGTGTGTGTATGTATGCCTGTGTGCCTACCAAACCTCTGTCATTTCCTTACACTGTGTCTGTCATTCCTTTATTTCTGTGCCAATCTCCTTTTGTTTCCTCTTGCTTGCTTGCTGCCTACCTACCCGTGAACAAACACATGCAAACCCATGCAAGCGCACCTACACACTGTGACTGCATATTCTGAAGCACACACACATCTACAATTTACTATCCTGAGGATGGTGGATGGCAGAACAGGCTCAGCGTGCAGTTGCGGCCAAATAAGCTAACGTAGAGGAGATATTCCGGTTAATGAGCTGCAGTTCTCACCTAGTGTCTACATTGTGTGTGTATGTTTGCATGTATGTTTGAGAGAAGAAAGGAATGAAAGATAGGCAAAAAAGTCAATATTCTCTTGTCTCTGTGTCATTGTGTTCTTCCTCCTCATCTCTGCCACTACTGTTCTTACTTTTTAAATTCCACTCTCTTGTAGATACAAGGAAAGTGGGTGGACTAAGCCTTGTAGCTTCCCAACCAGCCCCCTGCATGTTTGGATGTCTGTCGGTGAACCAAATCGTACCCCATAAATGGAAAACTACTATTATACGTATACTACTACTGTTACTACTTTTAACTTTGTTCTCACCAAAGCGCTTGCTGAGATCCTGAAACATTTTGACTAACAATGGGTCCAAGTTTACAATCATCTCCTCCAAATATATTTGGTATATCTGGGGGTTTGTTTGTAATCAGTTTCATTGTCTGACTTCTCATGGTTTTTGCCTTGTTAGAGCATTTTTTAATGACATTGCCGCATTCTAAGATCTAAGCAATTCCTTTTTTTTAGTAAAATGGTTGGAGCAATGAACATTAAAGTTGCTTTCCTTAATTAACTTTTTTATATCAGAGAGGACATGGTTCTAGGTTAAAGAATGGTGTTTGTTTGTATTCCAGTGTAGCTGGTAGCATCCCAGTTGCTGTCAAGTTATACAAACACATTCATCATAAAAAAACATAATCACATAGTGCAACAATCAAGACAGATTACAGGGACCAACAGTACAATAGTAGCTGTAGGTGCTTTGTAGGATAATATCAGGGCTCTTGTACAGAAGAATAAAGTTTAGTTTTGTTAAATAGCCAGCATTATGGCATTATGTTTGTTTATAGGGTTTGTTATCTTTCTTTTGTCTTCTGTTTGTCTTTTTTTGTCTTATTTAAATATAAGAGCGGTGCATTTGGACAATGGAAGTTTTTCGCACTAGGATTCACCAGGTTATTCATCACACAATCTGACATACGTGCCTCAACTTTGATATCTTACAGCCCAATGCATATTGTAATCAAGATTTTATTGGACCCATCTTGCCTATTATTATCAGATCCATTGCCTGTCACAGCATGCAGGATCACTGTTACCACACAGTGGATGAGGGCATTAAGTGTGGGTTAGGCAATTAAAACAGATTATGGTTACAAAAAAAAATTGTGTTTTTTTGGTTACTGTTGAATAAAAAGGTCAACATAAAATTGGTGGACTTGGATGGGATATTTGCTTATAAGACATACCGCTTCCTCCACTGGGACTGAATATAAGCAATGTACGTAATGTACTGGTGAGGAAACCCGAAACCACTGTACAATAGCTATAGCATAATATCCGTCATGTGATCTTGGTTCTGCCTGTAGTCCTCAGGATGTCATAACATAACTATTATCCCGCTAATCAGAGGAAAAAATACTGTCTCAGCCAGGTAACACGGCTACAGTGCAGCAGTAGTGTGCTGGTGTGCAGTGCATTCATTACAGACGTAATGCTAAAAACAGAGCAGATAAAGAAAGACCAGCACCTATTCTCCCATGATCAAGTTTCATTCACTCTACTTCTCCTCACTGTCATAACTGCTCTCCTTCCATTTCCTCCTTTTTCTACCCACAATCTCATGACTTCTCCTCCTCTCCAGACCATTTCACACCATCTCTTTTTCTGTCACACTCTCTTCTCCTTTTACCATCTCTCCCCTCTGCTCTTTCCATCTCTCTCCCTTGCTTCTTTCTCTTCTCTCCTCTGCCCTCCTCTCTTCTCTCCAAATCTCTCCCTCTGTCAAGGCAGCGATGATTATGACTAGTGAGCATAATGCATAGCCATGAATAGGACTGTCCGGCTGATTGTGATGTATAGTTTTTCATTACCGTTCTCCAGCCTCCATCATTAGGCACAGGGTGGATGGGAGGAGTTGGTAGAGGAGAGGGGGGTGAATTGTGGCAATGGTGGTGTGGTATCTATTTATCTACTAATTTGTAAGGAAAAAAACCCTCCCCCTTCCTGTAGGGTGGCAATCAGGGGACAAGGTAATCGTCTGCACGTGCAAGAGGCCCTGACGTCCAGCACCTGATGAAGAGCTATGTGGTGTCAGGCTATTGGGTGAAAGAGAGAAACAGAAAAAGGAGCAAAAAAGAGAGAGAGAGAGAGAGAGCGAGTGTGCATGTAAGCTTTATACTTTAAAAAGTATCCATCTTATTTTATATTAAGTGAGAAGAGATGCCACGGCGGTAAGGTACTTCCACTTCAAAATCACAAGTCAAACTCTTGAAAGAAGTAGTCTACCTTATTCCACCTTATTTCAACAGCAGTGATACTTGTTTCAGCTGCATTGAGGACAAGTGAATTTAACAGTAAATGACTGAATATGACCTAAATAACTTGTATAATGACTTTAAGATCCTTTAGTATTGAATCCATCTGAGACTTTCTGAGGAAAAGAAATTGCTGCTTATTTTCCTTTTGACAACCTTTTTAGCACAAAGACTCAAAGCTCCACAACAAATTCCAAAGCTGTCGTACTTATGTGCTGTATCTTATTAGCTTGCAAACTATTCACCAATACATGAGAGAGTCACCTGGGTTGTGTTAAGAGCTGCAATGATTAATGGATTAATAGATTAGTTGTCAACTATTAAGTTAATCACCATCTATTTCGATTATCGATGAATCAGTTTGAGTTGATTGAGCTTGATTTTTTTAAGAAAAAGAATTCCCTGATTTCAGTTTCTTAAATGTGAATACTTCCTGGTTGACATTTTATAGACCAAACAACGAAACGATTGATCAAGGAAATAATTTGATCTTTTTTGTCTTCTTTAATCGACAATAAAAATAATTGTCAGTTAGAGATTAGTTATTTGCGTTCACAGAAAATGCACAAAGCTGATAATTTTACAGTGAGACCTGGACAGGGTGGGCCCAGCGTTAGCATTAGCTAACTGCTGAGTGGTTTGTGTTCTATTTGTACAAGTATAAAATACACAAGACATTTAACAGTGTTAAGCTAGTTGTACAGTGCTAAGTCTCTTTGTGCTAAGGCTTAACACACTGCAGAGCTACTCGTCTGCATTAAACACACAAATGAAAACAGCATGAATGTTCTCATGTAACACTCAGTATTACACCAAATAAGTGAATTAGTCAAAACATGGAGAGAACAACTGCTGGGCGCAGTGAGTGGGGGATGGGTAAACTATCGTTTGTCAAGAAATACAGCATGTAGCTTCCTGTAAAACGTCCATTTGTTATTTATGTATGAATTAAACAAATGAGATACAAAGTAGGGTTGGGCCGGCGATGGCTGACAGGCGCCCCCCAGCAAAAAATATTCTCAAATTTTCACATTATACCACCCTGTGAAATCAGGTTTTAATGACCACGAATATTCTTATTGTTGTTTTAAGTATGCTTTGCACCACACTCAGACACACACCTCAAGTAGACATCATCCAATAGAAATAAGTAGAGATTGCCCAACCCTAATACAAAGTGTGCATTTGTGAGCTTTAGACATACTTATTACGATATACTCATCTAACTCTCGGAAAGAAAGAAAATAAGAAAATGTAAGTGAAATTATTAATTTAAAACAAGGTATAACTGCACTAAAAATGTCTTTTGATTTTGTTTGATTTCTCAGACTCTTCCAAACGTAACTGTCTTTGTAAATAAAATTCATTGTACGAGTGGCATTGTAAACCAGGTAAATTTTCTAACATACAGACCAGCAGTCTGCCACCCTGATGCCAGCACTGCACTAGCAGGGCTCTCCCAGTCTTTGGTAATTAATAACCATTTGGTGTAAATGGCAAATGGCAGAAATAGAATGAACAGGCCCCCGTGCTTGGTCTCTGATGGCTATCTGCACATACACACAAACACATTCCTGGCTGTCGGGGAGTGGAATAAGACGCAGACACTGCTGGTGGTCTATCTCATCAAAGGTGGAGACATGGACAGACTAGATGAAAAATGATTTAACGGGGGTATTTCTCATTAACTTGAACGTATGCACACACAGAGAGAGAGAGAGAGAGAGAGAGAGAGAGAGAGAGAAATACAGTGATCACAAGTTTTTTTTAGGTATTTCATTGATGGCAATTTTAAAAAGTCATAATAATGTTACAGTACTGCACAGTAGACTACTTGACTGGGAACATTTAAAGAAATAGGTTAACAATTTGTTCAAGGGGCATTATGCAGTTTCCAGCGACCACTAGCGGTGCGGTTTTAAGATTGCTACCAGGCGTATGCTCATACAGGTGCTCGCTTCAACTCGAGCATAATCCGAAACACAACCGCTTTCATACAGAAATCCTGCAATAAACGCAGGAAAACCAGCATGTAGGCTGTGGCTTTTCACTCAGACATGTTCAGGCTCTGGTACTTCAACGTTCCTGTCTCAGAGGCAGATCAACTCCGGCTCCATAACGTTACTTCATTCAGCGCAGCAAGCCGCATATTGGCACAATCCTACCGGAAAAAAGGCAGAGTGACTGGACTGGAAAAATATAACAACAAAATGATCTTTCTCTCAAATTAAACATGACAATGATCATTTCCTAACCTTATCAAATGCTTCAGAAGAATAACTTTATACATGCTTAACCATTTTCCATTTGCAGATATTAAATAACATTGGTAGCACAAAGGAAAGAGTGTTGCCATTGTACATAATCCAGTGTTTCTCAGAATCAACTAGTATCATTGTTCGATCCAGAAAGTTGCTTGTGTAGTCGTCATTCCTCTACACAGCTGTGTCCTGGTAAGTCAGTGATCATCAGCTGAGTGTCCAAATCGAGCAACATTATGTTGTTTTGCATGTTGGGGAAGTTTGGTAGCGTGATACAGGGAGAGATGGTCACAGGTGTCTGACAAAAACACTGTAGGAGGCACAACAAAGGAAGCACAGGGTTCACACCCACACAGAGAAAATGAGCAGGATGTCAACACATTGTCATTAATTGGCAACTCACCAGACACCATGCAGACAATATTAGACATTAGAAATTTGTCTCTGTGTCATAAACAGACTGACAATCTTTTCATGTAGGACTACAACCATTTCTATTTAATTTACAACTTTTGAAAGCCTGATGGAGAATACATGTGGTGTTTCTGTTTCCTTTACAGATATAGGAAATGTAGGAAACAGTTATTTTTCATTCCGTCCTTTCATGGACATCTGATTAAGGCCACTTTTGGAGTGTGTACTCAATAAGAGCTTCTAAGCAGGACAGGATGTATGGCCTTTTCACTATTGCACGTTTCATGTATATTGATAGATTTGATGTGATTGTATTTCTTTTGACTCTGATGTGGAGAAAGAAGCAGCTGAATCTGCGCTGATTGGGTTTGTTTCTTTTGTAATTGCTTCACAAACAGCATATGAAGCTCCTGCTAATGCCAAATGAATGGAAATAAGTTGGCTTGTTGCGTTGGGCATTAGATTGTAAGCACTGACCTATTATTAGGATACAATGTATAATAAAACATCAGCTTTGCTCTGAAAATGTTGCCCTACACTGTTGAAATGGCCAGGCCGGCGCTCAGGAATCTATTAGCCTCTGTGTAAATGGCTTGTTGCCTTTACACACCCTGACTCTGGAGCGCTGCCACTCGCTTTGTAATTAGTGCTGCATTTCCGCCAAGGAAACGCTGGCTCACCCTGTCTATGCACTCCCTCACACAAACACCCACACTCAACAATTAGTGTGTTTTACCTAATAATGAAATTATGTAAATGGTGGAAGTGTCCAGGAGACGCTTGCTTATTCAATTCAAACAAGTTCAGGCCCCATTACCATATTTTGAAACATCTGACTTAATTAGGAGGACGAGGAAGGTCTGGGACCCGTGGAGAGGAATGAGAGAGATGAGAGAGACAAAGACTTTTAACGGCATCCACTCGCCTCATAAAGAGGTTATTAAGAGTCGAGACTGAAGATGGCCACTAATGATGTGTTGGGGAAATTAGGCCGATCAAACATTAAAAGCCGAGGCCCCCTCCTGTGGGCAGAGAAGCAGCCAAATGGGTCAATTAGAGAGGTATTATTTCTCTCTTTCTCTCTCCACTCACTCCCTCTTTCAAGAAAGGGAAAACAAGTGGAAGCTGATCTGCATAAAGTGTTTATCAAGACAGACATGTCCACTTAGGGGTGATCACGCTGAAATACCTCATCCAGCTAGAAGCAAACGAGGGGGGGATGGGACAAAGTTGGCTATACGTGCATCTCTGAATGAGTGTGTGTTGTCTTAATTAACAGGATAATTTTGTGTTTGTACGTGTTCCTGCATATTCCGGTGTATATTCTGGCCCCAAGCACACACCATATTGGCATTTTCCTATTGTACGACCTATTGTGGGACCTATTGTAGGACCTATTGTAGACCAAGCGTGTTCATATGAAGTTTGCATGAAGGTAAGGGCAGAGGAAACCCAGAAAGGGGGCTATTAGTGGTCCTCAATCAAGAAGTAATTTAGTATCAACCGCATAATGTCTTGGTCATAAATTAGAATAACCAAATTAACGTGCAAAGCGCTTTAAATTGCCTAAAATAAAGTACAGGCATACATCATGGGAGGATGGGGAGAGTAATGCTCCTGGTGGAGAATCTATGCACTATAAAATGTCATTTTATTCCTTTCCTACTGTGTTTTTACCTCGCCTCAGAGTGGCATATTTTCAATTAACTGCTGCACCCTAAATGGAGTTAAATTTTGACTTTATGGAAGGAGTAAATTCTACAATCTGGTGCTTTTTTGTGGTTTAAATACACTTTAGATTTTACACTTAACTTATCTTAGCTACTTGTTTCACTTTCCTCTCTTTTGTTTGAGAGTGAAGAGGAGGAGGCGAGCACAGAGTAGGGGTGGGAGGTGGGGAGCGAGGAAAGAACTGTAATTCTTGCACAGGGTTTGAAATAAATTAGCTCTTAGCCATTCGGGGTTAGGCTAACATATTAGAATTTTCCATCTGCTTGCTCTAAATCATCTGCAAGTCCGCTCAGCGCAAAGGGCAGCCTGCTCATCTCTCAACTCGTAGGACAGATTGCATTATTGAACAATATACCTTTATTTCCCCCATTTAATCCTCAGCAAAGTGCCAGCCAGTGCACAGTTAGAGATGCACAGTCATGTATGTGCACAATTAAACGTGGAGAAATGCACAAGTATGCAGATATGATTTAAATGCATGTCAGGCACACAGGATGATGATTGAAAGAACACACAAAGTTGTATACACACAGAAATACACCCACACCGCCATCAGGTGTCATTTTTAATCAGCCGATAACGTCTTTGTGTACCCATTGCTTTGTGTTACAGAAAGAGGTGTCAAAACAGGGTCGACGCATCTGAAACACTTAGCAAAAACCACCCAGACACCACTCGCACACGTCACTCTTTCTCTTCAAGTAGCTGGTGTCTTGCCTATCTCTCCCCGTGCATCAGTAATCAACCTTGATGCTCGCTGCTGTTGTGGCCATTGATTTTTCTGTTCCACATGTGGGTGAAAATTGCACTTTAAGTTACCCTGAGTGTTAAATTAATAATGAAACCGCAAGAGTGCCCTCTCCTGACTTTCAATTAACACCATCAGGATTAAAGGGGATGGGTGGAGGGAAGGCAGAGAGAGAGGAAGGGGCAAAGAGAGGAGAGACAGAGGAGACCCACACTCAGGGTTTGGGTTTCGATCGTTTCAGTGTCCTGTCATCAGGTGGGAGTTAAAAACGGCTGCAACTCCTCTAGAGCACAGTGGTCAAGCTTTTCAGAATTTCAGTTAATTAATTTATATGAACGATTCCTGCTACAAAGAGTGAATGACAATGCAAAAGATAAAAGCAAGCAGCAGAATTTATTTGGAGAATATTTGTGTGAGTGAGGGCTGAGGACAGAGATAGAAGAATGAGATGAGAAGAGATGGGAAATTGCTCACTCACAATTTGGAAACACGACGTACTTGAGATTTCAGTCACCTGTGTTAGTTTTCCCACAGTAACCAGCTTTTACCTTAAGTAAACTCACTGTTTTTTTAAGCTTCCTAACCAAGACTCCCCCTGGTTCCTTTGGTCAGGCTTTCCAGTCAAACAGACTAACATGCAGATAAACAACATGCCAGAGGACACAGGTGCCTACTGGCAGCTGGCCCTGCTGGACACACAGACAAACACACACACACACACACACACAAACTGCCAGTTAATTCTGACCCTGCTTTCCTGTCCCTCTCCGTCAAGGGAAACACCTGCCTGAGAGAGAGTTATTTATGGAAAGTGGGAACATCCAGGAGCCCATTGAGCCAGTATATCAGTTTGTCTGTGTGTGTGTGTGTGTGTGTGTGTGTGTGTGTGTGTGTGTGTGTGTGCGTGCGTGCGTGCGTGCGTGCGTGCGTGCGTGCGTGCGTGCGTGCGTGCGTGCGTGTGTGTGTGTGTGTGTGTGTCTCTTTTGGAAGTAAACAATACTAGTGGAACAATACTGTCAGAATTGCTCAGTAGTCAGCTGATTAGTCAGACACTAAGACAAACAGATGACTCAGCCAATCAAACACTTCGTCTGTCAGAACTATACTGAGACTGTAGTATGATGTCAGTTTACATCCTGAACAGCAACTCCACTCCTAATGAGGTCACTAGTTGAGCTTGTGTTGTGTTGAGGGTCTCGCTCCCACTGGGTCAAAATGTATTCACTCATTGTGTACTGAGGACGTTGGAACAACAGACATTGTTTATGATTAAGTTACACATCACAGGGATTTAGTCATCTTACTCAAACCCAGGATGTCATAGAGCCAGAGGGAAAAAACAAAAACAATATAAGGTTCACATGATAAACCAATCAATCCCTGATTGAAGCAGAAATGCCAAACATTTGCTGGTTTCAGCCTCTCAAATGTAATGATGCTTTTCTGTTTTGAATTACTGACAATTGACAATTGTTATTTCAGACATTTGGACAATTGTATGAAAAAATAAGCGATTTGAAGATGACTCTAGGAAGTTATGAGGTGTAGTTCACACAACTTTCTGACAGTTATAAAATAGAAAACTTAATTAACAGGTTAATCAATGGAGAAAATTCATTAGTTGCAGCACCTAGACCAATGCATTTCTGCTGGTTGGTTGTTCTTGAAAGAGAAGTCAAAGTTTTAGTAAGTACTCTTTGTTTCCCATTTTTCATTGAAATGCTAAAATATATATTATTAAAGTTAACAAATGTGTTTTCAAAATTCTCTAGACTGTCTTCTAAATAAGTCTTCTAAGACTGTGAATGTTTGCTTAAAATTAGTTTGCTGCATCACCACTTTGATAAAAAAAATCTTTCTCATGAACACAAAGTGTTTTTTGAAACCGGAATATGTTGAAAACTGACGCCTATAACAATCTTGTGCACAAACCAATTTAAATGTGGTGCTAGAATAGAAACTGTGACCAATTCTTAAATGGATTGTCAAGGACTAAAGGCCACATGTACAGCCTGACAAATGAAACACTTTTTAAACCTAGTTGAACAGTTTTGCTTGAAACTCACAAACTCTTGGAGACTCATTAGTTGTTGTAATGATGTTGTACACTGGACCAGTGACTCATCGTAAGGCAGGTTAAACATGTAGTGTGCTTTAAACAGTTCATCAAGAACACCCAAAGAGCTTGTGGCTTGGCAGGGGATCATACCCGTCATAAAATCCCGCTGGGCGTATTTGAAATGTTTTCTATGTTACTCTTCGGTACAGCAGGTGCTAGTATGTAGAACATTAGCTGTATGAGTGGCGGGAAGTCAACCGCACCCTACAATAAAACATGAAGATGAAGATGAAGACGCCGCCACCGACCAAAGTATCCGTTCTGTTCTGCGTTGTTCTCTGGTTCGGTACGTCAAGCTATATGTAATAATGTCATCACAAAGAACATTCTTAAATATCATCTTTTTACATGCTCTTTGTCCTGCACAGTACAGGTTTTTGTTTGATTTTCATATTTATTGGTTTTACCTTGTTCTTAGTTTAGTCTACCAAAGTGATGGCAGGAAAATGCACCACACACTGTCAACACACTCCCATTCAGTCATTTATTCAGGTGCTTCCTGTATTTCCTTTATTTTGAAAGTTTACCTGGGTGTCGTAATGTTTTCAGGAAGTGCTGTTTTGCGATGACTGACTGTGATACTGCAGGTGTCAGAACAGTCAAACTGAAGTAAAAGTTCAGCAAGGTTTCATACACAAACACACCCCTACACGTTTGTGTGTGTGAGTGTTTTGATTCTTTGGTTGCAGTCTGGTCTCAGACCTCTGTCCGTTTCTAATGCCTTCCTCTTCCTCCTATTGCACACACATGCACACACAGTGCCAGGTGTCTGTTGTTGTTCTCTTGATGTACTCCACAGCCCAGTGTGGTCAGATCATCCCTGCTAATAACTTCCTTTTTCCTGTTTCTGACTCTGCTACATCCTGCTCTCTAAGCCACGTGGATTCAGGGAAAAAGAAACACAACTGATGTGTCACGCTCTTTCAAAAAGAGTGCGCAATCCCTCAATACACATGCAACCTTTCCCTGTTTATATCCGCACAGAACTCACATCCTCATGTTGATGTAATTGAATTACACACAGACAAAGATCAGAAAGGATGTTAAGACTCATGACTAATGAACATAGTCTTACTGTAGATCATTTACAAATGAGATACTGTAAAAGAAGCAAGGATGCACTTTATTAAATCCTTAACAATATCTATAAAGTAGACTCTTATCAGGTATCAACATCAATCACATCAGTCATATATGTGAGAAAGATGAATATCTTTGAGTTTTAGACTAGAAAAAATATATATTTTGAATATAACTCTTTTAGGGTTATGGGAAACTCAAATAGGCTGTTCACCATATTTTGTAGACAAAACAATCTATTAATAGAGAAAATTTAGATTTTTTAAACATAATCTTACACTAATGAAAATAACAAGCAGCATCAAGAGGCAAATGATTCAAACACCACAAATAATCTGCGGTTTGGAACAAACTCTGTAAGAGTCCTGACGCCAAAATCATATATTCAGATCTGCAGTCATGATGTTGTGTCCCAAAGATTTAAGCCTTACAGAGACTTTCGCAACAAGTGGTGCAGGGTTAAAATAATTTACTTACTAGTACATTACAGTATACACACAAAACACACAACTGCACACACACACGGCTGTCATTTTGCCAGACAGCGTCATCCCAAACATTGAATCAACATTGTTCTCTTGTTGTTGCTCTGTTGTCCCGTCGCTTGATGCTGACAAAGACAAACACAGACACAGAGCTCCACAGGATGTTTACGACCCCTGTATCACCTATTTCCCACTCTCTCCACTCAACTCCCTGCCACCTCTGCTTCCATCTCTTCACCCCTCTCTGTTTTGCTCCCCTTCTCTTATCCCTTGACCATCCTCTTCCTCGATCCCTCCCTTTTTTCACCCACCGCTTGCCCTATATCTTCCCAGCTCTGTTCGACCAGCTTATTCAGCTTGTGAACAGCGCACTGCAGTCATAGGAAATAGCATGACGGTGAGCTAATGTCAGCTTCCTGTTAGACACATTCATACAATGTTTTGACGCTGGTCAAGGTGAACCCCGTAAACACGAGCAGACAGAGCAGGACACGACCATCAGGGGTTAACTAGAGGTTGTGCTGTGGATCACAGAGGCTAAACAGCACATCCCATGTATTAATTCCAAACAGTGACGCAGGTTTGAAATTCAGTTGACGGCATTGACCGTCTTTCACTTCCTCACCCTGTCAGTTGTTTTCCTGTCTTTCTCTGTCAGCCAATAAAGTAGAAATATGATTAAACCTTTTTCTTATAAAGGGATTTGCTTTTAGCAGGTTTCACAGATGGCCACAAACAGGAACAGAGTTGTCCTAATTTTCCGTGGCCTTTTTAGTTAGAGTTTGGTTTTCAGTCAGTGATAGAATAAATTATATGATGTAAAATGGGAGTTTAACTGAATGTAGATTGGGTACAGTTAATACCATCAGTGAGGTGGGAGGTAATGTGTTCACTGCACGTTCTCACTCTTCTGTCAAGGCCCGCCGACTGTGACTTGTCGCTGGCTGGTCTCGCACATCATTCACTAATGAGTGAGTGACATCTGCTGGGGGCCTGTGTGACAGAGCACTGTCACCCATCCTGACACTGGGAAAACATGTCTATTCATCCGTCCATCCATCCTGCTTCTGTCCTACTGCTGCAGCAGGCATGTTGTAAAATGTAAAGGTCGCTATGTAACAGCAGAAATGTCTTCCTCTAAGGATTGAAAAAAGATCAATGCACTAATAATTATAATTGCTAATAGTATGAATGCATCTCCTTAACATTTCCAATTTTTGTAATTAGTTGGACCATAGGCGTTTCACATAGCTCTGCATATTACTAACACCTGGTTTGAGACATCTCTCTAACACATCTCACTCATAAAGTCACAGTGCTTCTGCTTGCATCAGCACTCAACCTCATAACAATTTGTGAGCAGTGGATTATGAGCTTCTTCCACACAGTAAGGGTCCCACTGGTGTCCTGACACCTGATATCTTCACTTTCCTTTCCTTTCACACTAGTTGAGGGATGATATTAATTGATGGGTGACACTGTGCAGAAAATCTGGATAATTTGCTGTAAAATGGTACAAATTTTATAGAGATATGTGGTTTCTGAAGAACATTAATGTCCCCTTTAGCTCACAGGTACATCTTTATATATAGACACTATAGTCAGATTTTCCAAATGAAATGTTAAAAAGCTCTGATGTAATAAATAATTAAATCTCCAGATAGGATTTAATTGAACTTCTTTTTTGGAGGGCTAAGCGGCTCGGAGAGTGACAAGTCACGGAACTAATCATCGAAGTTAGACATAACTTTGATGATTAGTGGCAATAACACAGCTCTTATTTCAACAAGCCCCTGCTTTTTTAATGTTTTTTTCAAGAATTGTGACCACGATACATATTGAGCGGCACATTTTACAGTTGAAAACTCAATTTGTCAGTGCTCTCTGATGGACAAAATATGTAATGATGATTTATACATTAGCTAAAACCTAGTTTGGCAATATACATACATACATTGGCCTGGCTCATTTATCGGTCAAGCTCTAATATTGACACAGGAATTTTGAGAGTCATCTGCCAACAAAACGAGAAGCAGAAGACAAACGCTTGAAACAAGAAAATGCAGATGTCGTGAAATTTATTTTATCAATTCTTACATTAAGCGTACTGTAGATAATACAGATTTAATGTGAAATGTGAGAGCTAAAAAATACAAAACCAAAAGCATGGTCCTTTAAAAGTCTTCCAGTGGTCATGAGATCCACTCAGTACATGAACTGCCATGTAAACGTGTAACTTTATGTGCAACATCTCAAATAAGTTAGCCCAAGACTCAGCTGAATAAATTCCTAAAATGCAAAACAGGAAAGAGAATGACAAAGAAAATGCGGAGGCTGGAGGTGAAGTGATTGGGGAGGGCCTGTTTTGCTTCCCCAGTCCTCCCTCCTGACATACACGCTGAACACAAATATCATTCATTAACAGTAATGTGCCATCTTAACTCTGATGGATGGAGCACAGGCCCACACACACACACACACACAGCTATAAAACACAGAGACAATTTAAAGACGGACCTGCTGGGGAGCTGGGAGGGCTGACTATCCGTCTCACGCGCGCGCGCCCCACCGCGCGCGCGCACACACACGCATGCACGCGTATACACGCGTGCAAGCAGGCACAGACACAGTCATACACAAAGAAGACTGGAGCTCAGGTGTCAGGCTAGTACGCTGCAAATGAAGACAATTCCTACAGCTGGCAAACTTTGATGGCTCTATGATTCCTCTGCCGCTCACTAGCACTCCTCAGAGGAAGCAAGAGATAAGAGAGAGAGAGAGAGAGAGAGAGAGAGGAAATAGTGACCAACTTAAATAGAGACAAACACGGACATGGTGAGCCAAAGGAAGACAAAAAGTGAAGCGATGAATTATCTAGAGGTCTCTTTGGTTTAAAAGTGCAACCAGAAGACATGCTGGGACATAAAAGCAGTCCTGGTGGTTGACCAAGGGTGGCCAAACACATACTGAACATGAACACTATGTAGTGCCTGGCAGAGCTGCCCTAATTTTTTTACAATAAAACATGGATTTAAATGTATTCATTTAGCTGACGCTTTTATCCAGAGCGACTTACAGTTGGCTATGTATGTCAGAAGTCGTACGCCTCTGGAGTAATTTCGGGTTAAATGTCTTGTTTAGGGACACAATGGTGGATTGAACCTGGGTCTCCCACACTAAAGGAATGTGTGTTATCCATTGCGCCGCCATCTCTTACATAGCTTCTTAAAACGTAGCTACAAAGGCCAATGTTAAATCAGTGAATAAATGTAATTATGGTGTTTGCCTACCACGTATTTGAAGTCCACCGTCCTGGTGGCAAAGTTTTCTGGATTCAAGTCATATAATTTCCCAGTGAACTCCAATTCGTCCTGTCCACAGGTGTCCTACCTCCTTCCTCTTTTTCTCATGTCACGTTATATTCTCAGTTAGTCATTTTGAGCAGCTGGCTCAGTGCTGCAAGCTAAGTAGTCCAGCAAAATACACAGTAGCTGATATTATTGGCAACACAGGGAAACTTGCTAGCTGTACCAGCTGGTTCAGTTGAAAGAAAGTTGCTTACTATAGTTTCATTGGTGTGAGACCACAGTTCACACTTCCCTCAGAGTCCCAAACATTTACAGTTTAGCAGCTGCATTGAACTACTAATCAAGGGATGCTAACTTCACCTGGCTTTCTTATGGTAGACTGGATGGGATTCCCTCTGTAGCAGTTCAGTCCCACCTTTCAACACTCACTGACCGACACTTACAAAAACCTGTAAATATTAGGTTTTATCTTTTTGTTAGAAGTCCATCATTCAAAGTAATTCAAGCCAAATTTAATAGATATAGAGTTGTATTGTCAATGGAGAGGATGTTTTACCTTGCTAATTCAATCATTCAGCTGTCTTGAGTCAGTCTTGTGACGTGAACAAGTGGAAACCTCAATAATAATGGCTTCTACTAGCACAGGCTACTGAAAATCTTTCCAATGGTCTCAATTGTTTTTGTCTCATTTGGTACCAATTAATTAGTAACGTATGGTAATTAGCAACTTGACAATGACATATTGCTACACATATATGCTTACTTACTTAATACCTTGTTGCTATATAGCCTGCAAATTATCATGTGAAGTCTGTCTTATCAATCTTATGTAACAGCAAAATAAATAAAATAATGAATAAATAAATTACCATTTGCCCGCCTTTGCCGGGGATATGCTAATAAGATTATCGGTCAGTTATTCCAGTTTTCCTAATACATTTTCTCAATTTGATCCCTGGTCCAACATCCTATCACCTTCTGGCTATTCAGATGATAATATTAAGAGATGAGAGAGAGAGAGAAAGAGACAGAGGCAGAGAGAGATTTAAATGATGATATTAGAGGAGAGGAATGGTTAGAGAGATGGCTGCTGTCACCGTTATGCGTCTATGACACCTCAATGTGCAATAGTCATTTGTGCGTGTGTGGTAGTGTGTGTGTGTGCATGTGTGGTTGTGTGTGTGTGTGTGTGTGCGTGTGTGGTAATATGAGAATTGATGCTGTGGACTGACCTCTTCTGCCCCTCTCATTTCCATTCAGCCATTTTAGTTCTTTTCAGAGTCGGCGGAGCCATTGTGGCTCAACCAGGGAGCAGTTTGTCCTCATTAGAACTATTCTGAATGAAACCGGAGAACAAAGCATGGAGGGTATAAATGTTGAGCAGCTGAGGAGAGAAGAGAAGAGAAGAGAAGAGATTTATCTTGTCATTTATCATTGCAAAGTTAATTAGTGTTTACGTTTTTAATACACATGCCATATGCACAAATTAAAAATTAACAAGGTTGTGATTTATGATGAGAGGATAAGGATGCCAATAAAGAAATCATTTGACTAGTTTCCACAAGGTTCTTACTTTGTAAAGTACTAAAGATGTGACATGAGCATCTGTTTATATGTATGGGATCAGTAGACCTGATAATATGTGAGCTACAATGAACATTATCATACGGAGCAAATGTCTTGAAATATTAGTCTGTGCTGCCACGCCAGTGTTATGGTTATGGATTAGGCCCATTCCATAAGTGTGGCTTTGTGCTGTGAGCGAGGCAGAGATGTATCGACCATATAAAAACTGAATCTGTGATGTAGTTAATCATTTATTCAGCTAGCTTCTTCATTCCTTTAACGCCTACCACCTATGCAGGAACATATTTTTCCAGGCAAAATAATTCAAAAGCCACTTCTTCTTCAGTATCTGTGTGCACCATCTTCCCTTTTCTCATCTCCTTTTCCCACTTCTATCAGTTTGGTTTACTCGTCTTTGTTATTCGATTTGATTTTACTCCATTTTCTCTCACTACTGTGTCGTCATTGCAGCGATTTCCCCTCTATTTTGCCGTCACAAGCTTTTGTCTATCCGTCTTTTCCAAGCCGTTTCATGTACAGACAGGTAACAATCAGGCTTTTACTGGAAGCAGTCGTGTAGAATGGGGACCGTATAGTCAATACACCTGTTAAAAGGTTATTTTACAGTGTTGGAGACAAAAACACAATTCACAGTGGAGAGTGGTCAGTGACAAATGGTGAAAGATTGATCCAGTGAGAGTCCAGTCTGTGTCACCTGAAACCATGTTTAAAGTGGATCCAGTGTGTGTGTGTGTGTTTGTGTAGGTGTGTGTATGTGTGTAGTATACAGAGAGGTTGTTGTTTCCTTTGTTGTTTCTCTGTAATGCCGCCAGATGAAAGCAAAGGCCTACAAACAAAAAGGATCATATTATAAAGAAAAGCAAATAAAATCCAACCTAACCTAACCCTAACCCAATGTCTTCGTGTGATAAAGAATTAAACACACACAATATTTAGACTGTTTCACCAGTGAAGATATGTGTTGTTCATTAAATTATATGACAGCTGCTTTAAAGTCAATACAATGCTAACACCAGACTGAAAAGTACCATGTCACTAATTGAAAATGCCTGAAAAACACTAAACAAGCTGCATATCGAATATTGAGCATCAGTTAGATATCAACATCCTTTATGGACATAAAAACAGTTTGAAAACTTAACCTGATCACAAAGCTTAAAAGTATAAAACCACTTGCAACAAATGAAGCTTTGCTGTAATTTTCACAAGACAATGTGACCAGTGCTAGCAAAATGCCCATGTCTCTGTAGAGATGAGAAATTAAACTAAATTAATTGGAAAAGACGGGAAAGAGATGTAGCCGGTGAGAATCCAATCTGTAATTGTCTCTGGCCATGTTTCCATCTAATTGTCAAGCAGACTTCTAAAATGTTGCAAAAAAAGGAAAACAAAGAAAATTAGGTGAGTTTTCATCAGCTAGTTTGCAGCGAATAAACCAGGCTACGGCAAGCATACAGAAGCATGGATTGCAAACCAGAAGCAAAACCAGTCGCATGGACCTGAGGACCACTGATCAGAGAAAAATGGAGAGAGGACCTCAGCGATATGTTTCAAGCGGGCAGGTTGCTACCAGCCATGTCTACGTGTGTTGAGAATGAGATTATTCGGCAAGACACCGACAGCGGAAAAAGCTGATTGTTCGTGAGTTACATGTTGGCTACGTCAGAACTTATTCTGCAAAAGTGTTTCCATCTCCCATTTAGCACATTAACTCTTTTTCGACAAAGGCAAAAACCAACTCATCTGAGTGTAAAAACTTTTTAGCGAAATTAAGTAATTAAGTAGTTTTTTCAAATTTTGCCATTTCCATCAACCTTTTTTAATGCGATACTTCAAAATGTGCATAAAAATACATTGATGTAAACGGCTACAGAGTGTATTGTACTCTCTTTAAGTCATGAAACTTTCCAACCATATACTCCATACTTTTAAAGATAACTTGATGATGTGGGTGATGATGTAAGAAGTTACTGTATGTCCTTTTTTGGCAAATGTTGTTCCACCTCAGGGATGTTATTCTGTAGATGAATCACTGCATTTCAAAATCTTTAAAAGTGCGATAACATATTAAAAAAATTATTTATTATTTTATGCCTTTATTAACAGTGGAGAGATGAGAGAAAACGAGTTAGAGAGAGATGCGACAGAGGACTTTGTCTGGATTCGAACCAGGACATCACAGTTTATGGTGGGCAGCTTAACCCCTAAGTCACAGGGGTCGGTACACAGTTTAAGAACGCTGACATTATTTTCATAATATTGAGTGACCTACCTCGCTTAACAATTTTTCCACATACTAAAGCTAACTACAAAATCCTCAAAAGGTAAAGCTACATTGAAAAGAAGGGAAATTGCATGCAGTGATTGCTGTGCCCTCCTGTTCACCACAATAAAGTCCTCCTGCTTTGTCCTGGTTTCACCTCCCTCCAGGCTAAACACTCACACACTCATCCCTGCATTGAAATTTATGAAAATCACCTCTGTAATATTCAGCCAGTGCTTGCCTGCCTGTTATATATATTTATATATAACAACCTTATTAAATCAGTTCAAAGTAGGACGATCCCATGATTACATTGAAGTGGGGAGAAGAGGAGGGGAGGACAAAAAGAGGCGAAAGGGGGAGAGGGAAGAAAAATCAATGCCACTCGGTAATTGCATATTACAGCATTATTTTGTGCATTGATATTGATAATACGTATGTTTACATTTGCCATGATTAAAATCAATGCTGTAAAGTGAGTTATGACAGCGTGGCCTGATGGGACGGCTTTATGGCTGAGAGGGACTAATGAGGTGGTTGATGGGAAGGAAGGATTGCATGCATCCATCTCTCCACTGAATACTTCCTGCGAGGGACTGAGGGACAGAGTCACACTGACTGTTTTCTGTAAGACGCCATGCAGGACTCATTTTTAATTCAGTCAGTGGTGTGAAAATTCCAGTCTTGATCAGTTCAGTCTCACTTTTTATAGCAGGTCTTTGAGGAATAAATGGTCTTAAAACTAAAAAGGAATATGATTTTAAAACTCAAAGTCCTTATCTGTTCTTTTTCATATTAGTCAGAAGAATTGTGTTCTTCTGGGAACCTCTACTAAAAGGTGAAGAAGAGGACATAGGCCCAACATATCCTTTCAATATTCTTAACCATGCTAGTAGCATGACTCTTGGATGGCTAATGAGTTACCGTGAAATTTTGTCGAGACATTCATGGTCCCCAGAAGGGGGAACCTTACTGAATCTGGTGATCCCCTGATGTTTCCTGTAGCACCACTATTCTCAACTACTAAATGGATTGCCATGAACTTTGGTACGGACATTCATAGGCTGGATTGTAATAACTTTTTACATAGTTCCATCATCAGTTAAAAACTGCAATGTGTCCCATACTATGCTTTATAAGGAAACACCTGCAAAACTGACGACGTGTTTGTGTTTAGTGCTAATAAGCAAATGTTAGCCTTTTGGCCTCTCAGACTTAGGCCTTTGTGTAACTGTATAATACATGTTGTTTGGTGATTATTTCAATCTGTTTAAGTCACGTTAAAGGGGTTAAAGCATAAGCTTTGGGATTTTATTAAAGTCTGTAATCATATGATACTGAAGTGGGTAATGTCTTTTTGGAGCAAAACTGCCTTTTTGAATGAAATAAGGACTGGATTTTTTTTTTTATGGCACCACTTTAGAGCTGGTTTTGGTGAGGAGGAATGATTACAGCAACCAGTAACTCTTTCAATGTGCATATGGCAAACAGTTATGCAAGTACTGTGTTAAGTCTGAACTGATCCTTTCATTTCCTCTCCTCCCTCCTCTCATTATCTGTCCTTCTAACAAGCTAATATCACTACACCGAGAGCTGCTGAGTACTGTTCCTTTACTAACACTGTTACATGGCTTTTTAGATCATATATTTTACTTTGCCTGCTAATGTTGGCTCAGTGTTTTCGGCATCAGGTGCCTGCGTTAAGTGTGTGCTTCTCTGTTGTGTAAATGTGTTAGAGGGTGTTTTTGAAATTAGACCCACAGCAGGGAAGCACAGAGGTCTAAATGCACCACAAATGCACACATACAGTATGTTCACATGCATGTACACACTTAAACAGACACAAATGCACATCTTTACAGTAACCACAACTTCAGACAGCCACAGACAGCCATCTGTTATAGAGAGACCTGTAAGTGCTATCAGATGTTCACCCACTGCTGTAAATATACAATTATTCCCTGACTGTGTTTTCACTGGCCTCTTCCATCTGATTTACTACTACATGTAACCTTTGCTTGAACAAGTAAGAAACAATCCCAAAATTTGGTTTTAGAGCACCAGTGAAAGCAAGAAATGCAGGTCTTTTATGAGGCAGGTTTAGCTAACTTGATGTAAAAGGCTTTCAGACTGGCCAAATTGTCATTTAATGACTCTGGGAAACCACTCCTGACTGGGAGTAATACACATCCAGAGAGAGTTGTACATTAACTTGCCACTAATATGGTTTGGTTTCCACAAACGCATCAAAACACTCAATGTATCAAAATACCAACTTGTGTCTCTTTGTGAATGAATATGGGACACATTTGTCCATAGACCAGCGTTGGGGCAGAGGGAAGCACTTCCAGTCTGGGTGTCAATCCATTGTTGCATATTAGGGACACAACCCTGTCCATTAAGTTAAATTCATGGAAATTGCTTTTTTTCCTTCCACCACAGATGGGAAGGAGAGAGGGGGGGGGAGTCAGTTGTCCAGTTGTTGAGGCTCTAACTTTAATTAAAAGTTTCTACAGCAGAGGTGACCCGTCAGTGTCGAGGTGAGGGTAAGGCAGAAAGGAAAGACAGAGAGTGATTAAGGAAAGGGAGAAGATAGAGCAAGTAAAAATATCATCTCTCTTTATGTGTGTGTGGGGGGGGACCCTTGTTTAGCCATATTTATGGGGTCCAAAAAATGGAATTCCACTACACTTGTGGGGTCTGACAGCTTTGTAGGTCCCAAAATGCCGGACCCCACAGGTTTAAAGGGCTTTTTTCGTGGTCAGGACTTGGTTTTAGGGTTCAGGTAAGAATTAGGTTAAGGGTAGGGTTAAGGTTAGGCGTGTAGTTGTGATAGTTAAAGTTAGGTAAGGGGCTAGGGAATGCATTATGTCAATGACGGGTCCCTACAAAGATAGTGCCACCAGGATGTGATGTGTGTTTGCGTATGTACATATATGTGTATTAATCTAGCTGCTATAGAGTAAAAAAAGCATAATTTTTCTGGATAATCGATGCCTTTTGAGGTAACATAATTTCTCAATTAGCCCTTTATTTAGCTCAAATTAGGAGCAAACCTTAATTTAGGCCTGTGTCACCTGTATATTTCAGTGTTTGCTGTTCAGCTCCCATTTGCTGTGTTAATCTGCTGTTACTGCTGTTCCTCAATCTGTTTCACATTAAAAGCTTTCCAGGTTTTTATGGGACGTAATCCCTTCAAATCCCTGGAGGGCTTTTACTGTGACACATCTGCAGGACATGTTTATTAACAGCAGGTTAACTGCTGAAAAGTACCGTAAATGTTCAAATACTGAGAGAACTAGGCCTGTATTTAAGATGGGCTTATATTACAGAGCTTTAGTTCCAATTGTCCATGTTTTGTAAATATATTTTGTCACATTTTAGTAAGGCCCTGCAATGGAATGGCGACCTGTCCAGGGTGTACCCCGCCTTTCGCCCGATGTCAGCTGGGATTGGCTCCAGCCCCCTGCGACCCCGTACGCAGGGTAAGCGGTTGACGATGGATGGATGGATGGACATTTTAGTAAGTCCCCGTGTCTGCGTGGGTTCTCTCCGGGTGCTCCGGCTTCCTCCCACCCTCCAAAGACACGCAGACTAGGTTAATTGGTGTCTCCACAATTGTCCTTAGGTGTGGATGTGAGTGTGAGTGGTTGTCTGTCTATGTGTGGCCCTGCAATGGACTGGCGACCTGTCCAGGGTGTACCCCACCTTTCGCCCGATGTCAGCGACCCTGTACGCAGGATAAGCGGTTGACGATGGATGGATGGATGGATGGATGGACATTTTAGTAAGATGTCTCCCTGCTTTCCTATGTGTACATCATTTAATATGGTGTATGTAATAATTCCTCCATATTTACTTTATTATTACCTATATTTATTTAAATACAGGAATTTATTTGAGAATTTACCATAAATGGGAAAATATTTTTGTTATTAGAAAAAAACTTTGATGAATGAAAGTTTTATTCCACTGAAGCTACAATACATTTTTCCCATTTCAAATATTTCTGTAGCACTCTTTCCGGCTTCTGGCCTCGATTGTGTGTATCTGTGCTTATAGGTTTGAACTGAACATGTGTGTATCGGTTTTCTTGTCCCCAACCCCATCAGTGCTATAAGTGTGGGTTGAGAGGGTGTGTATTTGAGAGTGTGTGGCTCTGCAGCAAACCAGCAGATCGTTGTGGTGTGCAGGCCACAGGGACAGTGAAATATAGCCACAATTAGCCCTGGACACAGTTCAATGATGATAGAGAGGCTCGGCACCCCTTAGACCATGATTAAAAGGCCTGCCCAGCCCATCGCTGATAGAGACAACTGATCTCACATTATTAGCTGTACAACCACCTCCAACCAGCAGTAGCAGCAGCTTCATTCTAATATAATCTGTGATGGCTTTTGTTAATTTATCATTCACTACTGAAAGTATTTAGTTCTTAATTGACATATTTGTTAGGGTCTTTATTCTTCTTTGAATCCTTTACTTGTTCATTTATATTAAACTCATAGGAGATTCTGCCGTCTGCTGAGTCCACCAGATGTGATTTCTGGAATGTCATTTTGTCATTTTGAGAGGTCATTCCCCAACCAAAATCCAAGACATTTTAAATGTTGTTTCACACATTTATTGCATATATTCTTTTTTTTTGTAAGAAATTGTTTTTGTTTTTTGAATGGAATGAAGTTTTGGAATTATCAAAATCAGCTTTAATTGTGATTATTTCAGATTTGTCAATTTCAGGTTTCCTCTGAAAAATCTTTTAGATAATTGTGCTTTTTACACTTTTTTTTCTGAGACCTAAAATATTTTCTTTCTAATCATTTACTCAAGGGTTTTATAAAAAAAAAAAAAAGAAAAGTGTGCGAGAGGACCTAAACACATTAGCTGAGGGTTTTCTCTCAGTGTTAGTACAATTATTTCAGATGGGTCCACAGCTATTTAACCCTACCACCTATTCAAGTATATTTTCCATCTGCTTCAATACGGTAGTTTTCTATTTTCTTTTTTGTTTCCTCTCTTTTCTCTCTCAGTTGCTGTCATGCTCGTAGATCAATGCTGAGACCTTCTTTATCTTTTACACATCAGTAGAGCAGCGCTGTTCAGCCCTCCGCCCCATTTATTCTCAACCCTTTTTTTTTACATCCAGACCTCTGATAATGCTGCTTCTCTGTCTCTATTCACTGTTCCCATCAAGTCTCCACAAGACAAATCTGCTCACCTGACTGACACGAGAGCAGAGAAAGCAGCAGGTGTAAGCAGAGGTCAGAGAGGGCCACAGACACAAATGTAGGCAGTCAAGCATATATGGACAGTATGGGTATGTATTCATGTGTGTCAATGTAGTCAAAGATATATGTGGATGCTTACCAGAGGCCTTTTGAAGAGTTGCAGAAATGCAAAGTAGGAACAAGTACAAACACACATAAGTACATAAACTCATGCAAGACTACACTTATCACATCGACACGATCATCCTACACACAACAGCCAGGCAGGTGTGCAGATTTGCACAGGCGCACACAAACAGTTGTAGTGACCATGGTGCAGATATACAACCACAATCACAGCAGCCCTGTCCAAAACTGTGTGTGAGGAAAGTCAGTCCTTGGGAAAAAAAAAAAAACAGGAAAGGTTGATAGATGGAGGGCTAGTAATGAAATGGAGACATCAAGGAGCATGAAGAGGAGAGGAGGGAGGGTGGGAGCGAGCGGGGAAACAAGCCGAAAGAGAGTGAGAAAGAGAAAGAGAGAGAGGGGGAAAGAGGGGAATAAGAAGAATAGCCTTTCGCCTGTGTTCCATCAAGGGAGAAATTACACATTTACTAAGGTTTTTTCTTAAGACGACGGCCCCCATAGATCAAACCGCTTGGATGTACCGGCCAATTTTCAACATGAAATATAGACACCAGAAATCTATTACACCTGTGTTCTCTCTCCCTTCTCCCATCTACAGCTCTCTGTCTCTCTTTCTCACAAAGGTTGATGCATCTACATCACTGTCTCCTCTCCTCTCCAAGTATATCCCCGTGTCTCTCTTCCTTCGAGGCTATGAATCTCCCACTGTCTCTCTCTGACATGTACATTATGTTATCTGCCGGTACATCTGCTTGACAAATGGAGAAGTCGATCATATTCAATAATTATCTGACCTTTTCCCTTTGTTGTATTTCTGTTGCCTCCTTTAGCACGACGATGTTAAGGAGACTTAAAGGTAGTTTTTTTTAAGTACATAAAACTTAAGCTACTTAAGCGGGTGATACTTTTGAGAATAATTTAAATGATTATTTTTGTAGCTTCAGACAAAACTGTTTTGACTTATCTTTGTGGACTTTGATATGATGGCATGTTTTAATATGCAACGTTTGTGGAATTTTTGAGGTATTGGGGGAAAACTCTGTTTTAGTTTTCAAATTGTAACATTACACTTTGTGTTCATGGAAAAATAGCTGTAGACAATGTGGGGAGAGTATAAACACTACTCTACATTTTGTCATCTTAATTGTATATGCAAATATACATCATAGGACCTCACATTTAAGACTTTTAAGTCCCGGATCTCTTTTCAAGGAACTGAAAGGTTCCTTCAGCCCACTGTTGTGTGTGTTTCCACCGTGGTCTAAAGACCTGCGAAGATTAGGCAAATTAACGAGCTGACGTAGGCTGTAGGCCTGGCTGTACACAGCGATGCACAGGCATCATTATTTGTAACTACTATCCATGAGCAAAATTTATAAATGAACATCAGATTTGATATAATGAAAAACTATAGGCTTTCCTTGACCATTAAAACAGCTTTTTTATGTGTGGGTATAATGGAGAGACGCACGATGAAGTTTGTTACAAATTTAATATCAAACTAGATAAAGTCATAAAGTTCTTAAAATAATCGCGACAGTTTGGAAGGTTATTACAAATTATTACAACATTTCCAGCCGACAAGAACTGCAGACCAGCTGCAGCATCACGTCTGCATCTGCCTGGGCGTCGGAGGAACGAGAGTTTAACAACCTTTATTACCTGCTGTAATCAGCTGTTCCTCTTGTTTTGGAGAAGAGGGGACCGACTTCGACTCTATGTAAATACTTTCTTACTGATGAAAAAACAACTCTCTTGATTTATTGGTTTGCAAAAAAAGGTGGAGAAGAGAGGAGCAGTAGCAGAAAAACAGCCGACATTCACCTGTTAAAGCCAGTAGTCTCTACTCACCCATTCAGAAATTCACTGCAAGGCAACACCCCCCCCCCCCCCCCCCCCCCCCCCCCCCGAAGTACCAGTACTTACAGAAAGTAGTACCCCCTGAGTAATGACTTTTTGGGGGGTAAAATAAAGACCTTAGAACTACATTTAGACCGGTGGAAACGCAGTGAGTTCCTCCTAAGGTTCCTAGTTCCAGGGTATAGTTACTCTGGGTAGTGCCAGACATCTAGAAATCACCTCAACTGAACTGCATAAAAGGATGTGCTGGAATATTTTAATGCACGGGCAGTTTTAACATCACCCCTGTCAAAATAAGGAAATTTAAAAAGTGTCTGATATCACACGCTCATTGTTCAGAGAGCTCAAATGCCATGATGTCAATGAGGTGTTGTTATAGTCTGACCTGTTAATGGATGAGCACTGGCAGCGCAGTAGGAACAAATAAAATCAAAACAGCTGACACCTGGAGAGCAGGATGTGTTTAGTCACTGCACATCCTGGAACGCCTACTCACAAATCTAACACACACACAGACACACACACACATACTCACACAGGTTGAAGGTTTTGTGATTTGCAGATATCTTATCTTAGAACATAACATTTGAATTCAAAGTCAATACAAATATATAAAACCAACATCCACGAGGACCTTTGGGTCATAAGCTAAGAAAATGCTAGCTTAGTATTTTCAGTATGTTTATATCATTTCATACGGGTCCCCATGACAGGCTTTATTCTGAATTTTGAATTTTAAATGATCCTTCTTGGTGTGTCTTGTGTGACTTTTACTTCTTCGTCTTTGTGTTTCTTTGGCTGATTATTTGCACCAGCCCTAATGTCTCACACCTATGTCCAATCATCCTGCCCTCAATGTTGTATACAAGTCCATGTCTGCCCATTGTTTAGTTGTCTTTCACCTCATTCTTTGTCAAGTATCCCTGTCTCTGATGCCTGTTTGGATTTTAGATTTTCCATTCTTCCCTGGGGATGTTGTTTCTGGATTGTGATTTTGCCGTGTACAGCAGAAGTAATACTAACATCGAACCATCATCTCCTCCATACTACCATAAGTTTCACATACTAATACACACATACATACATACAGTTTACACTCCCACCCCCTTCATCACCTATCTCTCCCAACTGATAGATGCTGTGATACAGGAGAAAAGAGGGTAAGTAGAGGGAGGATCTTCATGTAAAATTCACTTAGCTGCCATATTTTTCCCTCTGGGACAAGATTAATTGCGTTATAACTTGTTTCAGGTTGGGGTGGAGGGTGTGCAGAGAAAAATGGTAGTGCCTGCCAGTACACACCAAGCCCCTTCCTCCTTCCTGACTCTCTCTCCTCTCCCCTCCTCTGTGTGGCGACTGTCTCTTAATACATCCTGAGAAATTGAGGTTAAGAGGGGATATCCAGGGGGTTATCTGGCGTCGCGCCGCTTGGCGTGGGGAGATTGATGGTCTTAAGAGGCCGAGGTGCTGTGGTCATATTCATATGGTAATTCCTCACTATTGTCCCTGCGGAAACCGAGGCTTTCTTTAATCTGAGAGGGATGCCTCCTCTCCCTCACTCTGTTGAAACGAAGCCCAGCGTCACTTTATCATCTCCACAGATGCTGATGATGACGACGGGTGGCCAGTGACGTCTGGATGTATCCTCGTAACATGTTTTGTGTGTGCATGTGTGTGTATGTGTAAATTACAAAGGAGAAGAGGTGGTAGCATAGTTGATAGAATAATGTTTTGGGGGGGGGCATGGTGAATATAATGGTAACTCTATTCTTGATGTTATTTTAATCCCCCTCCCTCTCAGGAAAACGAAAGATAACTTCAATCCATTTGTGACTAAGAACCATTCAGTGCTGACAATTTCAACTCCTGACGTCCAATTCTGAGACAGCAATCCTCTGTGATAAAGGTATTTTGGTTTTACACTTGTAAATCCATCTATTCAGAGACGTCTGGGATTGTGTGAATGCATTATACCTATTTATTTTTATCTTTTTTGTTATAGTTGTACTTTTCAAAGTGACATATTTGTTCAAATTGAGCAAACAGGTTTTGGGGATAGGAAAAACAGTTTTATCAAGGTGTTTTATTTCACAGTAAGTATGACAGCCTCATCTTTTAACCCCCCACCCCACCCCCCCACCCCATCAAATCAACCCCTTAAAGCTTAAATCCACAGCTTTACACGTTTTTGTTCACTATCTATTAACAATAAAAAGACATCATGGGTGCATTCCCTAAACCAGTTCCCTGCTTTCTGTTTATTGTCTCACACCTGACGGCAGGATAAAAAGAGGAAATTGCAAATGTTACGAACAATTTCTCAGATAGTCCAGATGCAGATAATGAGCACTAAACCTGTCTGTGGTAGATCTATACGCTCACATGGCAAATCTATACACGTGGAACAAGATCTCCCATAATAAATGGCTTATCTATATACTTGGTGGATCTATATATCCAGTACATGGCTGATCAATAGTAATGAATCTGAGTTCAGTAGATAGACAAGATGATGTCTCCTCTGAGAGTCAGCTGTACGGGCCAAAAACACCACATACACAAAGACACAGAAATAAAAACAGGGAGATATGCTGGCTACTGTATTTTGCAGTTGTTGTTTTGTTTTTACAAATTTACATATCAATATCTGTTATTTGTTTTTCCCAGCCCATTTTTGTCAGGGTGGAAGGGGTCTGAAGCTGCATCCAGAAAAAAATAAACATGCAGGCATAAACAGAAAATGGCAACTGTACAGAGAAAGGCCGCAGCTGGCTGGTGGATACAAATGGATTTCAAAAACATTTTCAAATTTTAAATTTCAGTTTCTTTTGTTGGTCAATGTCACTATATGACATCATGGACTAGGCCGTATTTAGACCGAAAATAGCCCTTGCTAGCCTGTTTTGTTTGATTAGGAGTTAAGATGCTGGAACCACAACATCCACTGTTCCAATCTAGTCTTTAATAAAAATACCAAAAACATATTTTTAAAAAGCAAGATGCTATATATGTGTGAGTGTGTTACTACAGCTTCCAGTAAAATGATTAAATATAAAGCAGAAAGTCCAGTCTGAATGCTTGCCAACAACTTGCTCATCCACCTCTACACTTGTGCTTCATATCACATGCTAAAAGGTATTCTACCTGGAATTTGGACTCCTGCACTCCTGTGTTTGCTGGAAGGTGGGGGACACAAACCACAGCTTTGATTAAGTTGGGCTGCAGTGATTTTCTCACCGCTGCCCTGATCTGTTTCTCCAATGACCACCCATTGACTTCCTGTAGCCCACTGCTGGTGTGCGCACTTTTCCTCATATCACCCCTATCAACAAACACAAACTCACCACCACCTCCTCCTCTTCTTAATCAATACCCATATTAATCATCCAAAATATCTGCGAGACAAACCAATTATTAATCTGCACCGTCAAGTCCAATACAGTGATAATGAATTTAGTGGGATTGCTGTGAACTCCATCCGTTCATTAACTGCTGATGGCTGCTGTAATGACTGTTCAATGTCACCAGGATATTCTACCGCTC
This sequence comes from Micropterus dolomieu, assembly GCF_021292245.1. Taxonomy (NCBI): domain Eukaryota; kingdom Metazoa; phylum Chordata; class Actinopteri; order Centrarchiformes; family Centrarchidae; genus Micropterus; species Micropterus dolomieu. The sequence continues at coordinate 24,564,276 of NC_060155.1, forward strand.
TTGATGAAGCGGAGATGGTCGGCACTTACACACACAGACACACACACACACACACACACACACACACACACAAACACACACATAGGGAGGCATGTTTGCATAGAAAGAGATACAGGTGCAGACAAATAAGCAGAAATAGATAGATATATATCTGCCTCATCCACTAGAGGGTGTCATCCTTTTCTCTCTTCGTTTTCTCACCCTCCTCCTCCATGATGTTCTGACATTTCCTCCCTGCACCCCCCCCCCCCCCCCCCCCCCCCCCCCCCATATTGATGTTTTAGCTCCTCGCTTCAATACGCGTCTAATCAACAGCAGAGGGGATCAGATCAGATCACAGCAGGATGATGGATCTGGGATTCATTTAGTGGGACTGGCCCACTCTGCTAAACCAAGGGTATGTATCTTCAGGATGATAGCTTGATGAAATGATGAGCTCTCCGTTCCACACCCTGACTCCACTGCTTGCACTGAATAAGAGCTGCAGATACTTTCAAATTAGTTTTTGGGACTTCACTGCAAAAGAAATGCTTATTATTCATCACTATTAGCAAAATTACAGGCCGCTATTCAACATCTGCTCAAAATTGGTTCAACATCATACACGCATACTGTCTTACAACAGGTCAGTACTATAATTTATTGAACAGACACTAATTGAACGTGGGAAGTTCATCTGGATTTATAAGATTCCAACTTTAAATGAATTATTATTATCTAGATTGCAAGTGTCACATCGTGGTTTGTATTCTCCAGAGGCTGTGCTAAGACACCAAGTCATTTAAATATTTTGGGATATTTTACATAAATAAGTAAAATTCAATTATAATGAATGGTGACAAGTGAAAATAGCAATTGAGTCAGTTGTTCTGTGACTAGGGCTGCAACTATGATTATTTTCTTAGTCAACTAATCTGTTAATTATTTATTCGATATTTTTGTCACACTCTAAACCCTAACCCTAATTAAACCATTTACTACCAACTAATTAAATATCTTTTACGTGAATTACTGATCTCCAACACACAGCCTAACTAGCTAACGTTACCATTAAGTGAACAAGGTTTACTGTTCAGAATGAACACCAGTATCAATGCCAGGCGGAAAACAGGAAAGAATACAAGACAGCAGGCGCTAGTGGAGCTTCTCAATCCCAAAAACGTTCAAGCACATTTTGGATTCGCCATAATCTTTCGTAAAAACTGCCAAAATTCAAATTCTACACAGTTGATTTCCCATCTCAAGCAGCCCAAAAAGTGTATTTTGTGATTAAATAGCGTACAAAACTTAAAAAAAAAAAAAAAGGTTCTGCTATTTCTCTGTTCTTACTTTTCGCTTCTTGCATGAATGCTTCTTCTTTGTGAGTAGTCTTAGTCAAGCAGTCATGGCAGACAATGTAAGCAATACTACCCCCAGCATTCCATGTAGTGCATTGCAGTTAGAAATAAACAACAAGAAATGTTCTTAATAAGAAGATTGCTATCTCTCCCTTAAACAGCCTCTCTGTAACAACGCGTCGACAAATTTTTATACTCGACATCGTCGATTAATCATTGCAGCCCTAACTGTGACATGTCAAAATGTCCTATAATATTGACCCTTTAAATCATAACTTTGAAGAATACAAATAAACTACACAATTAAATTAAGCTTGTGTTCCAATATTGTTGACTGGTAAATTAATTGTATAACTGGCCAAACACTGGGCCGAATTCATGTTAATTTTACACATAAAGAAATCTGCTAGTATTAGTGAACATGCCAATGGCCTTCTAAAAAAATACTATAATTTGAATGCACTGAATGAAAGTCACCACCATCATGCTGGTATTTAAGTGCCACTTAGTAGGCAGTTTTAGCAATTGCTAGGCAGGAAAATCTCTCTGTTACTGAAAAATATTACTTAAAAATCTTAACATTCAGCCAAAGAAATATAGTGTTTTTATGAATAGCATGTTTGTAGCTACTGTAACTCCTAAGCATTTATGCCTTAAATTCAGCTAATTCGGGCAAATGAGAACAATACCAAATGAAGTCTGATGGCACAAAAATAACTGCACCAAGAACTCTGAACTGCGCATAAAGACACGGCTCTTGATTTCTGACAGCACTAACACTAACTCGGACTGATGCTCACATTCATATCTCCTCTTGTGTTCTAAAGGCCTTGATATACCATGCCAAACATATGGACAGAGCCAGGCTAGCTGTATTCCCCTGCTTCTGTCTTCCGGCAGAGCTAAGCTAATTGCCTGCTGGATGTAGCTTCATATTTAGAATTCACACATGAGAGTGATATTGATCTTTTCCTCTATTTTTAGGCAAGAATAAACAAAAAAAATCTTTTCCATAATGTTGAAATACTCCTTTAAGTAGGTAGAATTGAACACCCTCTGCAACCAACATTTCTAACCTGAAAGGTTTCCTCTCTGTTCAATAAACACGATATTTCTGCATTCATATGTGACTTTTTACATTTTAACACTTTTCAGCAGCTTACAATCTCACTACATGAAAAGCCTTCAAGTGTTCAGTATTTGAACACCCAAAATAATGATGAATCATGTCATGCGGGTACTGGCCACTCTTGTGTGCGGGTCACCGCTCAGTGAGTATTTCTGCTCCTCCATGTTGTCTGACGCCAGCTCCCCTCTCCTCTCCCAGCAGCTTCTGAATTTGCATACAAATGAACATCTTAACGGGCTCTATGACATAATTGACTTGCAATTAGAAATTTTCTTGAGGTGGTCACTTTGCACTGGACGGACCAAGTGCGCAAAATGAGGAACCACACACACACACACACAAAGAGAAAAAAATGGCTGCTATTTTGCATATTAATGAGAGTCATTAGCTGTCTCTTGGCAATGGCTGACAAGGGGACTTATTTATGCCCTGGACCTCGATGCCTGACTGGGGGAAAGTGTCCACTTCAGCGACCAGCGCTAATTGTTTCTGAGCATGTTGTCCGGCCGATCATCATCATCATCATCATGGGAAATTACGCTCGCTTCAAAAAGACGACTTGGCTGACGTTGAGGGTGGCCTATTATGATAACTCTATGTAAGCTTTTAACTTCTGGTGCTCTACAAGGGCCAAGCTTTTAACTTGGGCCCATTAAGAGCCTTGTATCTTGCTGTTTCTCTCCAAGTAACATCTATTGAATTCCAAAAAGCTGAAAGATCAGCCAGAATAGCAAGTGACTTGTGATGCCGGCCATTATGCTAATATTTTGATAAATTGAAGTGTTGGAGTTGTATAAGCCAGACTTTCATGAAAAGGGCTCCCTTCTGCACTGAAAACCACCAGAATGCAAACAGATATGTCCAAAGATTCAGTATCACATAAGATAGTTTCTTCATTTTAATATGTTAATATTATACTGTGCTACAGGATGCTGAAATGCACCCAAAACAATGAAACCAAAATCTCTAAGCCCTCCAAATTAAAATAATGTTGTGTGGCTGCTGGCTGTGGGCATTCTTCACAGATGGCATAAGTTTTCTGTGCAAACTGTTAAAGATTTGTTTCAATCCACAGTTTTCTAAACACTGACATAAACATGACATATATTTTATGCCATAATGGGAATGAGAAATATGTTGATGGCATTATGATATATACAGCTGCATACATTTTGGAACAGGCTTCCATTAATTCAGAGCTATCTGATACTTTAACTATGAGCAAGGTGTCAGAAAAATTATTTCCCTGTAGATGTACCTCTGCTGTTCTAGTTTGCAGAGGGATTAAAGGTGCAATGTGCAAGAATCGAGACTACTCTCAACCTGTCGAATTCATACTCCAAAAAAATAAGCGGCAGCATATCAGCTATCATGTCGTTAGCTAGTTGGCTATGTTAGCAGTCCTAGCTGCCTGAGTCTGGAATGGGTGCCAGAACTGGAGCCGGGCAATAGGTAAGGGAACCGGGCTCAGCAGCCTGCCAGTGAACCAAAAGCAGCCTCTGTGAGTTTGTAAGTTTTAATTAAATGTGTTTTGTGATGAGTGTTGGGACCACATGGACTTTGCAAAAGAAGTTGTTTATTTGTTACCATAAGTGAGCTTTTATTATTATGTGAGTCATTGAACTCAGTTTCCCAGGAATCATCCAGGAAATCACACTTAGGTGTTAAGTCAGCCCATGGATGCAGCGTGTAATATATTTCCTTTCTTGAAATTTTATGAGTTTATTTAGTTTATTCATTAGACTAAAAAAGCTAAGAGAGCTTGTGTAACATTCATACACATCTCCCAGCTGAAACTATGGGGTGGGCCTAAAATAAACAGACAATCGCCTCTCGAGGCACAAGTGTTATTACAACACAGGATGGGCCGGGGCTAGCTCTTTACCATGCTACCATCAGTAGATATCTCTGCAACACAACGCATAGACGCCTATGACGTCAGAACCGTTACTTCTTCACTCTCTGTTGATAATGTTTTACACAACAAAAGCAAAAAACAAAAATCTGACCATTTCTTACACCTTGCATTATTAAATACAGACAGAATGGGCCTCATTCTCAAATGTTTTCTTATTTTCTTAGTAAAGTTGAATAAAATTAGATGCATATGCAATTATGGATGGATGGATGCAGTAGTGTAGGGCCCCAGTGCAGGATGTGATGGGCCCTTGGTCTCCACAGTTATGAAGCACACCCTCAGTTCCTGTCTAGAAGGGAACGCTATATTGGCAAATTTGTGTGCCTTGTTTCCTCATTATGCACGGTTTAACAACTGATAAGATTAGGTGCAGTAAATACTTAACCTCCTTAAATTAATTTCTGTCCATATTAACATATTAAATTTAACAGTTCTCTTTATGTGCTTCTTTCCAACACTGACACCTGCTGCTGCAATCTAAAGTGATGGATTTTAGAGTCGGTGTCACCTAGACTTTTGTATTTGCAAAGTACAGAAGTCAAAGAGAAAGTTATAAGGAGCATGGCCAGTGCTGTCATCGTCAAAATCCTGAAACGTCACTACAAACATCTGAGTGCAGGGGAGGTGTCCACTGTGCTGAAATGAGCAGACTTTTCGAGCATTGTCAGTACAATAACCTTCCGAATCACCGCAACCACATTCCTCTTCGACAGAGAGGTAAGACATTATGATGAATAAGAAAGAAAAGCTGGCTATTTAAAAACAACACCATGTCCTGAAAACAGGCCAGCTAACCACACACAGTTTAACACTCACAAGCACGGTGCTGGGCGGCCCCGACCCCGAAATGATAACAGCTTTTCAAACAGCTGCACGGCAGCCACACCCAATGAAAAAGCACGTGTACTCACCTATTTGAATGGCCTCCAACGAGCCTGCATTGAGCAAAATCCAAAACAATCTTATTTGTGAGCTTTGCAACCCTCTCCTCCTGTTATTTTCTCTCCTGTCTCTTCTTGAAACAACTTTTATGTTTGATTAGCATGACTGCTAGCTTGCACGTGTGCTCTGCTAGTCTACTTGTCAGATTTTGCGTTTCACCTAGTTCGTTTCCTCTTGTCACATGATCAAATAGAAACTTAAGATTGGGCAGCCGTGCACATATTACCCAGGAATCACGATTGTATATGTAGCTTTGTGACAGGAATATAAAAAAGAAAATAAGACAATTCTTATTCTGTGAAAATGATTTTTTTATACTTTGTGTGCGCCACACCATACCAATACACAGAATGGCTCCAACATTTTGCTTGCTAAAGACTTTTGTGGGTGAAACCACGGCAAAGGGGGATATGCACATTTGTGGTAGGAGATGAGCTGCGTGTGCACTAGTGCTTAATAAGTATAGTTGCATTTTTACCATGTTTCAAATAAAGTCCTGCTCAAAATCTGGCACCCAGCACTGTGGCCTCACAGCAAGAAGGTCCTGAGTTCAAACCTTGGTTGTCTCAGCCTTCCTATGTAGAGTTTGTGTTGTTCTCTCTGTGACTGCGTGGGTTTCCCCCACCATCAAAAACATGTTAGGTTCTTCGGTCAGTGCCATTGACCAGACACTGATAAAGATCTGGAGTTGGTCCCCGGTGCACAGCGGCTACCCACTGTTCTCTAGAGGGATGGGTAAAATGCAGAGAATGAATTTTGCAATAAAGTACCTTTACGTCCCCAAGTGCTGCTGCACTGTTTGCACTGTTTAAACCTATGCCCCTGGATGGATGGATGGATGGATAGATGGATAGATGGATGATTAAACTGTAGTGCCAACAGCTTGGCTGGTGGGCACTATTGCCCTAGCTCATGCTGTAAATCTGTGTGTACAAATGTTTCTTGAATGAGGCCCAATATCTTTATGTAGCCTAGGCTTTTTACCATGCTTAAAGTTCCACTCCAAACATGTTTCCTATGTAAAGTACTTTAACATTGTTTTCCCCCATAAAAAAGTTTCTCATTTCAAAATCTCTGGAAAGGGACTAGAAGCACATATACTTTCTCCCTCATTGAGAAATACTAGATCCAAGCATCCCCCGCCCACCACCACTGCGCATCAAACTGGTTAGCGTTAGAGGAAACATTGGAGAGATTCAGCCATAGCCTACATGTCTAGGCCTCGCTCAGATGCAGATGTATCAGAATCATTGTACATCAGTGTAGTTAGCATTCCTTTATTTGATGATGTTGTTTGTTAGCTCGTTAGGTTGCAACTGTCAGTGGCTGACACAGCGTTAGTGATTGTACATACATACATACCACATCACTGAATCTTCTAAATCATTTATCAAGCTAAAATGCCAAACATTTTCTGTTTTCAACATGCAAATGTGAGGATTTGTAATTATTTTGAGTTGATACTGAGCTCATTATCCTGGTGAAATAAAGTAAATGGTATCTATTAGTCAGACAAATCAAGCGATTTGAAGACACCAGCTTGTGTTCTAGAACTGCATTGGTACTTTTCACTATTTGTTTCACTAATTTTGAAAGATTTGTTATTAATTACAATAATGATTGGTTATTTAATGATGAGAATAATCACCAATCAAAATAATTATTGCTACTGTGAACACGTGCTCATATGAGTCTTATTATTCATATATTCCTCTAACGTGGGCTTATAGGCCTCTTTACTGAAAAGGTCTCTCTTTTAGTCTCTCTCTCTTTCTCTCCATCTCTCTCAGTTGGAGTGCCAGGCAAACCGCTCTGCAGCGATCTGGAGATGAGGAGTGTGACAACAAAGAGGTGGAGGACAAGGAGATATTAGTGCACACACACACACCCACACACACACAGCAGCGTGCGGTAGTTATGGTCTCGACAGCTTTAGCACCCCCACATTGTAAACAGGGGGGAGGTGACCGCCTCCCTGTGCTTGTTAACATCATCTCCGTCATTCAGCAGACGCGGCACTGTCAGCACCTCGCTGTGCCCCGACACAATCAACATTAACTATGACACACACGCCTGCAAGACACACCGACTATGTACATTCATCCCAAACTTTACACATACAGCACACACACACACACACACACACAAGCAAATTTGGTCACATATCCTGCGATAAATGTACACACAAATATGCATAACATACACATACACATTGATGCACAAATATAGGTACTGAATAGTTAGATACTCAGTATAGCTGCACACACACGCACACACACAAACACACACGCACACACATTACAGTATATCCTGGCAGCGCACCACGTAATCAGCATTATCCATGTGAGCTCCTTAATAGGCACCTCGTAAAACAGACGACAGCTCTGCTACCTTTGCTGACATGCACACGCACACGCATGCACACGCATGCACACGCACACACGCGCACACATTGAAGATATACAGGAATATGCACAATTTCATCCATGAAATCAGTGCTTGTACACAAAATTATAAAATACTATGAAATTGACATTTAGGTCAGCGATTCTCATTTACTTCCTGCATGAATTGATATAAAGAAACAGCGCAGCACTATATTTCTTAATTGCAAGTCAATTGGACAAAGCACACATTTTTGGATTAATGAACCTAGTAATTGAGATGTGGCAAGATAGTTGTAGTTTGAAGAATATTTCTGTTAAATTATAACTTATTTAAAACTTATTATTATAGATAGGAATGAAGGACAAAACTACAAAAATATGTATTGGGCAAGTTACTTGTCATCAGTTACACATTACTTAGAAAACTAAATTACATTACTTGACTAACAATTCTAGTCACATTACACCATAAATTACTTTCCATTTAGTAGCCCAGTTTGTGAAATGTGCCTTTAACCAGCACATTCCTCACACCATCCGAATCCTCCACACCCAGACATCACATATTCTGCATTTAATGTATAGAAGAACAAGACGATGTGGTTTAAATTCAGGTTGAAATAAACAACAACAAAGGCATGATCAGCTTTGAAGCTGTCAAATAGAGATTCAGCACAATCGGTGAAGTCTGTACCTTCACAACTATCCAAAAGAAAACAAAAAAGGACAGAAGGTCAACATGCATATACCCCGAAACAGTGATGCACTGAAAGGCTCAGTGTAGTTGAAGATCAGCTATCAGGTAAAGCTGGTGCCACCAGGTGTGCATGTGTTTGTGTGGCAGTGTGTGTTTGTGTGTGTGTGGTCACTGGGACATAAAAATGGAGCACGCCACCCATGTCAGATATGCTGCCCTTTCTGCTAACGGCTCCAGAGGCCACAGAGGCTAACTGCGGTCGCTGCCCCCACCTCTGCCATCCACCCACACGTGGGCAGCCTCTATCCTTTTCTCACATGCACGCTCACACACTCACACGGGGCGGCAGTCCACACAGCAGTGGCCATTCTGTACGTCTCCAGCCAGCTAGCGGCGACGTTCCCGCCACAACTGCCAGTGCATTTGACCTTTCCTGTCCAGGCCTAATCGGATTGTGTCCCTCTTTATGAAATCAGACGCTAAAGGTCAGTGGGCTGTTTAACATGGGGTGGAGGCCCAGAGCTATGGAATTTGCCTTGGCAGTAAATTACCTTTATTATGTTTGGTCCGTGTGATTCTATACCCTCCCAAAGGCCGCAGGGTTCTGGACGTGGTGATACATAGAGATAGGCTACATGGCTGCAGTTTTCCTCAAAAGCACAAAGAAAGTCTTCACTCTGAAAAAGGAAATGTGAATTAGAACTGGGGTGTTGCATGATGTTACATAAATCTGGCGCACTTGCAACCCAGTATGATTTCTTTCACTTCTTGCTTTGTGTTGCATGTACTGTCATTCTCTAGCTTGCCTCTTTGTGTTGAATATAACAGATCAATCATACACCTCTTTTTATAAGTTTCAAGAACAATTGATGGTAGCAAAACCTGAGGGAATTTATTACACAAGAGGAGAACCACAGTGTGAGTTTAGTGAATGTTTTAGCCCAATCAGTTTTTGTTGCATTACTGTTGTGCACCGTAGGGTAAACCCTCTTTATTTAGTGTGTTAATTTAGTAAAAAAAAGAAATCTATTATTTCTTCTATTATTCTCTTCTGTATCTGTACGTAGATTGGGTTTAGCATGCACTTTTTGTTGAAGTTGAAATATTTGCAACTCGAGTAAATGCGTGTAGAACACATTTTTGCCTATTCACACCCAATCGTGTCTTTCCATTGATTTTATATGCAATCGCAACATTTATTTTTTATTTAGTTCTTTAATTAATCATGAAGAAGCAATACTTGATGAATTGATGGATTCTTATAAAAGAAAGTAATCTTCTAGTAACAATCCATCAAATATGCAGACATAAATGTCAAAAAAGTGAACATTCAGACTGACAATAGCCTTGTTTAAAAAATGCAACCCCTTTATTGTTATCTGGCAAGGCGCTGCATTGGCCAATCAAATATGTGCAAGCGCATATTCCTGGTAGAATTAAATGTGAACAGTGTATTTCTCATGTTCATCATACAATGCCACTTTGAGAAACCAAAGCAGTAAAGTCCTTTGCCGTGTTATAAAACCCTCTGCAGTCTTTCGGCTTTGGACAAAAGCATTAATTTGTAAATTATTCACTTCTCAGATAGTTTTTCACAATTTTGTTTTTCCCAACAGCCTCAACTTCTCCCAACTCATAATAAGAAATCTGACACAGTAATTCTCTAACATGACAACAAATGAAATATGACTTATGGTTTAATATTATGGCTAAACCATAAATATATTAAATGCATGCAGAGGAGACAGTCCCACATTTACATATGCACTTGTATGTATGTGAGACACAGGGAGAGATCAGAGACAAGTGAAGAAGATAAAGACACAGGCAAACAGAATGACCTGAGAACCTGAGATGAAGAAAAAACATCATCCTGGATACTGGACACACACACACACACACACACACACACACACACACACACCATCTTCGTCGTCATCATCATCATGATCTTCTTCTTTGATATGCCCTGCTGTCCATTT
>NC_060155.1:24574687-24589551 GCF_021292245.1 Micropterus dolomieu
TGCACCGTAGGGTAAACCCTCTTTATTTAGTGTGTTAATTTAGTAAAAAAAAGAAATCTATTATTTCTTCTATTATTCTCTTCTGTATCTGTACGTAGATTGGGTTTAGCATGCACTTTTTGTTGAAGTTGAAATATTTGCAACTCGAGTAAATGCGTGTAGAACACATTTTTGCCTATTCACACCCAATCGTGTCTTTCCATTGATTTTATATGCAATCGCAACATTTATTTTTTATTTAGTTCTTTAATTAATCATGAAGAAGCAATACTTGATGAATTGATGGATTCTTATAAAAGAAAGTAATCTTCTAGTAACAATCCATCAAATATGCAGACATAAATGTCAAAAAAGTGAACATTCAGACTGACAATAGCCTTGTTTAAAAAATGCAACCCCTTTATTGTTATCTGGCAAGGCGCTGCATTGGCCAATCAAATATGTGCAAGCGCATATTCCTGGTAGAATTAAATGTGAACAGTGTATTTCTCATTAATTTGTAAATTATTCACTTCTCAGATAGTTTTTCACAATTTTGTTTTTCCCAACAGCCTCACCTTCTCCCAACTCATAATAAGAAATCTGACACAGTAATTCTCTAACATGACAACAAATGAAATATGACTTATGGTTTAATATTATGGCTAAACCATAAATATATTAAATGCATGCAGAGGAGACAGTCCCACATTTACATATGCACTTGTATGTATGTGAGACACAGGGAGAGATCAGAGACAAGTGAAGAAGATAAAGACACAGGCAAACAGAATGACCTGAGAACCTGAGATGAAGAAAAAACATCATCCTGGATACTGGACACACACACACACACACACACACACACACACACACACACCATCTTCGTCGTCATCATCATCATGATCTTCTTCTTTGATATGCCCTGCTGTCCATTTGAGAAATGTTTCTGTCAACCAAGAAGTCCTCGCCTGGTTGTCATGTAACCCTTTGATCCATCACGCTAGCCAGTTCCTGATCCCTCACCCTTTCATACCTACTGATCATCACTCACATGGCACGCTCCCTGCCTCACACTGGGCTTGTGTGTGTGTGTGTGTGTGTGTGTTTGGTACTGAATACATGTCTGTGTCACTAACAGACAGAATGGCTGCTGGATTCAGGTTGACATCAGTCGTGCTCCTGGCTACTAACAGAATGATGATCGAGATGAAACTGATATGTGCAGACAACAAAGAGAAAACTTCTTCAAGGCCTTTTACGCGCTGTGAGTATCATCAAAGACAGCAGATGGCAGTGAATGTTACCAAAGAAGATTGTTACCCTCATGTTCAATCACTCATTTAATTGTGGCCCTAAAAGTAATATATTATACACTGTGTCAATACCTTTTTATATTATAGGTCATTTTAAAGTCACCTCCAAACTTCATAATGTCTGCATGGATAAAAAACAAAGAGTTCTGTATCTCTAAAGAAAAAAAGAAAGAAGGCGAGCCGTGGATTCTAATAGAATCTTAACTCATCTCTCACTAAAAGCCTCCTCCAGAAACAATTACAGATAAAAAATGAACATTGCCTATTTCAAACCGAACATGTGCACATTCATAACCCCCTAAACCAATTGTAAAAATGGCCCCTTCTCTGGATGAGCTGCAAATGTTTTCAGACTAATACCATTTCCCTCATCAATCGGCTGCTAATGACTGCGAGGTTTCAGAGTTGATGTGAGGGAAGGGTCGGTGGCACATAACTTTGTCTGGAAAACATTGTCTGCAAACTCTGGGGAGTGATGCTTCACAGGAAAGGTGAATCCACAGAGTTTACATATGTGATTCCCATGATCCAGGACTCTTTAATCAATATTGACCAGCTTTCTATCTGAGTCTGTGAACGGAGACATAAGATTTTAATTTTTGATGTTATCAAGGGATGGAAACAATTATAGTAAATCGCAGTGGACTTTGTGAACTTCCAGGATGGCTTTGCAACTTTTATGTGAAAAAGAGAACATGTAGTTGAGGATGTAGCTAATTTAGCATTAGTGCTTAAAATATAATAAATGCTAATCTAATCAAACAATGGTATGTTGGTATGTTCAGAAAGTAGGTAAAAGCAGCCGAAATCAGGTGTATGACGTTTCCCTTCATACAGTATGTGACTTCATGTTTTTAGTGACGCTGTGAAAAAGTGCATTTATATTAGCCAGTTTCAGGGCCTTGCTATAGTGCATGCTGGTTCACTGTCAAAGCTTACTGGGACACATAATGGAACTGAGCCATTGTTAATGTTTCACCCATGCTTTTCCTGCAATTCCATTTCAGGACATGCATGTGAGCACTTCTAAGTACATTTAGTGTAGTGCAAACCATTAGATAGTCGATTTTGGTTAGATTTAGTAACAAGCACAATATACATTTTGATGTGTCATAGCAGGAAAAGCACAGGTGGAGCAAATAACATTAATTATGGCTCCATTTCACTGAGGTGGAACAAGCACAATATCAAGGCTCTGTTATTGGAACACTTAAATTTTCTCAAAATTGAAAAAAAATTAGAAAAACTCATATTTATCACTGTTATTGAGAGTGAATCTACACTAATGGGCAAAAATCATGTTCTTAATTTGGACTACAGGAATAACAAAAAAGGTTTTTGCATAGATTTCTTTTAAAGGCCTCGAGCAGACCTTCTTTTCTCTAATATTCTGGCTCATTTGACACCTTCTCAGGTGTCAGTTGGACAGAGCAATGCTGGGAATTATGGGAGGTCGCCAAACTCCACGAAAAAAGATGATAAATGTGTAAGATGGACCCTAATATGCACCAGTGTGGGAGAACTATCGGTGTAAGACATTTGCATAGATAGAGTAAATTTTACTGTAAAAATGTCAGTGATTCGCAGGTGGAAAAACGACCAAACAAAAAAACAAGACACTACAAAAGGCTAGAGCAGGAAGGGCAGCTGTGATGCTGAGGAAGTTTGGCAAAACACAACAAAACGCTGATTACTTTATTCCACTCATTAAACTATAATACTCAAACTTGCATTGTAAAAAAAACTAATTTACACATTAAACACTCTACACTTGTTAAGCATAGACTCTGTTATCATTACAAAGTCTACCACTTAAGCCTCCAACATAAATACAATGCTGCAGCAGGCTGTACAGTAAAAACACTTGAGAGTGCACATGCCTTCCATCAAAAATGAACTTGAGTAGCTTTGATAATTATACGATGGTGTAAAATATTTAACAGCTGGTGAAGAGAGAGCTGTTTAGAGCAGCTTGAATGAAAATCAACTTCATCCAGAACAATAACAATTACAAACTGCTAACTGCTTTCTCGGCCACTGTGTATCTCACTGTGTCTCACTTATTCAGCTTTGGCTCTGTGGTTCTCTTTCTTTCTACACCTTCCTGTTTGCATCTCTCTCTCCCCAGCGGACGGAGGGAGGGGAAGGGAAGGAGATGATTTAAGGTAATGAGAGGAGTAAAACATCATTAGTGCAAATTAACTTTTGTCAGCTGAGGTGATCTTGGTGGGGGCGCTTCTGCCACCGGCGGCAGCTCAGATAATGGCAATTTATGCATTAACGTGTGTTACAGTGTGTGTGTTTTAGTTTGTGTGTGTAATGATGGCCACCAAGGACGCTTTCAATCTTAAAGGGCAAGTCCAATATTTTCAAATGCCTTTTTCAGACACACTAAATGTTTTCATGCCAGCTATTCTAAATATTATAGTTGCTATATAAAGGTAGGAAGACATCTTCATAAAGCAACTAACCAACAACCAGAAGAAAAGGTTCCATTTATGCACTGATGCTTGAATTTCCTTTAATAAATTTAAAATCATTGCATAATGTTCCCAAATGATGATACAACTTTACTTCCACTGTTCTGAAAACAAGGTCACTTTCCCTTGTATGTATTAAAAATAGGCTAGTGAAGGTCTTCTGTATGGCCACCAGAATTATTTCAGCATCATTTCAGAGAGCTGAAATAAGGCGCCTCGTTCACACAGTTGTAAATGACGCAAAACGTTCCTACATCTAATAAATAGAAGAAAACACCAAAAGTGACAAACAACTGGTCAATGAACTAAATTTTTAGCCGCTACTTGACATTAGCAGTGCATGTAGCAGAACATTAAGTTCTTTGATTGGATGTTTTGTTTTTGTTTCTTTTTTACTGAAATAAACCTTGTAAGAGCAATGGTGACTTCTCTTTTTACACTATTATGTACATAGTCTTGTAACTTTCTATCAAACAACCATTTTGTAATTGGAGTTTCCGTCTACTGTCTTGGAAGTGCTCCAACTACCAGTTACCTGACTTTGTCCATGCACAAAACAGGCACCACTGTTTCCTTCTGGAACCACTGGTGCCTAAAACAACTCAGCAAGTGTTGAACAGCATATTTCTGATCTTGAAATGAAATTGTTTGTTTTTAACTCTAGTGTTACAGGTGCATGTTGTTCTCTGTTGTTGACCTCTGTCTGTCTTGTCTCAGCCTCCCTCTCTCTCCATATTTCTGTCTCCCCAGCTTTGGCAGCAGAGGGAGGCATGGTCATGTTTAATGCATGTGGTTTGTGTTCCACTCAGCGCTGGAGAATGGGCTCCAGTCCATTAATTAGAAACAAACGGTCGTTGGAAACAAGACAAGCCCAGCACAGGTCAACCAGCTCCAAGGTCTGGAGTGATGGGGACACTGATGTCTGCCCTGGGCCATGTACAGTCTGCAGATGGGCTTCACACGACATCTTAACTGTGTCACAATGGGTACAACACCAGTCACAATGTGGCCTGAATTACACTTTTAGGATGCCGATGTCATGGCTCTGACCGTGACTCCAGCTATGTTCAGTGTTCTCCTGTGTTTTCTCTCTGTTCCCTCCTCACTTGTGAGCCTGTCTGGCGTTATTTACTTCTGACAGAATTTGACAGACACCAGCTTTGCGTCAAGTCCTGCCCCCTCCTTGGCCTCTGATTGGCTAACCCTAACCACCCCAACCAACGGAGGCGATTTTTACGAATACTAACCAATCAGAGGCAGAATTGTCAAAACTCTGGCAGGAAAAAAAATCACGTGTCTGTGTGTGTTTGTGTTGTGGGCGTGGTCTATGTTCTGGGTCCCTGGGGCAAGTTCAAAATGTACATTTTGACAGAGCTGAACTCAGCCCTGGCTCTTGCATACACCTGATGGCAATCTTTTCTCATCTACATCCTGCTCAAATACTCCTGGTCTCCTACTAACTAGTGTTTTTCTTGCATGTTGCAAACATGGCATCTGTGCTGTAAATCCCCAGTCACCAATCTGGGTTTTCCTGTTTCAGTATGGCCGCTTGTGCAACTGATGTTTTAATTTCCATGATTTCTTCATTTATTTTCCAAACTAACCATTAAAAATGTACTCAACACTTCCATTAAATCAAATCCCGTTTTTTAATACTATTTATGGTCAGCATTTTTTTCTGCAATAGCCATTCAGTTACATTCAGTAATTAAAATAATTTGTTTTATTGGTAATGGCAGAGTCTGCAATTCTTACATTGGGATTAGATGCCTACCTCAGCACATGGGATTCATAGGAAACAATGCATGCATGTAATCTAGCACAATTTTTTCTAATTGATATCAGCCTCATTGTTTACCGTTTGCTCTCCTACAGCTGTATGAGAGCTTTATGAAGTTACTATGAAGGATTTGCCTTAGCAGTAAGCAGTTGCTCCTTTGTATTTCTGACAAGTGTTTCCTGTAGTATTAAGCCACACTTGTTGTTACCACCTTAACCATGGGTTTCACCAAATCAACTACGGCTGATATTTAAGCAATTATGACTTGTGACGGAGTACCGTCACTACGGTTGAGTAATCATTTTGACTGCCATACCAATGAGCGTTGCTCTTTGGCGTTGTGTCAAGGTTGCCTGTTTGGTACCCTGTTGACAGGTGTTCAAATCCAGGTGGGGTGACTGTTTTTTCCCTTTGCTGCATATGGTGTCAGAAGTGGGATGGCTTGCCGTGGTGCCATTGGAGGCGTGCCCAGTTTGGGAACTGTACTGTATGATGGACCCCCAGGGTAGGTGATGCCCTATTTATTTGAGGGAAGCACTAGTGGGTGGAGGCACCCTGGGATGAGAGAAGTATGGTTGGAGGATGTAAGGGTGAAGCACATGGGTGTGCTTTCTGAAGGGGAGGGCAGTGTGATGGAGTACCGTCACTACGTATGCGCTCTGATTGCCATACCAATGAGCCTGGCTCTTTAGTGTTGCGGTCAGGTTGCACAATTGTCGGGTGGCTTTACTCTGATATTCTCAAAATGTGTCTTTTGTTTTCAGTGTCTGTGTAAAGGATTTCAGTAAATTAACCGGTAGGAATACATTATTTGTAATTATCACCACTGGACCAAGGCACAGGAAGAGAGCGATAGAGATGGAGAGGGATGGAGAAAGGGAGACAAAATCTTGTATGTTAATCAAGCCATGATGAATTGTCCATGTTCATACAAACACGGCCTCTTCATGAGTCCCCTGTGCATTCCTTTCATACACACACACACACACACACACACACACACACATGCAAACAGAGTGGGCGGAGAGAAGAGAATTAATTCTATGAAGTGAGTTGGCAAGGAGACACTGTATGTAGATAAGTGTATGGATGCGGGTGTGGATGGTCTGTGTGTGTATGTGTGTCTCCACATGCATGTGTGTGTGTGTGTGTGTGCGTGTGAGAAAGCATGGGATTAAATGACCAACAATAAATGTGTATATGAGACTGTGTATGTGTGTGTGTGTTTGCGCGATATGCCAAGCATGATTGCAAGTGTGGTTACATACAACATACCCAGCAAGGAGTTACTGTCTGTGCCTATTTGAAACCATATTTGAAGTGGAATCTGTGTGTGTCTGAGAACATAAGTAGTGTACTATTGTCATCCTAGTCGCGGTGGCAATGACATATCTTAATATGTTTAGTTAGCGGCCAGGGGTCTTTAGCTAACGGATTATCAGCCATATTTGAGTAATAGACTTCTCATTTAGCTTTAATGCGTTTTGCATAGAGAGCAACCTCCCCTCATCACTCTTTAAGATGAATCGGCTACCCAGCTACAAGATAAGGGGGAAAAAAAACTTCTGAAGATATTAGTCTGCCAGCAACTGCATAAATCATAACATTTTGTTAATGAAGGCAATGTTAAAACACTAACGCTGACTCTGTAGTGTGAGAACTCTACAATTAGCACACAAAGACACATAACGCATTTATTAATATCCTTTTTCTTAAATTCATCTCTCCATTACATGGCTAACTTTCACTCTACTCTGCGTGTGAAGATAATCTTAATTCTAGCCCTCACCTAATGTGGTTTCCAACGTTTTTGTCAACCCTTAAAGGAATAGTTTGACATTTTGGGAAACACTATTATACTATATTATATGAGAAGATCGACAGCTATCTAATATGGGCATGCTAACTATGAAGCAAGAGCTAGCAGGCACTTAGCTTAGATTACCATAAAGACTGCAACACGGAAAAATCTGTGTACATCTAAAGATTAGTAATTAACAGGGAATATTTCGTTTGTTTAATCTATCCAAAAACCAAAATGTAAAAATGACAAGTTTTGGTTTTTATGGGGATCTACATGCTGGAAGAATTTTTTGGCTGAGCCAGGCTTGCTCAGCTAGTTTTCCCTGCTTCCAGTCTTCATGGTAAGCTATAGGTTAATCAAAATGTGAGCTGTTGAGTCCCTCTTTTAATTATGCCTATAATTACTTAGTCAGTTTTCTGCATTTTCCAAAGTTGGCTTCAGATTTATTTTGCAGCCCAATGCTTGTGTTCCCAACCACTGCCCAACCATGCCTGCCTAAACACTATCCTAAATCCAATTTAAATGCTAAACCCACATTCTTAAATAACAAATGACCTGCAAATTTTACCCATTTGAGAATTTTCCAAATTTTTACACACACACACAAACACAGCAGGATTTGCTGTAAATTATCTAAAGTCCTGACATGAAGGTTGCCTGCATTTAAGTCTGTGTCTGTCCCCACTACCTGCAGGAGAACACGTTTCCTATTTGTTCTAATGATCATTTATCATCTAATGTTCATTACATTACTTCACCCACCTTTTTTCAGAAAATGATTCATCATTTTATTTCTTTCATACATGTTTGGCAAAACAGGTACAAATGAATGTTACATTAATAAATAGATCATAGGCTCATCAAATTGCTGGATATTTCAACTACAGAGCAGAATACAGCATTCTGTCCTTGCGGCACATCAGTTTAAACAGCATATCTAGCAGCAGTGTTGGGCAAATTACTCAGAAATTGTAATGACTTACTTTTAACTTATTACTCATTTAAAAAGTAATAATATAACTTTACTTATTACTGGGTATTAAAAGTAAATAGTCATGTTACTTGTTACCTTACAATTACTTTCAACCACCGCACCCCAACCTTAAAAGTGACTTTACAGGAACAATAATTAACCTGAGGAGTCAACAACCAGCCGAACTGAAACACTGCAGCCTCTCAGATCAGGGGAAGCTATATCATATAGGCTATGGATATAGGCTACTTAAAAATAATAAAAAACGCAAAGCAAGTCTCTCCCGACTTTTTAAACTAATCGCGTATTCATAACATTTGGCAGAAATGGCAGTTTATTATTAAGTCAACAAGAATTTACAAACAATGCGTAATCTATGTTGATTACAGTGGTTGACTACTGTTTGTATACAAGAAACCTGTCTATAAGTCTTAAGTAAACTGAGGATAAGTGTGTGTGTGACACTTACAATATATTAATTTTAGACACACCTCATTTTTCCTCCACACCAATGTGTGTGTGTATTGGTTTAGTGCAAACAAATGAAAGATGCATGTAAAAAAAACAGATGCATACCACAAAATGTCTCTTTCTCTCTCACACACACATACACAAGGACACTCAGAAACACACAGATATTCACCCACAAACAAACAGACAAAGCAGCCCAAGGCCCACTGTTGCCATCATACACGCAACTTGGCCTGTCTGTGTGACACGCACAGTTTGTTTGGTAGTTTTAATTTGACAGGTTCTCTGAATAGAGCCTCTGAAACACACACATTAACACACACACACACACACACACTTTCTCAGACCTACACACACACACCTTTAATTTGACAGCGCTCTAACAAGAGCCTGCTGCTTGTCAAATGTTCTCCAGTGGCAGCAGGGATCCGCAGAGCCGAGGGGGTTCTGTTCAAGGACATCTGTGAAGAAACACACACACACTTGCTCCACTAACACACACTCACTTTGAATAGGCTGAGAGAGGCAGCCTGCTGCACCACACGATGGGAGAGAGGCTGCACACACGCTGAGGGGTTTCTACACTGCTGTTCCTCTCACTCTCCATCTTCCTCTCCCTCTATGTCTCTCTGTCTTTTTTCCCCTTTATCTAACATTCCATCGCTTTTTCTGCCTCTTTTGGTCTTAAGTAGAGAGGGCTGAGGGGCTGAGATAGACCAGGGGAGATTTTGATGACGGCTCTCTGTTTGGTCCAGCAAGCCGATTCCCTTCTCAAGCCCCACACACACACACACACACACATCAATTTTCTCTTCATTCTTCAACCCAAAACACCAGGAGACCTTTTAAAGTTACTCAAAGGAGGACGGGACTTTGGTCCTGATCCTCTGGATTTCATCCTACTAAAGGTGTGCACTCGTGACGCATTTATTCCTCTTTGTGTGAGTGCACTTGCGTGTGTGGGGGAGCTCCCATGCTGTCTCGGACTCGGCTTCCACGAGACACTTTGCTCATTAGAGGGAAGAGAGGGTGACTTGAGTGACTTCTCGTCGGCTCAACTTGATCACAAGGCCTGTCCCGTGGAGCGAGAGAGAAAGGCAAGGTTTGTCGCCTGGAAAAGACAGCGTGACACACCTGGGTATGTGTATGTGTGTGTGTGTGTGTAAAGATCAGAATGGGAGCACTATAAAGATTACGCAGAGGAATTCAGTAATAAAAAAGAGGACTAGTTAAAGTATGTATTTATCTATTGATCAAATTAATATATATCCTAGCATAAACTTAGATAAAGAACTATAAATTAGTTCCAATTATTGCAAGTACTGTACTTTTCGTTATTGCAGACCACCATGTAAAGAGAAATTCTTCCCCAAAATGTTTTGTGATCATTGGCTATAAAAATCACAGTATGTCAGACTTAAAATCAAAATGTCAAACATTATTCTCAATCACTTCAAATCACCACAGAAAGGCACAGAGATTTACCATTAGATCATATCTGTTACTGTGTGTTTGTGTGTGTGTGTGTGTGTGTGTGTGTGTGTGTGTGTGTGTGCGCGCCTGTCAGATAAAATACTGCACTTTTCCATCCAATGATGTAGAAAAGGGGTTTACAGCGTAGCATCCAAAATGTCAACATGTACATAAATACAAACATTTATTTTCGATTGGTAGTGACATTAAACTAAGGAAAAAATGTTGCTGTGAAAAAACGGATTTCTGGAAGATAACCAGCAATCCAAAGTGCAGAGGGTTTGATTGTATTCTAAGATAAAACTGGCACTGATGTGACTCCGTACTGAAGATGCTCGCAGGTCTTCCAATGATGAAAAGCCATCCAGATCATTTGAATCCTGTAAATCACACCTAAAAGTCAATGTGTAAAGCCAAGGTCTATGAAACTATCAGTGTGGAATAGCAAACATAGACGATATGTTACCGCATTGCCAAGTGCTACCACTTAATACCATTAATCTTGGTACTCCCACCCCCGGTACTCCCCCCCCAAGCCATCTCTCTCACTCCATCTCTGCTTTGGAGTGCAGCGTCCTCTAAAAGTATGGATCTTGACCGTAGCCATTTTCCGCGGAAGAGGGAAAGGCTAAAGAGAAAGCGCTGACCCCTCTTCGCCGCAATTTTCCCCTCATCAACTTGTGAGACTTCATTAACTTCCATGGGGTAATTTCTTCTTTCAGTGCGTTTCTGGGAAGGGGGTGTTCTGACGTTTTTCTTCCCATCCATTCGCAGTTTTTCTCTTTCCCTGCCTTTATCTCCCATCATTAACTGAAAAGACTCATTCCTTCTTTACTTGGAAATGATGCCTTGTTCTCATTCTGTGTCGTCTGTAATGTGAGAAAAATTACAAGGAAAGTAGTATTTTAAGAAAGCAATGTTGCTATTCACATGAAGATGTTATGTCTTGCTGCACAAATAAACATCAATCTTTCCTTTTTTGCCCAATTCAAAGCAGTGCAAACATGCACAGAAACAGCTTCTGAAAGTAATGTTTCACAGCCCAGAATAAAATATCCACTGCTGAACCTTGTCATAGTTGGCTTGCACAGTTGAGGCCTGAAATGAGATGTTGCATATGGGAATTGTGAGGCAATGCTGCCCTCTTGAGGAATATTAGTGTCACTGTGGATGAAATGTCACTATTTGTATTTGCACCATGGATGTTCTGGTGTTCAGCGTCAGTCGCATTCGATCTACCAATCCCTGTGTTTATTGCTTTTATCAAATCACTGTACATGTAATATAATAGTCGTTATGATATGGATGCTAAAAGTTAAAATTATTGATTTGTATGATTTGATTTGTCTGTAATAATTTGTTTTTCTTTCGACACAGTATTTGTGGAGTTGTATCGTATACATTAATGTATGTTCTGTAGCCTTTATAGTGCAGTAATGTTCAAACTACTTCCATCCATCCATCCATCATCAACCGCTTATCCTGCGTACAGGGTCGCAGGGGGGCTGGAGCCGATCCCAGCTGGCATTGGGCGAAAGGCGGGGTACACCCTGGACAGGTCACCAGTCCATCGCAGGGCCTGTTCAAACTATTTGTTTGTCTTTTTTCTTACATTCTGATCTATTATAACTACATTGCAAAACTTGTACAATAGTATTTGGCAATAAAGGACATTTTAATGTGAAAATTAGCTCCACGTTTGCAACTATAACATAAAATGCAGTTTACATTATTATCCAATGATATGATACATATAATATGTATATAATGAAGGAAATTGTTTTAATAATATTTACTTTGTTGCTAATACATGTACTTTTTCTTAAGTGGAACTTTCAGTGCAATATTTACTTCTTCTTAACCTTTATTTAACTAGGAAAGTCACACTGAGGTTAAAACCTCTTTTACAAGTGAGACCTAGTCAAGACAGGGTCAGATAGTAGGATCAAACAGATAACCAAGCAACAATAAGAAGGTACATCAGGTACAACAGAAAACACAGCACAACAAGTCTCCACAACAACATTTTGTACAACACCGAGACACGGTATTACATAATACCCTACATAGTACTGTTCACAAAAACAACATTATTAGATCATAGATTTAATAAGGAGGTAAGTGGTAATAGAACTGTCAAAGCAGCTGCAGTTAGCAGTGACCACCTCCTTTATTCTATGTTTAGAGAGATGAGGGATTGACGTTTGAGCTTGGTCTGCACATCATTCCAAGACCAGGGGCCATAATAGAACAGGCTTAGCTTTCCAGCCTCTGTTCTGATAGCAGGCACTTGGAACTGTAGCCTGTTATGTGACCTGAGATTATAACTTTGAAAAGGTAAAAATTGTCCTGTTTAAATAATTTGGATGTTTACCTAAAATTATCTTATAAATTAAAACATACCAATGTTCAAGCTTGCGCAAGTGAAGAGATGACCATCCCACCAATCTGTACTGTAAACAATGATGTGTCCTAATAGTTAGTGACATATCTGAGAGCTGAGTGACAAAGGGGCTCAAGTTTGGACAAAGTGGACAGAGAGGCAAACCTGTAGATAGTATCTCCATAGTCAATCTGTGACAGAAAAAGGCCAGCAACTAAGCGTCTTCGTGAAGCCATGGAAAAACAGGACTTGTAATGGTTGATTTTTACATTGTAAATTTCTGCTTTACTTTAGCTCAAGTAAAGAATACTTGTTCCATTATATTCTAAATGTGATTGGTTTTCTCAATAACAAAAACATGAAATCTCCAATTTTGTAGATGTTTCTGAGGTCATAGTAATTCAGTTTGTGACATGTCTTTCGGTAAAGTAAATCATAGATAACATCATTTGTTGAGCACTTTGATTCAGAGTAAACAGGGCAGCCATGGAGGACTTCCTACGTCATTGAAGCGTTGCAGGAGACCACCTGCAGGATCAGGGCAGCCTGTCTCATATGCACTCCAGTAAGCGATGTTCATCTGTCTGTGCCGATATGTAAACTTTCCTCTTTCTCCCTTTCCTCCAAGCAGCTCTACATGATACATGAAGTGCCATGTGGCAGGCCTGGCGCAGAGACAAATGCCAACGACTTGCTCTTCCAAATGTCAAATCTGACATGTCACAGACATTCAATAACCATCCCTGCTGGACCCATTCTGAGCCACGCTCTTTAAACAGTCCCTGATGTCCCATGACGAGAGTAGAGGGGAAATGGCTGGATTTTTATCTGCCTGTGGGTATGAGATCACATAAGACACCTTGTCTCGATGTCTTCACTTCAGTGAGACCTCTAGAGATGATGATTTATTTTGTACACAAAGTCCTTCTGGTCATCAGCAAAGGAATAGTCAAGAGATCAGCTGAAGTTAAAATAAAACAGCCCTTATAACCAATAAAGGAAAGAGTTTCCATAAACTAATAGTAACCTTGATTAAAATGATAAAATGCTGTTTTGACTACACCCTGTTCACCATTGTAAATGACCAATAAATATCATAGGATATACTTCAGGTGTATGCTTCACTTCTACTATCCAGGCCCACAGTGCATTATGTACATTAACACATCCATAGCGCATGGTAGGTCTGGACAATATGACTGATTATTTTGATATTGCAAAATGGCTTTACGAAAGGATTTTATTCTAAGTCCAATCACAAATGACCTGTGAAGACAGGCCAGTGAAAATAGTGTTTTAAGATTTAAGCATTTTAAATATGTATTTAAACCAGTTAAGAGGACTGGTGGGTCAAAAAGTTGCAAAGATATACAGTATATATGCATGTATATACAGTACATTTATGAGTGGCTTTTTATTGTGGCCAGCCTAAGGCACACCTGTGCAATAGCCATGCTGTGTGATCAGCATCCTGATATACCACACCTGGATGGATTATCTCAGCAAAGGAGAAGTGCTCATTTACACAGATTTTGACAGATTTGTGAACAATATTCGAGAGAAATAGGCCTTTTGTATACATAGAGAAAAACTTCTTGTACACTTGAACTTGAGTTCAGCTCATGATGAATGGGGGCAAAAACAAAAGTGTTGTGTTTATAATTTTGTTCAGTGTATATAAATTCCCGATAGGATCCCAGTAATTAGAACTAATTTTTGGTTCTTTATCCAAGGTTTATGCTAGTACATATATTAATTTGATAGAAACATACTTTATTAAGTTAATCTATTTTTTATTACTAGACAGTGTGCAGACGTTTTCTTTGCAAATATGTATTTAAACAAAAACAAAATTAAGAAATATTAACTGAATTTCACTTTGTTTGGCAGCAACATTTACAACAACTAAACAAGCAAACTAAACAAAAGTCAAACACACTATCAGGAATGTTTGTTTTTTCCAGTATCACCAAAATCACTAACCTATGTTAGTTTAGCGGTTTATAAAAACACCACACATAATGACTGACAGAAATTCCCCTATTACATATACAGCATACAGGTGCTGGTCATATAATTAGAATATCATCAAAAAGTTGATTTATTTCAGTAATTCCATTCAAAAAGTGAAACTTGTATAATGTATACATTCATTCCACACAGACTGATATATTTCAAGTGTTCATTCCTTTTAATTTTGATGAT
>NC_060155.1:24589651-24593851 GCF_021292245.1 Micropterus dolomieu
GAGGCGAAGGGAAGGAAAAGATGTGGTAGAAAAAAGTGTACAAGCAATAGGGATAACCGCACCCTGGAGAGGATTGTGAAACAAAACCCATTCAAAAATGTGGGGGAGATTCACAAAGAGTGGACTGCAGCTGGAGTCAGTGCTTCAAGAACCACCACGCACAGACGTATGCAAGACATGGGTTTCAGCTGTCGCATTCCTTGTGTCAAGCCACTCTTGAACAAGACACAGCGTCAGAAGCGTCTCGCCTGGGCTAAAGACAAAAAGGACTGGACTGCTGGAGTGGTCCAAAGTTATGTTCTCTGATGAAAATAAATTTTGCATTTCCTTTGGAAATCAAGGTCCCAGAGTCTGGAGGAAGAGAGGAGAGGCACAGAATCCACGTTGCTTGAAGTCCAGTGTAAAGTTTCCACAGTCAGTGATGGTTTTGGGTGCCATGTCATCTGCTGGTCTTGGTCCACTGTGTTTTCTGAGGTCCAAGGTCAACGCAGCCGTCTATCAGGAAGTTTTAGAGCACTTCATGCTTCCTGCTGCTGACCAACTTTATGGAGATGCAGATTTCATTTTCCAACAGGACTTGTCACCTGCACACAGTGCCAAAGCTACCAGTACCTGGTTTAAGGACCATGGTATCCCTGTTCTTAATTGGCCAGCAAACTGGCCTGACCTTCACCCTATAGAAAATCTATGGGGTATTGTGAAGAGGAAACTGCGATACGCCAGACCCAACAATGCAGAAGAGCTGAAGGCCACTATCAGAGCAACCTGGGCTCTCATAACACCTGAGCAGTGCCACAGACTGATCGACTCCATGCGACGCCGCATTGCTGCAGTAATTCAGGCAAAAGGATCCCCAACTAAGTATTGAGTGCTGTACATGCTCATACTTTTCATGTTCATACTTTTCAGTTGGCCAACATTTCTAAAAATCCCTTTTTTGTAATGGTCTTAAATAATATTCTAATTTTCAGAGATACTGAATTTGGGATTTTCGTTATTTTCGTTAAATGAAATAAACATTTGAAATATGTCAGTCTGTGTCTAATGAATGAATGAATAGAATATCCAAGTTTCACTTTTTGAATGGAATTACTGAAATAAATCAACTTTTTGATGATATTCTAATTATATGACCAGCACCTGTATAACAGTATTTTGATAATATAACTAGGGGTGCTGAATTACTTTCCTATTCATCGTGATCAACGTGACACTGGATTTCTTGATTTTTTTTTCCAAGGTACTTTCATTAAAAATAAATAGGCTGACATACTTTTCTATGAGCATTCTGATTTATTGAAGGCACATCAGTTGGAAAGAACACAATGTTTGTGCTGGGCATGTACATTCATAGTCAATCACCTTTTTCCTTCAACTAAGTCAACTGTGTGTGACATATTAGGACTGGGTATTCTACATCCCCCCAAAAAAACAAAAAAAAAACAAAACGACATTTACTGCTTTAAGGCAACAAGTTTGAGAACTTTTTATTTAAAAAAAACAAAACAAAACATCCGATTAGTTACCTTCATTGTAATCACCCTTGCAATCACATTTTATTGTCAAATATGGAGATTAAAACCATAAATACATTGTAAATTTCATAAATACAAGATGCAGATTATTATTTCCCAATACCCAGCCTCAGTTTTAGAATCACTACAACTAATCTACAATGTATCACATTTCACAGCAATATTAAATAGCAATTAAATTATCCTACAAGATTTATTTTCCAGTGTATAGCAATAGTTTGTATTGTTACTTTTTACATGTTATGACTGTTGCAAAAACATTTGAGTAGGCTGGGTTAAGCCTTTATGCTACACAGTTTAGGGGTGTGTTAATTACAGTGTTTCATATGACCGGTTTTCCAGACATGAATTAAGTGCAATACACTTAGACCACATCTTTCCCATTGTGGTGCATTTGGACAGAAAAACACTGCCTAAATCTTCTACTAGTTCAGCTCAAACTCCAGCTGCATGGCAAAAATCTTTTGCTTTATTTTCTAACTGACCACTGAGAATAATTAAGCTGTCTGACTTTCTTCACCTCTCTTCAACAAATCTGAAACAGAGGGTTAGCAAAATCTTGCAAGTTCTCTCCAAGTTTCATTGATTCTGAACCCTCTGTCTCTTCTTTATCTCAGTCCCTTCCAAGTCCTTCATGCAAGCAACCAGGAAATCGCGGCACTTAAGAGCATAATGCTCAGGAAAATCCCGGAAATGACCAACATGGGGACTGGAAACAAAATCAAAACTGTCCACCAGGACGCCTTTCTGCTTCAAACTCTCCACAAAGAGCTCAATGTCTCTGTGCCTGATCACCTGGTCAGCTCTGGAGTACAGGTAGAAATGAGGCCAGGCGGGCGGCCTCTCCTGCACTGCGTCATAGTGGTTCTTGTGGATATACTTGGTTAAAGGGTACAGCACAACTCGCAACAGGAAAACAGTCACTGCAAAAATGGCTAAGAGGATGTACCTCAAAACAGGATTTATTTTGGGCCCCAGGGTGGCCGTCAGTGCACGCAGGGCCCCGGGGACATTCCCACTACCTGGGGCACTGTCCACTATGGCCCCAATTACGTAAAGGGAGCTGAACTGTTTATCACTGTGCAACAACTCAATAATGTAACGGTACAGCATGAAGCCTCCATTACTGAATATGTGAAAGACAATAGGACTGTTCTCCACCTCATAGTCATAGAGGATCTCCAGCAGCTTGAGGGCCGTACTGCTCAGCTCATTGTAGCCAAACGACTCCGAGATAAAGACCGTCTTCAAGGGAGCTGTGTAGCGGATGGTGACACATCCCTAAAAGTGAAAGAAACAGAGACAGAAAGCAAGTCAAAATGAAAGAAGTACAACTTGTTGACAGGTTTGTACCTCTTCTATAATGCAACAACGCTGCAGTAAACACAATGTCTTGTGAGAATATCTTATTTAGTTTTAACCTGCTCATTGTAGATGGAGCTGTATTTGGACAGGTGTTTGTCTTTGCAACCAGCCCAGCCCAGCAGAATCACAACTGGCTCCTTTGTCCCCTGCCAGTGTCTCTCTGAAAACAAACCAGACCATAAAGCAGCGTGGTACCAAAGCTGTCACAGCAAAGCGTAGCATCATTAAGACAGCAGGCTAAGCTAACAGTCAGCAGAATTACATTTTCAAGGTTTCTTTGTAAGATAATGTTAGCATGTACGCTAAGCTAACTGAGGCATGAACATACAGTACAATGAAATGATGCTCACCCGACGTCCCTGCATCTGGGAACACGATGTTGTAGTCTATTTCATGGTCTGCCATTTCTGTATGCGGGAGTATCAGCTGTTGTTCTCTAACGTTAATGTTTGGTTCATTTGGCTGGTGTAAACAGGATGATGGACAAGCTACAGAGCGCTGAATTTAACAGTGTCAGACATGTTGGTCGGTGGACTGTCAACCTCCAGTCACTACAGTCTCCCTTCCCTGCCCGAGAATTTCTTCTTCTTCGTGTTGTTGAACAGCAGGTAGCATCCAGCTAATACCGCCCCTCTTCTTCTTCTTCTTCTTCTTCTTTGGGATTTTACGGCAGTTGGCATCCTTTGCAAGTTGCATTACTGCCTCCTTGCTCCTACAAACACATATATATACACAGTGGGTACGGAAAGTATTCAGACCCCTTTAAATTTTTCACTCTTTGTTTCATTGCAGCCATTTTCCAAAAATCAAAAAAGTTCATTTTATTTCTCAGTAATGTACACTCAGCACCCCATCTTGACAGAAAAAAACAGAAATGTAGAAATTTTTGCAAATTTATTAAAAAAGAAAAACATGGTCATAAGTATTCAGACCCTTTGCCGTGACACTCATATTTAACTCAGGTGCTGTCTATTTCTTCTGATCATCCTTGAGATGGTTCTACACCTTCATTTGAGTCCAGCTGTGTTTGATTATACTGATTGGACTTGATTAGGAAAGCCACACACCTGTCTATATAAGACCTTACAGCTCACAGTGCATGTCAGAGCAAATGAGAATCCTGAGGTCAAAGGAACTGCCTGAAGAGCTCAGAGACAGAATTGTGGCAAGGCACAGATCTGGCCAAGGTTACAAAAAAATTTCTGCTGCACTTAAGGTTCCTCAGAGCACAGTGGCCTCCATAATCCTCAAATGGAAGACGTTTGGGACGACCAGAACCCTTCCTAGAGCTGGCCGTCCG
>NC_060155.1:24593951-24606435 GCF_021292245.1 Micropterus dolomieu
TGTTCTTGAATGGCCCAGCCAGAGCCCTGACTTAAACCCAATTGAGCATCTCTGGAGAGACCTGAAAATGGCTGTCCACCAACGTTTACCATCCAACCTGACAGAACTGGAGAGGATCTGCAAGGAGGAATGGCAGAGGATACCCAAATCCAGATGTGAAAAACTTGTTGCATCTTTCCCAAAACGACTCATGGCTGTATTAGATCAAAAGGGTGCTTCTACTAAATACTGAGCAAAGGGTCTGAATACTTATGACCATGTGATATTTCAGTTTTTCTTTTTTAATAAATTTGCAAAAATTTCTACATTTCTGTTTTTTTTTCTGTCAAGATGGGGTGCTGAGTGTACATTACTGAGAAATAAAATGAACTTTTTTGATTTTTGGAAAATGGCTGCAATGAAACAAAGAGTGAAAAATTTAAAGGGGTCTAAATACTTTCCGTACCCACTGTGTGTGTGTGTGTGTGTGTGTGTGTGTGTGTGTATATATATATATATATATATAAATAAAACGTTACTCCTTCATTTGTAAAACAGCAATATGAACATGAACCGGACCAGAACTAAAATGCAACACAAGTTTTTTTCACTTGGTCCAGACTAAATGAACAGCACTACAGGTGTGTAAGCCCCTTTAGTGAGTGGGAACTACTGTATATTTTTTTTGTGTGACCTATAGGCTACTTACAGCCACTCACACAGAGAGCAATTCAACGGCATTATTAGCAACTACCTTGGGCTGCCCATTCACATTATATGTTCTGTTATTCAATCATAGTACTGGTTGTATATGATTCTAGTTCTGGACAGTTTGATCGCCTCCAGATAAACCCAAAGATGAAATAAAGACAAAAGAATCCTTGTCAAAGAGCATTGGTTTATTTTCCACAGGAAACTTGAGAAACAGGAAACCTTAGAAATACTTGCTAGCTAAATCAAAAGGTGCCTCTGCATTGCAATTTATTGCTGGTTTTACAACTGACAGTCTGAATGCCACCCCCTCAGTTTGATTAGAAGGTCAAATTCCCTGAAGACTGCTAAAAAATAACAAATATGGGGGACATTTTATCTCCCTAAATTGACACTGTCAGACTTAACGTTTTTGTCAAGAACTTAAACTAACCATTATGACCAACGTGTTAGCATGCTAATATCTGCTAATAAGCACTAAAGATAAAGTACAGCTGAGGCTGATGGGAATGTTTTTTTAGAAGTGTTGAATTAATACCTAAAACTGTGCACCTGATGTTCTTGAGTAAAATTAAAGGGCTCACCAAAGTTTTTCAAATGGCTTTCTAACCAAAATTTCAAGATATTTTTTTTATAAACCATTGGCGGTAGTAGAGGAAAAGTCTGGATAACTGAAGTCAGTAGGATTAATCCTCTGGGGACAATGAATGTCTGTAAAATTTCACAGCAACCATCAAGTAGTTGTTGAAATAATTCAGTCTAGATCAAAGTGGTGGACTGACATTGCCATCTGTAGAGCCACACTGCTGGCATAGCTAAAAAACAAAAATATTGTGAACCTGCACATGTATACAGTGTATTTGCAATGCTATGTGAAAGTATTCACACTACTTTCTCCCTTCCCACACAATCTCCATCTTCTGCACATGGGCCTTGGACGATTTGGAGAAAGTGCTTTTAACCACGTTGAGAGGAGCTGCCTTGCCACTGAGGTAGACCTTATTGAGACACATAGGAAGCCACGACTGCTCCTCCTCCTCCTTGTGCTCCTTCTCCTCTACAGCTTCCATTTTGTCCCTCTTGATGGAGGCATATGAGTAGGCAAAGATGTATCCCGTCATGAAGGCATCAAACCCCGCCCGATGTGTTCCTGTGTCAGCTTTCTTCTTCTGATCGTCAGCCTTAGACGGGTGTTCACCAATTATTCCTCTCCCTCTGTCTTCTGTTCTGCTTTCTACAACATCGTCTGTTTTGGTTTTTGTATTTTCGTCATCATCAGTTGTGGTAGTTGTTGCGGAGTTTTTGAAGTCTGTATTGTCTTCACACACCATGTTATCTCCTTCATTCTGTTTGGTGTTTCTGTCACTGTCCATTACAGGTCCACTTTCTAAGCATGGCTCAGCCCCTCCTTGTTCATCTGGTGTTTCTTCGGGATCCACCTCCATGTGGGGTATTTTGTTTTCAGGGGCACCATCAAAGATGGAAGAGCCCTCACCCCCACTTCTCTTCTTGTTTCTCTGTCTCTTCCTCTTTTTTCTCTTGTCCCCCGTGACTTTCTCGTCCTGGAGAATGATCAGGTCAGTGTCATGAGATAATGAACACTGGTTACCATTCGGACACCAGCCAAATGCCTGTCCGACACACATAAAAACAGAAAGGAGGGGTTAATAAAAATATTTACACACAAATAATCTATTTGGCTTGTCTGTTCGAATAGATACAGAAACACTAAACCTTTACTTTAGGCACTGAAAGATTATTTCTTATTAGTACTTCACTTGTTTAATTTTACTTCAACTTGAGAATTTTAGTAAAACAGAGATTCTTTTAGGTAAAAAAACAAACAAACGTTGAAACTCACAGAGAAGCGTTCGCAGATGTCAGTCTGTCCCTCGGGAGACGCCACAGCTGGACACGCTCTGTAGTCCACATAGCTGGACATGTGACCTGCATACTGACAGAACTCGACATGAACATTGAGTCCAGCCCCTCCAGACGTCACACTGCGACTGTTATCCAGCTTACTGGAAAGAGGAGGAAATGGAAAAGGATTATGACGTTATTTTTACACAAAAGAACACAAGTACAATAATGCATGCTGAGGTGTTCTGATATAGAAAATAATAGAAACATTCTGCTCTGCTCTTCACTTCAGCCACATTCACCATTTTTCTTACATTGTGAGATATTGTACATTATGATTGACATACAAACAATTAAATTCAAAACACTGTGGATGTATGTGTTTTTCTTAATTACTAATTTTATAGCTGAGGTTAAGGACACTTTCCAACCAGTTATTGTCCTTTTGACAAGGGGACATAAACAAGCAAATAAATGAAAAAGTTCAATTTGTTTTAATAAAAGAGGATTACAGCATCAATATTTGCTGATCTACTCTATGTAGGCTTGTTGGGTCTACTTCATACCACTCATTTGAACTCTGCACTATAAACCAATACTCACCATTTCTTATAGGCATACTCCAGATAGGAGGCAGTGAGCCGGAGCTCAAATTCAGTGACATATTTGGTATCATAGATGCCAGCAGGAAACATCTCAGACAGGTCGGCCGTGAAGGTGGCCAAGCGCTCGGGCAGATGAGCATAAAAACTCTGGTAGAGAAAGACAAAATCCACTGCATTAAAAAACAGTCAGCAGCATACTGTGAGAAGGGCGTTACAGTAAAGTCAATGTCAATCATGATTTTTGTTGATGACTTTTGAGATAGTGTGCATTTTTCAACAGAGCTAGATAACCACAGGTAAATAACTAGATACCATCTAGGGATGCAACTACAATTAATAATACAGTTATTCATCTAATAAAAACATTTTTTAAATTGTTTCATCTATAAAATGTAAGAAAATATAAAGAAAATGTCCATAACATTTTCTCCAAAACCATCACATGTTTCTGATCCACAGTCCAACTCCCAAAGATATTCAGTTTCAGTTGTATTAAAAACATGTAATCTGCAAATCCTCAAATTGGAGAAGCTGGAACTAAAGAACATTTGTCACTTAAAAAAAATGACCTGAACAAAAAAATCGATCAAAATAGTTGATTAATTTTAATAGTGACTGACTAATCGACTAATCATTGCACTTCTATTACCAGCAAAGACCTGGTAAGACAATGTAAGCCTATTTATTATTTATCTAAATGGAAAAAAATTATTATTATTATTAAATAATTATTATTTTCTTTATTTTAAAGGCAAACAGTAAAAGAATGAAATTGAACAGCAAACATAATAACTTGGTGGTACCTGATAAAGGAAGGCCATGTCGATGAGTCCATTGTGGAGCACCAGGGGTTTCCTGGCACGCAGCAGTTCAATGAATAAGGCACGGATATGGACGCCACGGTCATCTGATCCTCCCTGACAAAGAAGGAAGAGAGAGAAAAGACAGCTAGAAATCAACATCTGAGAAAGGTCAAGTATCTTTTGCAGTGTTCTGTTATATTGGGTCTGGTAACATAACATTCTTGTAGGTCTGTCTACTTGTGTCTGGTCTATATACAGGATGTGTCTGTCATAATGTGTGCATCTTGGGATGCATGAAGCAGAGAAATGCCAATGCTAATTAATCTGCATTATACCATATCAATAAACAAAAAAGAGCACTCACAATAAAGACAAGCTTAATGAAAAAGCACCATTTTAGAAATAATTTATTCTAAGAATGTAAACATAGCGGAGTCCATATTCCATATATCCTTATAGAAGACAGTATTTTGTGGCTCCAGAGGAAGCTCAATTAAGTTATTAAGTCATTACTGTCATTAACTGTTAAGGATGTGATCACTGAATAATCTTATAAGTAATTATAATAATAATTTTAAAATCATGCTACAAAATCAAGGATTTCCTGTTTCCAAAATAATAATAATGAAGTTAATTGTGTAACGCTGGACACTTCTCTCCCTCCACGGTCACCATCTTGGCTATGTAGTGTAAGGGGAGGGACCACCAACCTAACTTGTAAAAATGGCAGTCGGGGAAGCTGTAGCAGTTGCGATTGTAAAAGTATGTTCATTTTTATTTATTCTTAATAAAATTGATTTGAAGTCAAGTGATCAAGCCTGCAGATTTTTTGGCAGGTGACAATCGCGGCCAAGCGTTGGCGATAATGATCTAACCGGTTACAATTCACCATTAAGAAGAAGAAGCTTTTAAATATTGCGATTGTCATTTCAAGTTAGTGCACAGCGGCTGTGTTCAATTTCAGGACAAGGTTTAGAAACCACAGCATGTATCATCACCTTATTATTGCCCTTGTAGTAAGGGATTCCATGGGCGTACTGCTTGTTAAAGTCAAATCCATGCTGTACCAGGAACTGGACTGACTGAGGCTCTATGATGTACTCCTCTGAACATAGCAGGGTGAGGTTATACACCTGGACCAGGTATGTGTCTGCAGCCTGGGTGGGGTGGGATAAAAGAAGGAAGAGGCAGAGGATAAACTTCACAGTCATAACACATGACCTGTTAAAGAAGTCTGCAGTTGCACATTAAATGTAATGAAGATGTGAGAGACAGATCAGATACTCACAAATCATGTAAGTATGTGTGAGAATTGTCATTCTCCTTCCAGTGTATGTCAAGCTCATCAGAAATATATAATCGTCATTCATTTCATTTACAGTATATGGCCAAAAGTATGTGCACAAGTTTTTTTGCATCATCTTATTGTACCTTGTAGTCCAGTTTCTTGTAACAGGCAATTCCCAGGGAGAGGATGGAACGAGATCGAGCAGCATGGCATATGGCTTTATATCTGTCCTCTATAGATCTGAAACATGACAGTGAGAGTAAAGGACAACTTACAGAAAGAAACACTGACATGCAGTAAGAGATGGCATGGCACTGACTCAAAACCATATTCTACATGCATGGCTTCTTGCACGACTGTTTCAGAGGACCACTTATGTTTTTACTCACTCAGCCAGCAAGGATTTCCTGTTTCCAAGACCACTCAGCTCCTAAAAAATACATGGACCACTTATTAATTTTCTTTTTAATCTGTAAAATCATGATGTGACAAAACAAAGAGGGAAGGTATTTGAAACAGACAAGCATACAGACAGTAAGACAGACAGTGCAGTTACAGTGATGGATGTGAAGAGTCTGAAAGGTGGAGGTTAGACCTGCTTAATTAAGATATTGGTGAAGGGAGGGATGAGTTTTGTATGCGTCAGTGTTACTATGTGTGAGATTTAACAAATCAGTGTGTGGAGTAATGAATATGGAAGGTTGGGGGGAAAGAAAGAAGGGAAAATAATATTAACCTTATGCTAATAACAAATACATGCTGCAACAGCAACAATGATAATAATAATATAGTTGTTATTACCACTATCATCAGTGAACAATAAGGGATGTGCATGCGCAGGTAAAAGTGTCTATATAAACTACAAACTCATACAAAGTGCCCTGGTTAGAAAACACAGACTGTACAAAAAACAGTGGCCATATTCCAAATGTTTTGTCCTAAAGTCTAAAACCGGTGGGAAATTTAATCAGCAATTCATCTAAAAATACATTTTTATATTCAGTTATATTAAATAATGTTATGCCTCAAATTGGAGAAGCTCAAACCAGAGCAACATTTGTCATTTTTGCTTTAAAAAAAAAATTACTTGAACAATAAATCAATCAAAATAGTTGTTGAATAATGATAAAGTGTGGTTTTGTCACAGTATCCTTAAAAGAGGCACAGCTTGGTTTAGGGTTAACCTTAAAGATGTAACGTTACAGTTTGTTCACATGTTGGACCTGCTCATCGGATCTCCCAATGCTCACACTGCTAACATGTTAAATAAGAGGGGGGAACTACGGCTACTTCCACGTACATAGGAGTTAATGTATCTCCGGTGTACGGCAGTCTGACAGACACACACACACCTTAACTTACCGTGTCCACTGCAACGAAGGAAGACGTTTTAATGGCCACCACCATTGCAGGCCAAAGCTCTTTAAAATTATCATTCTGGACATCAATTACTGGAACTACCAGTGAAGATGCCATGTTTGTCTCAACTTAATTTATGTAGTAACTTATGCAAACTCCTATTCGCGCCTTTTATGCAGTTACCGACGGCTACGCGGGATATTAGCTCTACCTTGCAAAAGTTCTCACTGTCAGCGTCTGTACGCGGATGCCTAACTTGTTATATTATCTTCATATATTTGGCTTTTAGTTTAACTGTTCTGTTATTAGCACTCACTCGAGTCGTCAGCTAACAGCACCTCCACCGTAAACATTTCAACGTGCTTCTCGGGGGTCCTGTAACTTGGTAGTTGGACTATTACCTGAGCGCAAATGTAATGTAAAAATGTTTGCCCCTAAATGTACGCACATATATTTCAGAATTGATGAATCTGTATTTTTTTAAATCGGAAAATGTGTACTTTTATATTATGATTGTCCTTCTCTTTTCGACTGTTTTGCTCTTCAATAAAGATTTCAGTCAGGCGTTTGCGATAGACACATATAAACGATACGTCACTGTACTTAACTATCGAGGTGAAGTGCGCCATTTTGGCTCCAACAAAGTCAGAAACATTTTCTCTCTGGTAAAGTATTTTAACTTGTATGCATGAAAGACGGTGTAAAAGTCTTTCAGGACGGCACTCGGGTTTCCACGACATAACATTTAACGCAAATGTAACTTTTTCTTAGTTTTACACCGCGTTAAGTTAGTATAAAAGTAATGGTTACAAAGCTCAGCTGAGCTTCATTTGCCAGCCAAGCTATCTTAACGTTTGCTAAATTTAGCTTTGCTGTTTTGTTGTGACTGTTGCAATGGGTGGCTGCTCAGCTCCAAACTGCTCCAATTCAACCAGCATAGGTAAACAGCTGTTCAGATTCCCCAAAGACCCTGACCGTAAGAAGAAGTGGGTTGTGAACTGTCGACGTGACTTCGAGCCAACTCCTCACTCCAGACTCTGCCAGGTAAGTTTACACAGAGACTGGCATGTTTGTTTGTGACCTAACAAGACGATGCATTGAGCCCAAAGTTTAATTGAACAGGACAGACATACGAGTTTTATTTGTTGATCATTATCATTCTTTAACGTTACTTTTCTTCTGCCACCTCTGACCTTTGCACTCACTATATGCGTGTTCTTGTTTCTTCTGACCGGGTGTGTCAGTAGAAGAATAAAAATGTGTATTCCTGTCTTGTTTTCTCAAGGACCATTTTGAGCAGAGCCAGTTTGAGGAGATAGCGAGGTCTCCAACAGGGGGAAAGAAGCTGAAGCCCAATGCCATCCCCACTCTGTTCAGTGGAGACCCTACTTACCCTGCTGTCACTTCTCCATACATCTTGCTGTCCATGAAACCTGAACCAGGTAATTCTGAATGTGCAATGGCATTTATTCTTTAATATTTTATTACAAGTGGTAGGGTAGATGGGGATTGTATTTTTTGGCGACAGGTCCAGTTAGTTTATTGGCCATAGTTCCTGTAACCTGAAGAAGTGTAACCTTTTCCAGAGGTATGTTTAAATTGAATGCTTCTGTGTAAAGTGAAAGGTTTGCTTAAAGTGCCAAAATTCCGCAGATTTAACACCAAACTCTGCAGCTCCATGAAGATTTTAAGCCACTTCTGAACTCATTTGTTTTACATTGGTCACAATTACTGTGGGGTTGAGCCTCTGCCCCTCTCATCATTTTGTAGGCATCCATGTCTGTTACCCAGTGGCTGATGGACATAGCTGAGCATTTAGCAGGAGGAAGGTCATGATATATTCTCAGGAATTGGTGGAGACCAAAACAGAGCTAAAAGGAGAGTGAATTGTCAGGTGGTCAGACGCATGAATCTAATCAATTAAAGCAAATACTGTATATTTGGGAAGTATTTAATTGCTTCACTGTGTTCCCCCTGAGGTAAATGTTTTTAACAGGTTTGGCAGATTGATGATTACTATTTAATATGCTTAAAGGCCCTTACAAACACACCGCTGCGCTCTGAAATTCATTATTTTCAGTGGCTTGCACTGCGGCACGGCGGTTTGTTGCTACGTTGAACAAAGCGCACATGCAGCGCTAAGCGAACCCAGTTGAACTTTGACCGCTGTGCGCTGTGACGAATACATGCGTGGCCAATATCAACCGTTTATATTGTGTGTCTGAATTCCCAGAATTATGACCAGTTTGTGGTTATACAGAGACATCGGGAGGAAAGCAGTATCATGGAAATGTATTTCCAGTAAAGTGGGAACGTCGGGTGTGTTTTAAGTCAGGTAGCTTGGTGTAGGTAGGCGATATGCGTAAACATAGCTTAGGTTTGTTATGTGAAATGGACATATGCAGCATCACTCTTGCATGTGTTTAAACCTGCTTCCTCCAATATGTCCCCATCTCTAGAAAAGAGATCCTCTAGTCCCCAGGTTCTGCCTGCTCAGTCAGCACCACCTGGTACCCCATCTGATACATTACTGTTTACCTGATCAAAGTACCTCCCAGTGGCCTGTCTACCCCTCCAGTTCTGGGAACTGATGAATCTCCTGAGACCCTGCCTGACCCTGAATCTCTGGCTCCTGATGTGTCCCTGAAGCAAACATCTACCTCAGCATCCCAGGTCCCTGCAGCATACTGCGCTCCATGGGCTACCCCTGCACCCCCGGCTCCACAGGAATCAATCGAGACACAAACGGCAGGGACAGATGGATGACTTTGAGTGTCAGCTTAGGAATGTTCTCAACAAGTCGGCAGACGAGGAGGACCTCTTTCTTTTAAGTCTAGCTCCACGTCTCAGAAAGCTGTCGCGTGAAAAAAGGAGTGAAGTAAGATTAGAATTCATGACAGCTTTACACAGGGCTGAGTTTTCCTGAGGAAAAAACATTGATCATTTGTTCCTTGATCTCAGCTTTTTTTAAGGAGTTTGCAGAGTTATGTTGTAACAGAACTAGGAGTTCATTATTTGTGTTTTGACTCATATATTACAATGATGAATCCTTGTTCAGTGTATAAACTATGCGTTTAAAAAAAAATGTTTTTCCAAATAGAAAAACACACATTGCTGTGTACAAACTTTGCATTTATGTATCAAGACATTGCAAATAAACTATATTAATTTTAGTAATGGCTGTAATGTATATGTTTTTAAGGAGGGTTGATGAGTTGTATGTATTTCCTTCAGGAGAGACAGTGAATAAAGTAAAGGTAAATGATTATAACAGGTGATGTAAAAGAAAATTTGTTCACATGAAGTGACGTGGCGGTTATGCGCCTAGTCTTTTAAGGTTTAAAGTCAGGAAATGTATTTTCTGTCACATTTAATTTACTATCTATGATAACTTGTGTAGTCTAGCAGAAAGAGAGTTTTCCTGACTGAACTTTTGTTAAATATCTATATACATAATATATTTGGCTGTTCATTCGTTTAATGTTTATAGGAATCAACTCTTTCAATTGTAAGTGAGTGGCTCTTAAAAAGAGCCTTTGTTTTATGTTGAAGAGGTAGCAAGTGAGGGTTGCAGAGATGATAGGTGGGCAACTCAGGCTACGCTGTATTGCCGAGGCACCAGCAGCAGAATTTGAGAGCAGAGTGCAGGCTGGAAGCAACTGATGTGTGGGCTGGAGCAAGACATGACTAGTGGGGCTAGTGCCTGCGCTTGCTTTTTAGCACGAGACCTAAACATATTTGCTGCTGACTGAAAACTGGGACAGCAAATGAAACACTGACGACGCAGGGTTAGGGTTACAATTATGGATTTATTCACGCACTTCAAAAACATTTATTGAAAGTTTTATTCTTTTTACATATTTATTTACAGCATT
This sequence comes from Micropterus dolomieu, assembly GCF_021292245.1. Taxonomy (NCBI): domain Eukaryota; kingdom Metazoa; phylum Chordata; class Actinopteri; order Centrarchiformes; family Centrarchidae; genus Micropterus; species Micropterus dolomieu. The sequence continues at coordinate 24,604,435 of NC_060155.1, forward strand.
AAACATTGAAATGTATATTGTAATAGGCTGTATATTAACTTATTGGGAGAAAACTGGTAGTTCTATGTAAAGTCAGCCATTGAGCACCCCTATATCGCCAATATGGCATGATCCTTGTTTCGCTGTGAAGCTTCGACTGTGAGATTGACAGTCGAATTAGGCTCCGCCCATCGAAGCATCGACTCTTATTCAGGGTCAGCCCTAGTAATATTATTATACAGTATTTACTGTGCCAAATCATGTAATGCCTGTTAGTTCATGTAAAATGCTCCATATTCTAGCCAGGAAATATAATGCTAGTAGGACATTGCTCTGTGTCTGCAGTGGAGAAGGAGCTGAATTTCGGGGATCATGGATATGCCAGACGCACCCCTCTGGCCGGCCTGGAGGAGGAGGATGCAGACAGGACCTCTGAGGACCGGCAGCCCTGCACACAGTGTCAACTCCTCAAGAAACAGCTGGAGCAGGAGATGCAGCACACTGCAAGGCTACAGAAGGAGGTAGGATGGCTGCTGGTGTCTCCTTTCTTGTGTTTTGTTTTTGTCTTTGAGGGGGCAATGTGCTGCATGTGAATATGTTAAACGGAACTATTTAGAAAATTCAGTGCGTCAAATGTTGAGAGAAAATTAATAAATCAAATACTTTTTTATTTTTTTTTTACACTACTGTTCTAACTTCACGTTAGCTGTAATAATCTGACGTTGACTGTGGGCAGCTGGCAATTTAAGATAAACAAACTGAGAAAGGAAATCACTGAGGGAATGCTCAGTAAATAGCCCCAACAAACTGTCTTCTTCTCTGTCTCTCTCAGGCAGAGGAGATGAAGAAACGTCTATATCGACTCGACCGGATCGAGAAGGGTCTCCAGAACTTTCTGTATGAGGACCAGATTCGTGCCCTCTCCCTCACCAAACGCTCCCGACGTGCCGTCTGGTCTCCAGAGACCATCATGAAGGCCCGAAAAATACGCTGTGCAGTTGGCACAAAAGGCTACGAGTACTTGAGGGAGCTGGGATACCCTTTGCCCTCCTACAGGACTCTGTGTAACCGCCTGGAGACTAAGATCATGATGACGACTGACATGAGCTGTGAGGAGCTGGCAGAGCTGGGCCTGGGGCTCATGGCCACTTGTGACAGTCCCACAGAGGGTGTTGGGGACAATGATGAGGAGGAACTGATTGGTGTTTTGTCCTGATCGTGGCAGCTTGCGTGAATTACTGACTCTAACCAAGGGAAGAATGTGCAGAGTTTGCCGTGTTGCACGTCTGCAGATGTTGACTTCAAGTAACGATGGGAAGATGAAGAAAGACTTGAGCATCAATGTAAATGTATGCTTCGCTTGACAGAGATTGTGAGTCTACTCATTTGCATTGTCACCAGGTTGTGCTTGGGATCTGCACCAATAAGACATGGCTCCACTGTTGTGAGATGCTGGGGCTTGCAGTTAGTCTAGCTTTGTGTATGGTGTTTCTTAGCCTGAAGATGCTCTACTACAGTATGTGCTGCAACATGTGAGGAGACGTTCGATGTAGTCTGTGACAAAGTGGACTACCATAGTGTGGCATTGTGTGGAAAGTGTAGAAATAATTTGCACAAAGAATTTTCTGCTTGTGTTTAAAGCTGTTTTAAGAAGTTCGTGTGACGGTGTTAGCTCGCACAATAAAACCCTGGTAGTATTTGATATACTCAAATGTAGAGCAGTTAAGCTCATCTTTGGTTAGGTAGCTTGAGTATTCGGATAGTACGAGGGCTACTGTGGCATGCAAATATGTTACACTGTAAAAAGTTTCCTGTACATTATGCAAGCTTTATTTTTTGTTAAAATTCACCCAGAATATTTATCATGTGATGGTTTGTGTATGTGTAAAACAGTAGTACACAACTGGGATAGTGGGTCTGGGAAGTGGTCTGTAACCATGCTGTTTGAAATAACTATTACAAATCACGCAATTGCGGTCATCAAAATTAGAATATCAATTTTTAATTCATGTAACCTATTTA
>NC_060155.1:24606535-24642871 GCF_021292245.1 Micropterus dolomieu
GAGAAGGGTCTCCAGAACTTTCTGTATGAGGACCAGATTCGTGCCCTCTCCCTCACCAAACGCTCCCGACGTGCCGTCTGGTCTCCAGAGACCATCATGAAGGCCCGAAAAATACGCTGTGCAGTTGGCACAAAAGGCTACGAGTACTTGAGGGAGCTGGGATACCCTTTGCCCTCCTACAGGACTCTGTGTAACCGCCTGGAGACTAAGATCATGATGACGACTGACATGAGCTGTGAGGAGCTGGCAGAGCTGGGCCTGGGGCTCATGGCCACTTGTGACAGTCCCACAGAGGGTGTTGGGGACAATGATGAGGAGGAACTGATTGGTGTTTTGTCCTGATCGTGGCAGCTTGCGTGAATTACTGACTCTAACCAAGGGAAGAATGTGCAGAGTTTGCCGTGTTGCACGTCTGCAGATGTTGACTTCAAGTAACGATGGGAAGATGAAGAAAGACTTGAGCATCAATGTAAATGTATGCTTCGCTTGACAGAGATTGTGAGTCTACTCATTTGCATTGTCACCAGGTTGTGCTTGGGATCTGCACCAATAAGACATGGCTCCACTGTTGTGAGATGCTGGGGCTTGCAGTTAGTCTAGCTTTGTGTATGGTGTTTCTTAGCCTGAAGATGCTCTACTACAGTATGTGCTGCAACATGTGAGGAGACGTTCGATGTAGTCTGTGACAAAGTGGACTACCATAGTGTGGCATTGTGTGGAAAGTGTAGAAATAATTTGCACAAAGAATTTTCTGCTTGTGTTTAAAGCTGTTTTAAGAAGTTCGTGTGACGGTGTTAGCTCGCACAATAAAACCCTGGTAGTATTTGATATACTCAAATGTAGAGCAGTTAAGCTCATCTTTGGTTAGGTAGCTTGAGTATTCGGATAGTACGAGGGCTACTGTGGCATGCAAATATGTTACACTGTAAAAAGTTTCCTGTACATTATGCAAGCTTTATTTTTTGTTAAAATTCACCCAGAATATTTATCATGTGATGGTTTGTGTATGTGTAAAACAGTAGTACACAACTGGGATAGTGGGTCTGGGAAGTGGTCTGTAACCATGCTGTTTGAAATAACTATTACAAATCACGCAATTGCGGTCATCAAAATTAGAATATCAATTTTTAATTCATGTAACCTATTTATATCACATTTGGGGAAACATTGCATTCAGTTTTTCCAGAAGGTCCCAAATCTTCTGTCACTGACAAATTATATAAAAGAGCACAAAGGAATAAAAGTAAACCCTCCATTGGTTAATAACTACCAGTAGTGTAATTCTACACTAGATACTGTAAATTTCCTTTTGTTGGACATTTGACTCTTTGCCCTGTCTTGAAGTGTTCACATTTGCAGTGCAGTTGTAGTTAGTACGAAAGGGTATCAAGAAAAGCTTGCTCTACTCAGCAAGTCACATGATATCCAGTATACAAAACACTGGTGCTGTGAGAAAATAAAATAATTATAAAGAATGACCTGTATTTTTCATGTGTGTGAATGTGAGACATTTCCCTATATCAAAAGGTGTAGGTGCACATCCCGCAGCTCAGTTATAAATATACAGCATTGTTGCCATAACTACAATGGTTACATAAGAATTGAAATGAAAGCTCTCAATTCCACTAGTGAAACAAACCCTAACCACAAGTCTTCTTTAATACCACTGTAGTTACTAAATACTCACACAGGCCAGATAAGGTGTGTCAAGTTATCTTTATTCAGCATTAAACAAAGAATGACATTTTACTTTGGCCCAGGTTGGACTTCGAGCAAATCACTCACATGAGAGATTAGATATTTGTTCTGCATGTGGCTTGTTACCTGAGCTGAACTGGAATATGAGGACAACATTTAGGTGGAAAGATTAATGCAAGTGTCAAATTTTGCATACAGATTTGTGAAGACTGACTAACACATTAAAGTACTGTAGCTTCACAGTACGTGTATACAGAACAGTTTACATCTGTTTCTTTAAACCGACAAAGTCTTTGCAGTATGTCTTTCACTTTGGCCTATATTCCTGCAGTTTGTTATTGATTTTGGCCTCTTACAAAAGTGGAACTATGGTTTTGTTTGTCAGAGGGTGGCATTCACCTCTATACAGTCAAAAGAATGAGTCACGCATAGTTAAGTAAATATTGCTCAGTAATGAGATCAATATCACAGGAGAAGTTATTTTGATGGTAAACAAACAACAGTTGCGCTAGCAGCTCTGTAGGGAAGGCAGTGCTTTGAGCTAAATGCTAATGTTAGCATGCTAACACACATTGACAGTGCTGACATCCTGATGTTTACAATCTTAGTTTGTTCTCATGCTAACATTTGCTAATTAGCTCTAAGCATAAAGCAAAGCTGAGGTGGATGGTAATATCATTTGTCTTGCAGGTATTTCTCAAAAACCAAATATTTGGCCCAAATAAATATTGGCCCTGATGATGGCGCTAGAGGAAAAGTCAGGGGATCATCAATGATATTATAATTCGGACAGCTAAAAGCCTAAATCGATAATTGCTGTACAATGCAGTGCACAAAGTAAATGGAGGATTTCTTTTTTCTTTATCTCCTTATTTAGTCATCTCTCCACTGTTGACTACGGAGTAAAAGCATAAAATGGCCAAACAATACTTTTCAAAGGAATGGGAGGAGCTGCTCATAGCTCCACAGAAATTACACTAAATTACAGGTGGTGATGTGATAACAACACAGATTTTAAAAATATATATATTGCTAAGTTGGCATTGCAGTTTGATTTAGTGTTAGACTGTAACAATAAAGTATGCAGATATATTTGTATACCAACTTCATAAAAAGCAGGACAATTAGTATATACTGTTTACAATTATGTGGCACAGCAATTACTGTTAACACCAACAATGGCTCAGCTACATTTCAGTGTCCCAGTAAGCCATGACAGACAGTGAGTCAGTATGTACAGTACCAGGGCTTAGAAATTGGTAAACCTTGATGGAATGCAGCTATCAGTAATGTTATTAGCTTCGTTATTAGCTTAGCTGCTTTTCCAACTCCTATGTTACAATTCTTACATAACATGACTCACCTTTGTAGCTCTATTTACGCTGGTGATTTAGATACTTTCAAATGAAAGTCCTTTGACACCAAGGGTTTTACCACATTTTGTCTGCAACTTGTACATATTTACATTATATCACTACTCCACTATCTGAATGTGATGTATTTAAGATTACACACTAAGTGTACAGATACACACACACACACACACACTCTCTCTCTCTCTGTCTCTCTCTCTCTCTCTGTCTCTCTCTCTCTCTCTCTCTCTCTCTCTGTTTGAATTGGGGGAAGTGCCTAGTCAACCCCCACAGGCTTTAAAAACAACAGGGGTTTACTGTCTGTTTATGTGGATCACAGGACAGAGTGGGGACAGAGGTAAGAGTTTCTTTTGGGGCTCAAATCTTAATAATTATCACTTTTATTTTGAAAAGTAAAATAAAAGACATGCTAACCAATTGATTTTTTGTTTGTCCTTTCAAAATAAGATTTTGAGTCAGAGGGGAAGGTTTTTTTTTCAAAAACCTATTCATAGTTTGAAAATAATTACTTTTAAGGTCTGTTAATGCACTTTTAGACACTTAATATAATCTGAATTCAGTAGGTAGCCACTGCTAATGGGACACAGATGCCATTCTTTCATGTTGGTAAAACTGAACCTGTGGGGTTGTTTTCCACACACTGATAAACTGATTGTTATCAAATATGACACTGAATAACTAAACTTTTAGTCTTTTTAAAGGCTAATTTATCTGTTTGTACAGACAGTGTAGTTTTTGGATGCCACTGAGGCTTTAAATATTGCTGTCCCAGTGTCTCTTTGTCTTCCTGCCTGCCAGCCTGTCTGTCCATTTGCCCCCGACATTCTTCTCACTGTTGGCTGTTTACCCCATAACGCATTCTTTTTGCAAATTATCTCCACATGTGATGAGAGAGACAATGAGGGTTTACTTTTTTAATTATTTGGGGATCAGACTGACTGGCCATTTGGTTTAGGGCAGGGGAATCCTGCCAAAGATTGAATCTGCTTTTACCCCACACTGCACTGTATTCTACAGACTGCATTAATGTCATCACGAGTGCAACAATATACAATGTAGAGGCTATGGCACAAGTTTTGTGAAGAGCTAAAGTTGATGATGACTCACTGACTTTTCTTTATTTAACCCCTCTTTTTGGATTTTTTATTTAGTTATATGCATGTCTCAAAATGTGGCTACAGTTGATGTTAAAAAAGGCTACACGTAGCACCTGACAATGCACAGAGTGCCTTTTGATTAAACATGGTTTACTGCACGTCTTTCTCGTTAGGTACATTCAGTCCAGCCAGCCAGGGAGGGACAATGCGCTCTCTCTCGTTGCTGTGGCTGTACACGGCCCTGCCAGGTCTGCTGTGGGCCTACCACGTCAGTGTGTTGGTGGAGAGGGACAATGACACCTCCAGGATCTGCAAACCCGCCCCCGATTGGAAGATAAAGGGACGCGCACCTATGCAAGAGCTGTTGGGAAATGTGGTTGTGGTGGCACTACTGAAGGCCAGCTGACAGTTCTGTCTCACTCAGGCCTCCAAGTAAGAAACCAGGTTTCATGAAACAATTTAATAGTTCAATAGGCATATATCAGTGATATGTAGTGTTAAAAATATCAGAGGGCACCGATAACATTGGAGGTGTTCCAGGCACGTCCAGCTGGGAGGAGGCCTCGCGGAAGACCCAGGACTAGGTGGAGAGATTATATCTCCACACTGGCCTGGGAACGAGAGCTGGTTAATGTGGCTCAGGAAAGAGAAGTTTGTGGTCCCTTGCTGGAGCTACTGCCCCCGCGACCCAACCCTGGAAAAGCAGATGAAGATGGATAGATGGATGGACAGATAACATTTGACTACATTTAACCTGAGTAGTGCTTTTTCACAGCAGACATTTTGAATTGTCACAGTAGGAAAATAATAAAATGAATGATGGCTTAATTCCATTTAGCAGCTTCAATTTCAGGGTCCTGGTATTGTGTATGCTGGCTCATTATCACACTGTCATGGTTTACTGGGACACTTGAACAGAACAGAGCCATTGTTAATGTTATTAGTAACATATGTGGTACTCCTACCGTAACAAGTCAAAATGTCTGCTGTCCGTCAAAGATATCAGTGATGTTTTTGGTTGAGATGATTTAAGTTCTTCATAATTATTTACACATTATGTTCTCTCCAGGAGAAAGGAGAAAAGGATCAGGAGGGGTAAAAATAAGTTTGGAAAATGTCAAAGATGCTGCTGTTTGGAAGATGTTCCAATGAACAAAATACAAGAATTAAGGCACTCTTCATTATGTCAAATTTGAAATGGCTATTTCATGATTGAAGTTTTAAAGGATTAACCTTTTGACACACACACACAAACAGTCATTCAGCTCTCTTCTTGGCACATATGGCAATACAACCTGCCAAGCGGGGACCAAAGCAAAGATCTCTGTCTTATCTGTCCATTATATTGTATTATTTCCAGAGAATTTGAAAGATTAAATTATAAATACTCATTTTACATTTTGATCAAATTAATTTTTGTAAAAATGCAAAACACAATTGGTGGGGTGGATAAAAGTGCCTTTACGAACTCCTCCTGCATTGATTTTAATTAAGAGTTGCTGTCTGTAGTGTCTGGATTAGCGGTGAGTTGACATTATAACCAGCTTTCACTCTTTCTCTGTCACTGTTTAGGATTGGAGGCCTGCGTGACAAGCTGAACCGCAGCAACATGACAGAGGTGTCTTTTATGATAGTAAATGAGCGTGAGGCTCGGTCCAGAGCCATGTTCTGGGAGCTGAAGAGAAGAGCGCCCCCTGGTGTTCCTGTGTACCAGCAGGCTGCCCTTCAAACTGACGTGTGGGATGCTCTGGATGGTGACAAAGATGACTTCCTAGTCTATGATAGGTAAGACAAGTCACCTTGTCAAGACGTAGTTCCATTAAAAAATGTTTTGTGACAAACACCCATATGTTTCGATATGTTATGATGCTAGTGTGCAAACATAAAATGCATAAAATATTACTACTAGTCCCAGCACCCTTGGCCTCCCAGTTTTTAGGGTCTCATGTCATGATTTTGACTGTGCTCTGCGTTAATAGTTGATTCTTCCAATCACCAATTTCCAGATTGTAAAATAGAGGTCACTCTTGTGAAAGATTGCAAAAGCACAACTATGATTTATCTCACTAAATGAAGAGATTAGTTTAATTGAAAACGAATGGTATTTCAAATTAATCTTAAGCACCAATCAAATAGCAAAGATTCCCATCTACATTTTCATTCTCTCGCTCTCTCTCTCCTTTTTCTCCAGGTGTGGTCTGCTCACCTACCATATAGTGCTGCCTTACAGTTTCCTGCATTACCCCTACGTAGAGGCTGCAGTCAGAGCCACATATCATAGAAACATCTGCAATTGCTCTGTGAGTAATCACAAAATACACACATGCAAATGCTTTCACTCACTCACACACACACACACACACACACACACAATTGATTGTCAAGGTTTAGTATGAATTACTCACTCAATCCAAAATAAAATGCCATATTAACAATAGTTTAAATGGCTATAAGAAGTGTGAAAATGGTCGCTCATTGTGACCAACCCACAAAGAATTATCACCCAACTCTGCACCTCACAGCCTCTGACTTTCCTTATCTTCTTTTAGCTCATTGTTTTGGTTTTCCATCCTGCAAACTCTGCCCCACATTAACCTTGTTCCCAGCAGCAGGCAGTTCTTTTCAGTTTGAAAAAAAAAGCTCTGATAAACCAATTGTACACGACCTGCCCAGCACCAAGCAGCACACAGACAAAGCTATGTTCAGCATAGCAAAGCATTTAGCACCTAGAGCTAAGAAAGGAGGCAGTTAGTTATCTGAGGAGTTGAATAGAATATTGGTCAGAAACAAAACTCTAAGTGAATGAAAATGTTGTGTCATGTCTGCTAGATGTGTAAATGCAATTAATGTTGCTTTAAACTAGAACATTAGTAATTATATAACATGTTTTATCTTCCCCAGGCTAATTTTACTTTATCAATTGACAAGAACAGCACCATGCAGAACGGGACAATGCAGGTTAATGTCAACCAGTCAACTACAGTACCCACAGTTCAATTGGGCACTGATGATCCAGACGAGGGAGACACACCTCCTATGCCAATTCATCACCACCACCATGATCCTCATGATTACCATCACCACCACCCTGCTCAGCATCATCACCCCCATCCGCAGTAGCATCAGCAGTCCGGCAACCACAGTCATAATGGTGAATAATTAGGGTGCCAATTAAATTACTAGTGTTTTTACTTGCTTCTTTCTGCTTAGGTTAATTAGGATGGGTTTACTTTTGGTGAAATATTTTTATTTTGATGGCAGAACATACAGGTAAACATCTGTTCACTGAGTGGTTGAATCTGTTTGAGCAGTAATCAGATTGTGGTTTCTCTGCTAGCTATTTCCACACCTCACTCCCCTGTGTGGATGGTGTCGTCAGTCCTACTCTGTCCTCTCGCATTAATGAAGTCTATGGTACAAAACCTGTCTGCAGGAGGCTGTAGATGGATGTGTGTGGAGAGATTGGATGGACTGATGGTTCCTGTCACCCAGTCAGAGGATGTTGTACACTGCTGCTGAGAAGACATCATACAGATTACCGTTCAAACATGTTCATTTCTGCTTCTGTCAAGCCCGTCTCGTGCAGAATCTGAAAGTGATATGCTGTGTTACTACATTACTATATACATATAACAAAGATTTTAAGAGTTTCAAGTGATGTCCTTTCTTCACTTGAATGTGTACAAGTATTTTGAGAGGTGGTATAATAAATTAGATTAGCATACTAATCCAATTAAATTGTAAGATATAAATCACAACAGAAAACGACCATTGCCCTATTTAATACATTTTGCACATTTGCTGTAGATTTAAAACTTTACTTCTGAATAATTACCTGAACATAGAATGAACCTTTAGGTGGTTGTTCTCCATTAAAAGAAAATACATTTGGTGTCTCTTAGTGTTATGATAGGTGACTTCTGTAGTACCTGTACAATTCATGTAATTGGAGATGGGAGGATATTTGTTTCTCTTTCAGTAATCCCTTTTCACAATAAAGAGACCTTAAAGTAATAGTTTTGGGAGATTCGCTTATTTGTTTTCTTGGTGAGATGAAAAGATTGATAGACAGGATTGTCCTGTCCTCAAAAAAGACTTCACATGAAATATTTAAGCATATGTCAATATTTGCAGTTCTTAGTTAGCTGCAATTAATGCAACTGAAGTTCCTTTGTTGTCATTCTTCCCCATGATTACGTGCATGTTTCTGTCCTAACACCAGATTGAATGAATAGTGCACCACCAGCTTTGTATACTGTGATTCTTGTAAAGTATTGCAGATTGCTTTAAATTTCTATTCAGCAATGCTGTAGGTCTTAAACCTACTTAATAAACCTCAGCAGGTTTTAGATGCCTGGCCTGGCTAAACTACTTAATCCACTCAGTCTGCTGCTTGTGTCAGTACGGTAATTAGTGCTTTCACTTACATTCAGTGGTGGAATGGTAAACAAAATGCTTGGATACAAACATATTTATTTATGGTTCCCTTTTAAAAAGACTATGTACATATGTTATTGCTCACTGCCTACTGGACAGAGGGTATAAAGTTAAGATTTATGCGTCAAATTGGTGACTCAATCAGGAGAGTGACTGGACATTAAGAAAGCACTGAGACTGGGTCACTGTGTGCTGGGAAGCAGTAAAAGAAAATGTGAGAGCACCGTCCATTCCTAGAAGCTGTGAGGCATTGATCCACTAAGATGTTAAGGAGGAGAGGAAGAGGCAGAGACAATCCACCTTCTGCAGTCCTTTCTCCCAGTGCAACCATCACCCCAGGCCCCAAAAACATGTTAAATTGTATGAATATTAATTCATTTATCTGTTCAATCATATGTTTTGTAAGTTTGATCTCCCTATATGCTGTTTCAAAGCCTCTTTCACAATTTAATTTAATTTGTGTTTAATTTTACTGAGATACTCATTCGTTCATTAAACTCCAAGAGACAATACCAAGATGACCTTTGTGAGCTCCACTCTTAGGGGGAATATTTCCTAAAGAGTTGGGAGAAAGGCTGACTCTGTATTTGAGACAGAGCGCACTACTGATGTTCAGTACAGGAGAAGTGCACCTATTCACCTGTTGTCTCTTATTAAAAGATTCTACATCTAAAAAACAATTCCAAAACCACAACACAGCTGATTAATTGACCAACACCACAAGGGGGAGCTCACGTCCTGACATAAGACACCAATACACATGCATCTCAGCTCAGTCCTGGTCAAAAGTTTTTATGACAGCAATTTGCATATACTCTAGAATGTTATGAAGAGCAATCAGATGAATTGCAATTAATTGCAAAGTTCTTCCTTGCAAAAAAAATGGATCTTCAAGGAGAGAGGTTCAGTTGTTGTGAAGAAGGCTTCAGGGCGCGCAAGAAAGTCCAGCAAGCGCCAGGACCGTCTCCTAAAGTTGATTCAGCTGCAGGATTGCGGCACCACCAGTGCAGAGCTTGCTCTGGAATGGCTGCAGGCAGGTGCGAGTGCATCTGCATGGACAGTAAGGTGAAGACTGTTGGAGGATGGCATGGTGTCAAGAAGGGCAGCAAAGAAGCCACTTCTATCCAGGAAAAACATCAGGGACAGACTATTATTCTGTAATAGTTACAGGGATTGGACTGCTGAGGACTGGGCTAAAGTGATTTTCTCTGAAGAATCCCCTTTCTGATTGTTTGGGGCATCCGGAAAAAGGTTGTCCAGAGATGACAAGGTGAGCGCTACCATCAGTCCTGTGTTATGCCAACAGTAAAGCATCCTGGGACCATTCATGTGTGGGGTTGCTTCTCAGCTGAAGGAGTGGGCTCACTCACAATTTTGCCTAAGAACATAGCCATGAATAAAGAATGGTACCAAAACATCCTCGGAGACCAACCCAACCATCTAAAAACAGTTTGGTGACGAACAATGCTTTTTCCAGCATGACGAAGCACTTTTCCATAAGACCAAAGTGAACACAAACATCAAATTTTGGGCCCATGGCGAGGAAACTCCCCAGACCTTGATTCCATTGAGAACTTGTGGTCAATCCTCAAGAGGCGGGTGGACAAACAAAAAAACCCAAATTCTGACAAACTCCAAGAATTGATTATGCAAGACTGGGCTGCCATCAGTCGGGATGTGGCTCAGAAGTTAATTGATAGCATGCAAGGGCGATTTGCAGAGGCCTTGAAAAAGAAGGGTCAATACTGCAACTATTGACTCTTTGCATAAACTGAATGTAATTGTTAATAAAAAGCCTGTGACCCTTATGAAATGCTTTTTATTTATAATTTTTAATTATACTTCAGTAGTAATATCTGACAAAAATATCTACAAACACGGAAGCAGCACTTCGTGAAAACCTTTTGACCTCGACTGTACTGCTGTGTGAGTAACTGACCTGACCTGCTGCGTGCAGAGCTTTCATCTGCAAACACTAGATGGCAGCACTGTCATTATGTTAATCATATATGGAAACTCACCCTGTTGTCCACATAAGGCAGCCATTCATCAAGAGGATTATTACTTATTATCCATTATCAAGAGATACGTTTGGATTAGTGAACATAATCCTTGAATTATAATGCAGATTATCTCTAGGTGGCTTAATCAAATTTGCAGTGGAGTGTTCTTCTTTACTTAAGACCTTTCAAAGGAGCTGCAAAATGTCAGTTGTTTTGTAATAATACTTCACTCTGCTAACATCAAATGCAAAAAAGACTTTTAGCATCCCATTACAAATAGTTTTAATTTGTTCTGTGATGTTTTTCCATTTAAGTATCACATCTTCCAGAAGACTTTTTTGCACTTACTTACTGACCCTGATTAAGGTTGAGAGTTCCAAGCCATGTTTCAATATAACACAATACAACTTTATTGTAGTGGTAATACATCTTTGACAACACCTTTGCTGAATCCTACATTAAGTCATACATGATTAGAAATAATGTAAAACATCTGTCACAGTTTGCTCCTCGGCCCCCTGTCTTCAGCCACACTGTTTCATCCCCGGCCCTCTGCATTGCTCTCTGTCACCTTCTCTGGCTCACCAGACCTGCCATCATCAAGCTCTCCACCAGATGCCCTCAGACTTTCCCTCCTTTCGCTATCACCTGACTGCCACACCCGACTACACACCTGTCCTCACCAGTTCTTCATCAGCCCTGCAGTTACCTGTTTTTGGCCTACTGCTCTGTCTGTCTGCCTACCTGTACCTGCCTGCAAGCTCACTAGTGGACAGTAAATCGTTGTACAGCACCAGCTGCCTGTTTCATCTGCGTTTGGGTCCAATCCTCATTGACCTAGACATATATAAACAAAAAATTAAAATAAACATTTAAGTCAAGTTAAAATAAAAACTTACTACAATTTCATGGTTAAAATTTCACTGGGAATAAATCAACTAATGTATTTGTTTATTTAACAGAGATGGTGAGCAGCTTCTTGGCTGCACCAGGGTTAGCTATAAGCTCATTTACATCTCTAGTTCCTGGCAGGAAAAAGAAAATACCATCTTCAATATAAAATACACTGTTATGCCATTACATATTCACTGTACAAGAAAATGAGCAACAACATCCAGATTTAACAACATTAAAACACATCAAGTGTTTGTGTTAATTATTTCAGCCATGATTTCATCTTGAATTTAAAATTAAAATAAAGTTGCAGCACTCTCTGTGAAAGAAAGAAAGATCTCTTGTAAATATTTTCTCTTCTCAGGGGCAAGTACTTCTGTGCACAAATGTCCCATTTTTGGCCTTCAAAGATTGTAGTGCCTTTCCTGTATTGTATCAGTCATTTTTTGAGCTGGGCCTCTTCCAGATATTGTTTTGAAGCTGTTTTGGTTCAGTTTTCATGTGTTTCTATCTCAGAGTTACCAGGCTCTCACTATGTGTCAGAAATAGAAATTATTGTACTTAGGGATTCTGGAAAATGGAGACATGTCTTTATTTTCACTTTATCAATGTAATAACTCACGTATTTCTTGATATTATATATTATTAGATATTCTTGTCAGACATAAACACAGTCTTTGCTTTTCTCTTGCTTTTTCTCTGTCTAGACATGAGGACAGACAGTTGGCCACTGATCTGCTCTCCTGTGCCAATCAGCTGTATCGTTCTGTGCTACCTGGCCATTATATGGGTGGGACCAAATCTAGGGGTAGCCAGTCAACTTTAAACCCGTCCTGATAGTTTACAACTTTGCAATGGTCTGCCTGTCTGCACACATGTTCTATGAGACAGTATTGTACTGTATGTGGGAACGTCTGTAAGGGATGTACGTAAATGGGAAGCTGGATGCTGTAGCAGCTGAAAACAGCTCAGTGTAGCATAGAGCAAGGGTAGGGTTTTCTATTGTTGCATGTGAGCAACCTCCAAACAGTTGTTGGAATCCAGAATGAAAGGAACAATTGGATCCTGAAAACCTAAATCATCCAAGCTGGTATGAAGTTTGAGAAGCAGTAAAATATGGAACAAATACAGGTGCAAAAAGATTCACGTCTCAAGAGTTCAAATATTGACATTATTCTTTAAAGCTGCCATAATCAATATTTGTTTTGGTAATGTAAAAGGGGTTGCGCATAGTGACTAATCACCGGACAGTTCCCTCTGAGCTCTACAGAGCTTTATAGGGTCTTTCAGCACACTACTCTATTAATGTTGTTTTGGGCTGCAGCAGGCAGCTGTTTCCAATGAAAACACTCCAAACTAGTTTAAGTTAGCATATACAGTAGCTGGTGAACATTTATCAGCTAAAAAGCTGAATATTGGACTTATATCTGCGAGGTCACCAACTCCAAATAAATGTTGATGTTGCTTAACCCCTGCTGGATGTATAAATAGGCAAACTGTTTGCTAACAATATCAACTTAAAAGGCAATACTATGTCAGTGTTGTGTCACCTTGTTCCTGCAGGTTTATTTCAGGTTTAAAAACATAAAAATTCTCTATGCTATTAGCTATGAGGTCAGACAAATGTAAATATCAGGGGATACAGTATTTATGTGACCTGTCTATTGTGAGAGCCATCAGTGAAACAGGAAGTGATTTCACTCATTCACTGCCAATTTGTGTCCGACAAAATGGGATGAAAGGTCCCTGTACTGATTGAGAGAAAGCAGAGATGAAATACAGTCTTTCCAGCCTCTTCCTGGGTGACCAGAGACAGTCTGCTGTACCAGCCAGTCGACTACAGTGACAACTACCCACGAGGGTCAGTTGTTCTACTACATCGTACTTTTGTAGATAAGTTCCGCTGTAGAAATAGTTTGAAGCGTCCATTCACAGGTTTTTGTGAACTAAACCTTGATGACCAAAATATTCTCTGAAATATCTGTGTATCCTAAAATCACACTTTAAAAATAGTTTGTTCTTCTTGAAACAAATTATTCGACAGTAGAAATTACACTCTGGAATGACCAGATGACCTGAGTGTGTTGGTGGTTTTACATTACATTTATTCATTTAGCTTTTATCCAAAGCAAATTACAATTGCGTTATATGTCAGAGGTTGCACACCTCTGGAGCAACTAGGGGTTAAGGATGTGTCACAGTAGGAACTGAACCCAGGTCTCTCATATCAAAGGCATGTGTTGTATCCACTGTTCCATCAATACCCACTATACTAACTCTCCAAAGTTATAGAGCTCACTGAGTGTGGAAGGAGATGAAAAGAAGTTGTGAAGGGTTATGTAGATTTTTAAGAGTTAAATTTCTTGTTTAAAACTCACAAAGTATTTACAGCAACTTCCAAATAAAGATGATAGAACTTCTGCTTACCTGTGCATGTATTTCTGTACCTGCAGATCATGCTTGCCTTTATGTTTGTGTGGTTCAGATATTTTTTATCCTGAGGGAGAAGAAGAGTCAGCTGACCTTCCTTCACGGCTGTCATCACGCCACCATGATCTTCAGCTGGTGGGCCGGGGTGAAATATGTGGCTGGTGGCCAGTGTGAGTGCACATCAACCCACCAGCCCAGTCTTACAAAAATGTCATGAAAAAAGAACAAATTCTGCAAATTATTTCCATTTACAGGAGAACACTCACCGACACATGTGCCCACGCACATTATATGTTTTACTCATCATATGTATAGCTTTCCTGATTGGGCTGATCAACTCCCAGGTCCACGTAGTGATGTATCTGTACTGCAGCCTGGCAGCTTTGGGACCGAGCATGCCTGAATACCTCTGGTGGAAGCGCTACCTCACCTGCCTGCAGCTCGTCAGTGTGTTTGTGTGCGTAACTATGTCTACCTCAGTGACATTATTTCCCACATTCAGTTAGCCTCTGCTTTTCTTTTTTTTTCCTTTCTATTTTATCACTTATTACATTCCTATCTCTATAAATGAACCACTTTACTATGTTAATGTAGCAAAATACATCTCGGATCAATTCTTTCTGTGTTTTTGGTATACAGTAATTCAGTCTGATCATTTTGGATGCTTGTTAACCAAACTAGTTCCACCTGTAGCGTAAAAAACAGCCAACTTTCTGGCTCTGATTAGGCCTCTTTGAATAAAATATATAACTTTTAACATCTAGTATGTAAAATTGTGGTGTTGCTATTGTCTGCAAGTCTTTCCCGCTACATGTACAGGATATATGTCCAAAAAACATATCTCGGAGCTCGGAGTATCCAACTTTGTGAGCCTGAGGCCTCCTGCTTGCTGTCATTGTTCTGACCAGATGCTGACATAATTAGACGAATTAGCAGCATGGATGCTACTTAACTAACTACTGGACCATCTGCTTTCTACTTAAAGCACTGGTAAAGACACAATGCATCCTGTAGGGTTTATTTCTATATTGCTGCAGCATATAGGTCAGTATGGTGGACTGGCCACCTGGCAATTCTGGCATATGCAAGAGGGGCCGGACTATTTGTTTAGGGGTGGGCTGGTCAGATTGATATTAATATCAGTGTTTCCCACACATCAGCTTTACTTGGGCTGGCCGTTGAGGTACATTAAGGGGAAACACTTTTGCCAAACACTGAGAGAAATGATCATCCATTACATTATAAGACTCAGAAGGTGGATATTTCACAAGCATGGACCAGTTAAAGTAACAGTGAACACTTTTGTGCAGGTGCAACTAGGTACAATGTTGGTTTCGGTTTCGATTGGCTTCCTCATTGCCTCCTCCGCGCACCCGCGGGTGAAAACGGAATCGCGGGTAAAAATCGCGAGTGCTGTGTCATTTCGGACACTTCATAAAACAGCCCACTGCTGACAGAGAAAGTCAAGAGGGCCGACAAATACAGGGGAAGAGAAAAAGAAAGAGGTGTATGTTCCGTGCTTGTGTGGAAATATTAGAAGTGAAGGCAAGGAGAGCAGAATTAAGTAGGCTAGTGAGTAATATTTTTATTCATGTGTATTCCAATGTTGAGTGCAGTGTGTGAGAAAACATTTTACTGCAATGTATAGGCTACTGTGTTCATGGATGTTGCTGAAATCGGTACAGCTAGAGAGCCCTGGTCTTCTTGTAGGCTAGTGCTGGGAGGAAGGATGCTACTGTAGGCCCAGCAGAGACAGGGAGTGTGGTAGAGGTAGGAAGAAAACAGTCGGGTTGTAATTGACTCTGCAGCAGAGAAAGACAGTAACAGCAGACAAACAGACAGAGAGCACAGACTCTACAACATACTCAGATGGACAGCCATTGTTTTAACTGCATGTGCAAATTTGTTGTGTGCTCTTAAAAAACTAGTGAGCATTGTGTGCCAGTCACATTTACCATTGGTGTCATTTACATTATGGTCGCTGGGGACATGTCTCCATCACTTTTTGAAAGCGAAATAGGTTAAAATATGTTCTGAAAAATAGCTTGGAACAAGAAATGTTAAATCACAAATGAAAATGCTTTGTTTATTTGCACAATAAGATTAATTAACATTAATTAAATATAGAAAAAACAAATGTGCATTATCCAAGAAAATTACTTAAGCAACAAAAAAAAAGCTCCATTTTATTGTTGTATTTTGAGTTGTCATCTGCTGAATTATGTGCTGCCATTCATATAAATAAATGTCTCCAGAATGCAGGAAATTAAGTCAAAATCTTCTGGGGGAGGACCCCAGGACCCCCCGCTCAAACATTTTACCATCAAACACTACTTCAAAATAGTGTTAAAATATCTTCTCGTCTTGTTCTCCTGACCAAAGTCTTTCATCACACCCCTATTCTCAGACCTTATGTCACCAGCTCTTTTCAACACAAAGTGAAGCACTTGCTGTTACATACAGTAGACCTACTGCTTGTATTATTTCACCATCTGTAAACAAATGTAGCCTAAGTAGTGAATGTGTTTTCGTGGGGATACGTGGTAAGGTGGGCTAGCGTGGCTACAGTGCCAGGGAGGAATTTTTGTCCCAGTCCGCCCCTGGTATGGTGACTGACTGCAATTATGTAATATTAAGTGTAATGACCTTAGAGGTGATCCCAAGCCTTAGTTAACAGTTGGCTTCACAATTTGGTGAATTTAACAGATGACAGGGTTTCTTTTGTATTTTTGAGAGGTAATTATTACAGAGACTGGAACATTTAATTGGCATTAAAGAAACCACTCTAAACGTGTTTAAATTACATATTAAAGAATATGAGGGGAAATTCTGTAAAAACAAAAATAAAGAACTACTAAAGAAACTACTAAAGGGATGCCTAGCTGTGGTTTTCAAGAGGTCATATTATGCTTTTTGGCCTTTCCCCTCCTATATTGAGTTAAATATCTTTTTTGTGCGTGTAATAGGTTTACAAAGTGAAAAAGCCCAAAGTCCAGCCCAAAGGGAGTTCTCATCTCCCACACACAGAAAACACTGCTCTGAACTGCCTGAAAACAGCTCGTTTGTCCAGCCTTTTCCTTTTGTTCTCTGTGACGTCACAGCAAAATGCGCGTCATAATTCTTGCCAAGAAGCTAGTCCAACATGCCCTCAAAATCACAGGTGGAAAAACACTGAGCTGCAGCACACAGCTCTCCTCTCCCTTCCAAACACTAGCTACCCTCCAGGCAGTCAATGGACATAAAGTTGTTACTGTGATGTAGAGACAGAGCTCAGTTAAATCTTTATGGATGAAAGATACTTTTGTTACAGATTAATAACTCACCACTCTGAAACTCTTGCTCCAGTCCATGTTTCTAAGCTGGTCAGAGCTGAACCGAAGGTGTGTTTACTGGCTTCTCACGACCCGCCCTACTCTGCTTCTAATTGCCTAGTAGTCCTTAGTCCTTAGGAACCGCTCATGTGCAACTCCCAACAAAGATCTTGTTGAGGTAAGATGTATCACTTGCAAAACGAAGCGTGAAAAGACATAGGGAAAGAGGCAGACAGAAATCACGTGTATACGAAAAGTATGACGAAAGAGACAAAAGAGCTGAGATGAAAGGATTTGGAAACAGGAAGGTAGTACAGAAAGAGAAAAGGAGAGATGACAGAGTGGATATAAAAAGCAATTTCTGCTTGTTATGTTAATTACTTCATGTTTTTTATGTTATGGTAATTACAGCTTTTTATTCTTACATGTACAAAAAATTTACATCTGTATGAAAACCTTTATAATGACATCTGAAAACTGAGAAAGTGCGGCATATTCATGTTTTAATGAAATTAAAAATTTTTCATGTGTTATGGATGATATATTTGTGCCTTATACACACACACACACACACATAGATAGACTGTACTTATGAGTGTCCTCCATTTACCACATGCATTAATTCCTTCTGGTCATTAATATAGTACAAAACCACAAACACACTCATCACACTCTAACCCTTGCTTCATCACTCCCTTCCCCCAGCTGCTAATAGATCTAATCACCCTTCCAGTCACTTTATTCTTATCTTACACTCATTGGCTGGCAGTCACAGCCAATCAACTGTTGGCTGCCATAAACTCTGTGTCCCGCACTCTCCATCTATTCCTCCCCTTTTTTAGATCCCCTCCCCAGTTTCAAGCATTTAATCCCTCTAACCAACAGGGAACCCCCTCCCCCCCCAGGTCCATCTGTTATGATATAGAAGTATAATTGCCAAAGTTGAGCTGACCCATCCGCTCCCTCTAGTGGACTGAAATGTAAAGTGTATTAGAGATGTAAATGAATTAACCACATCTACTTCCCTTACGTTATATGTCCCCTGCCATCATCACTTCTTCCCATTATGTTCACTATTTCTCTACTTTTCTCTCCAGCAGCATATTGGTTTTGACTGTGCTCAGACTCAACAGGGGGCAGACAAAATAACAGTACACCACATGAAAAAGCACTTTGAAGTGACTGAATCAAAGTTAGAGCAGCTACTTGGGCGAGTCATTTTTAATACCCATCACCACAATATGTCAACTCTAAAAGGTTCAGAGAATTACCCCCTTTTACACATGGGTTTTTCAAAGCAACATTAAACAACTTACAAAGAAAACACAAGCCAAACTTCTGTTTTTAAAAAAAAAGACATTTTAATATGGCAAGGCTATCACTTCGTAGTCAACTTCTCTGACACTTGAAAAGGGTACATTTTTAAATGTTAAAGCCGGAAAAGCATATGTATAATAACGTTAATGATGACAGCATGGCTGTAATGTGCTTCAGTTGCAGAGCTCTACACACTTGCTTATAGGCATGGCTTACTGGACACTTAATGCAACGGGGACATACTTTTACTAAGTACTAGGGGTGTAACGGTTCTGAAACCGAGACCGAATTTGCGACATAACATCCACAAGCTCGAGTCATGGTTCTGTCAAAATAGTCTATTTATGTTTACTGCTCGCAGACGCGGATCAGAAATTCTAGAGTTTTACCAGGAAAGTTTTGGCAAGGCGCCAGCTGTTGTCTGTCAGCTGTAGAGTACTAGTCAGCTTAGCCTGGTCAGCCCGACATTGGTCAGCCAGGTTAGTCAAGCTCATCTAGTGTCAGTTTCCTGGTTCGTAACAGCGAAAATGGATGTGTCAAACTGAATGCCAACATTGTGGGAAACACTTCAGACATGTAATTGCGGGTGCAAACAGGGTAACAGGACCCAAATGCAGATGCTGCTAGTAGTTCTGTAGCACTGGGCAGCTATGTGAGCCCTCAGTATCGGGAGCCATGAGGACCCCACCTTTTCTTTGGGCCTCCATGCTGCTGGACTTCGGGGTGGCTCTTCGATTTGCTGCCTATGCCCCCACTGAGCAAGTTTGAGATTACAAGACGGTGATGTTTTTCATCCCATGAAAGTCCCATTTCGTTGGGACCAGACTTTAGCAAGGAGCAGCTTTGAATCCAAGCTTGGTCAGCATGGCTCCTATAACAGATTAAAACAAAAAATGTAGTTGAAAAGTTTAAAGGAGCTACCTGCTGCTGCATGTACATACACCGCAGCTGCCGTAGCAATAATAATAATGTAAAGAATAAGTAACGAAGCTTATATTTGGAGAAAGCCAAATTAACTCTTCACTGCTTAACATGGTGGTAGAGTTCGGAAGCAATCTTTTGTGAGTCATTATAACAGCTGATTTCTTGGTTAAATAATGTTGAAAGAATATAAGACCATTTTTTGCTGCCTTTGCCCCCACTGAGCAAGTTTGAGATTAAAGCAAATCCCTCAATTCACTAATCAGGGGATGGAAACATGATTGAAGCTTTAAAGGAAGTACACCTATTCAACCCATTCTTCATCCCTCAAAGAACTTGAGGCTTTCTGTCTTTAGGAAGCGCACAGTTGTACACTCATTTCAAGATAACAAGACCAGAAGGATCAATACTACAGGTGGTCTTAGACTGTGTGTGACAGACATAGGTACTAACAGCACTGCGTGAAAAAACACTCTCTGGATGTGTTATGCAGCATTGTTTATTGAATCCCAGCCCAGAGAGACAGGCAACAGCAATACAGAGTGCGAACACAGTGTAGTAAATAACCACACAGGAGAAACTGACCTACTGTTTTGGAGAGTCACAGGCTGTCAGCTTTGACTTGCTTTAGCTCAACAAATGACCCCAACATGACCTGGGGAAACCCGTGTGATATTACTTATAATGAAAGAAACATTCCTTCACATGGGTCATATTTCATCATCTCCCCAGTACCTGAAACAACATGCCCCTTGCCCCTGAAATAATAACTGAATACAAGCACAGTTTTAATAGCAACTGTAGGGAGAGATCAGATACCAAAACTCTGAGTAAGCTCACACTGGCAGAATGTGTCTGACTTGACATTTTTATTCCCTGTCCCTGCAGTCAACTGCAGCGCATGTTAGACTATCAAGTCGGTGAAAGTCAGCCGCAGTCATCTCAAACGCACCTTTAGTTTTGTGCATGAGGATGCACATGCGTAAAACTCATTCCTTATTTTTTCAAGTGTTTAATGAGGAAACACCATTTGTTAGGCCTCAAGACATAAACACTTTGTTGAGAAAACTATTACAGTTTTTACCTGTGTGTGAGTGTGTGCGTGTGTGTGTGTATGTGTGTGTCACTAATTGTAAAACAGCAATGTATGGCCAGTACTAAAATAACAGAACGCACATATAGGCAAATACATAATCTTCACACCATCTCAACACATACAAGCACACACACACACACACACACACACACACACACACACACACACACACACACAACTCACAGCTGATTGAAGCCCATTTAAAGAGTGAAGTCCCTTAGCCTCACTGTAGGCACAGGTCCAAGTTGATTACTGCTGAGTGCTGTACAGCTCAGGCATGACTGACTTCCTGGCACAGTCACATTGACCAACTTCTGATTTTACAGGTGATGGGTTTTCATCTTGAGTGCTTGGTGAGTTACGACGCTTTTGAGATGATGCCAAGCTAGTCACAGGTGTCGCCTAAGCAATTTTACTTCACATGATTGAAAAACTTTTGTTTGGCATACATATTAATTAAAGTACTTGCAACTGAATGTCACACTTGATGCAGACATGAATCCGGTATATTAAAAAAAAACTGCGCAACTGCTGTGTAAGTGAATGAGCTATAATCTGTTTCCTGACTCTTGTTTGTGAATAACTTGGTGTCGGTCTCCTTGGTAACAGTGTTAGACAGAATTTGGGCTGCGGTCAGCTAGAGACAGACGGTAATTAATAATCAGGTTTGAGGGAAAGGATATTGAAGCGCTCTCGAAGCTGCGGCTGCTAACTTCCTGGCTAGTGAGATCAACAGAGATACACACTCACACACACAAGGACACGCACACACAGACATAATTGTTGGTAGTGAGAGAGGTTAGGGAATAAGAGGCTGATAAGTGTGCTTGAAGGTGAGCCACTGGGTTGTTTCATACAACGAGGGTTAACAAGAGGCTGCAGCAATCTCACCGTGATGGGAGCACACTCAACCACAAGCAAGCTAGTGTTAATCACCCGTCCAACCAGCTAGTAGCTCCCTGTCAAGTGTGTATGTGTATCTGTGTCTGTGTGTGTGTATGTGTGAGTGCAATTAAGCGTGAAGCTCTAAGCAGTCACCAATACAGACTCTTGGACAAGAGAAGGTCTTTTTCCCCTCTCTCTACATTTTGAACCTCAAATATGAATCGCATTTGTTAAAAAACATCTATCCATCACTTTGTCATCACTTATGTGCATGTGTCCATGTGTTTCTTTGTTTTCAACAAGAGAAGCCCCATCTGTTGGAGACTCCATCCCCATTTATGGACAATGGGATGAACCCAGTGCCACCTGTATCTGTGTTATCACAGTTGTATGGGGATGTGCCATTTATCTTGACAGACATATAGCTTGATTTATGGCTTTTATCATTTGTTTTGGGTCAGACAATCTCAGGCTTTGTCTGAGGTTTGTTTCAGAGGGGCACAGACTCAATGGGTGTTCATTGATTTGCATAAACCTAATTCAGTAAATTTACCGTTAGCCCAAATTGATTTCTGGTAAAGCTGTCACTTTTTGCCCATCCTAGCGGCGTGGCTCTAAGGATGGCAATGTCAGCCGGTAGGTCCACCAATTTAGTTCGGACTGAAATAACTGAAATACAGTTGAATGGATGGCCGTGTCATTTTTCACACACATTCATTGTCCCCGGAGGATGAACCTAATGACTTTGTTGATCCTCTGACTTTACTGCTAGTGCCACTATGAGGTTGACATTTTTGGTTCAGAGTGAAATATTTCAAGGACTATCGGATGGATTGTCATGCAATTTGCTATATATATTCAAGGTCCCTTAAGAATGAATTAAAATGACTTTGGCTACCCCCTGACTTTTCTTCTAGCTGCAGGCAAAAAATATTCAGTGAAATATCTCACCATCTACTTGATTGATTGGTACAAAACAAAAGAAAGTACAGATATTTATGGTTCCCAGACAATTCATACAATTGACTTTTGTGATCCCTTGGATTTTCCTTTAGTGCCAAAATGATGTTGACATTTTTGATTTTGGGTGAAATTTCTCAACAGCTATTCAGTTGACTGAGTGAAATTTGGTACATGACATTCATGTTCCCAAGAGAATGAATTGTATTGACTGGTGATTTTGCTTTTCATCTATCGGCATCATCATCACTTTGGTTTATGATTAAATACCTGCAAAATTAACAGCATTTCCACCAGCCTCAGCTGTACTTTGTGTTTAGTGCTAATTATGAACATGTGCATGCTAACACACTAAATTAAGATGGTGGACATGGTAACATTATTGTCAGTGCCCAATCTGTACTGCCTGCCGGATCTGTTCTGCGCCATGTGCAAAAGTCGCTGTGTCAGTCAAAGAAAGTTACCACAAATCTGCCTATTCAAAATGATCCGACTAAATTTTTCAAATCAAGATGTTTTTTAATCACTGGAGATGATACTGTTCACTAGGATATTATGGGAATATACTTAAGATATGAAAAAACCTTATTCAACAGTACATTTTTAATTTTTAACAATGAAAACAATCCAACAATGTAGCAACACAAAGGAGGCTAACCCTAGCTGCTAGCACATTGGCCATCAAGCATGTTAGGGATCTGGCAGGCAGTATGGATTGGGTACCTACAATTATACCTGCCAAACATCAACTTGCTAGCAATGTCATGTTAGCATGTTAGAACAATGTTGTTAACACTTGTCTTGTAATAAATAAGAGCGGTTAAAGACTTGCAGTGGAGGCACTGCAAATTCTATCATGTAGTTTTGGATATGCTATGTTCGATGTTTGCTCAAATTTGTTGAACTTGACATCTGCTGTGAGGTGATTTGACTGATTACTATTCTGTGCACACAGGACAATAATGAAATCAAAACTCAAAGAAAAACAATCATCACTAACCAAGTGCTGCTTTTAGTGATAAAATCATTTCTGATGGTCAGTCCTCTTCACCACTCTAAAGAGCCACAAAGAGGACATTTGGGCCAGAGTCTTCTGTTACAGTTTTTTTTTACAACTGCTTACACACTTTTTTAAAACTATGTCTCCTTTTTTCAAAACTCTACACACAATTCCCAAATGAAACACTGCATTCAAAATGCCATAAACACATTCCAAAAGGAAGCACTTGCATCAAATGGCACTTTTTTCATAATAGTAAATTTTTGGATATACCATGCACACACTTTTGTTCTAAATCTAAAGCTCTTTTGTTTTTTTTAGGCTTATGTGTACATTTCCATACAACGTTTTAGAGTGAAAGAAACCTGCTGAGAGGTGCTGAAAAGTACACTGTAAACACCAATGCAATGTTGAAATAGAAAATATTTATTTGGCAAAACATTGCAGCAGTGACGGTGGAAAAGGTGTTGTACATAGTAGCATACTAAAGAACAAATGCGCGCGCGTGTGTGTGTGTGTGTGTGTGTGTGTGTGTGTGTGTGTGTGTGTGTGTGTGTGTGTGTGTGTAGGGGTGTGTAACCATGTCCACTCTGTAGAGATTTCCACAGTGTGAGTGTGTGCAATGTAGTTATTGTAAGAAATGTACAATATTTTGTGGTACAGCTTGACAATCAACCTAATGTATACAATGCAGTGCAGTAAATAGATGGTTTAGAGCTACAAATGTTTATGCAATACTATGCAGTACTATGTATTTTACAGTTCAATACTGTAATGGTGAAATAGATTAGATAGTTGCATACCTGTTCTACAGTTTTTGCCCGTTGCTTGAACACATTTTGCAAAACTTCGCTCATTGTGCCCAAACTCTACACACAAGTAAACATGACACAACACTGGGAAATATACCATTCACATCTGTGTCATTCCTTTGTCAAAATGTAACTCTGATGACGAACTGACACATACTTGCATCATATGCATACACTTTCAGATCAGGGGGATCACACTAGTCTACTTTATATAAAACACTGCAGTCTTTGATTTTCACTGTTTATTCAGAAGGCACATTTTCAAACAACCAAAAAAGCAAATAGGCCTACTCAATATTGCACATTGCAGCACTGTACATTGCAGTAACATGAATTCAGATAAAGCAAAAAATAATAATACAAAAAACACTATACTGTAAACACAGAAAATCATGGCAATTGTGCATACGTGGGCTCATGGATCCCGCCGTCTGTTGGGGTCTGGCCACAGGATCTCATCAACATCGCAAGCAATGTCTTCTCCCACTAGGCACTGGGAAAAATATCCCCTTGCATGTCAAAATCATCCATGGATTGCTGTCACCTGAATGTCGCCGCAGGCCTGTTCCATTGCCTGCAGAAGAGGCATGCGGGCATGTGGTTGGCGGTCATATACACGCCATCTCCAAGCCAAAAAGAATTCCTCTATAGGGTTTAAAAATGGTGAGTAAGATGGCAAGTATACCACTTCAAATTGATTGTGGTTGGTGAACCAGGCCTGGACCAGAGCAGCCCGATGGAAACTGACATTATCCCATACCACCACAAACCTGGGCTGTTCTGTACAACTACATTATGAACTATATTACCCGTACATATTCAGCTCGAAGTCCTTTGACCCTGACACTGTTGCTCTCAAATGGGACCCTGTAAAGCTGCTTCATGGTGATGTTGTGTTTTCCCAAGATGCGTCTGATGGTGGTGATGCTCACATGGTTTATGTTGTTGAACACTTGCCTGTCAGTATTTTCTGTCGTAGCTGGTGGAGACAGATCGCATTGTCTGCCCTCACTAGGTGCACAACGGCAAGTTCCTGCTGTTGCGTGAACAGGCGTTGGCATCCTCCCCCAGAAGGTCTTCTACTCATTCTAGAGAAGTACAACCACAAACTGTCGTCGGTTTGCTTCTTTTTCTTACATTACTTTACTGTATATACTGTATCATCCACTGTACTGAAACATCTCAATATACTGTAAGTAATCATGCATGGTATGTTTCCCAAAAACTACCACTTTGGCTGCAAAAGGAGCATTAGCACCCTGCAATACCCTGTACACGTGATGTGGTAATGTGATATACTGTAGTACAGTGCTGTAAATACCATCTGAGTAGAGTAGAAGGTAGAGAGCTGAAGACATACCTGTTTTCTAGTCGGAATGTTCTTATTACAGATGCCACTGTGAAGCGGCTTAGATGTGGGTGGACTCTCTGCCCAGCTTCCCTCATAGTCAGGCCATGGTTGATGACATGGTCCACCAAAGTTGCTCTTATATCATCAGAAATAGGGGTCCGTGCATGGCCTCTTCGACCTTGACCTTGACCTTGTCCTCCTCCTCCTCTTCCTCTTCCTCCTCCTCTTCATCTTCTTCTACCTCTGCCTCTTGCTCTCGCTCCATCCATGCTTGCAAAGTTCTTGAAATGGCTAAACTGAGGGCTTTTTGTAGCTGGCTGATTGGTGTTCAGTTTTGCAAGTAAGTGCCTTCAGGTGTGTATTTGAGTGGTTGCAATTACTCGATGTGTTTTGTATTTTGGATACATGTGTTTTCCAAATGGCACCCTGAGATTTCATTTTTTAACGAAGTGTCTTATGTATGAAATAGATGTGTAGTATGCAGGACCAAGTGTGTTGCATAAAGGACCAAGTGTGTTGCATAAAGGAGTAAGTGTGTTGCAGGATTGCAACTAGAGTGCAAAGCAGCGCTTTTGTTTAAGGTATGGGTACATGTGTTTGAGGTATGGTAACAAAAGCTTCAAGTTGTGTTACTTTAGTCTAAGCATGGGTCTATAGTGTTCAAGCAACGGGCAAAAACTGTAATTTCTGAAGGTTAGAATTATGGATACAAATGTAAAGCGACTTAAGTTGGGCTGGACTCTTAGTCCAGCTTCTTTCATGGTCAACCTCTGGTTGATCACATGATCAATAAGTGTGGCACTAATCTCATCAGAGATGGATCTCCTTCCTTCTCTTTTTTGCCCTCGTCCTCCTCCAACTTGTCGTCCTCATCCTCTCTTTCTCTTCTTCCAACTCTTCCTCCTTGAACTTGTCCTCGTTGTCGTCCCCTGCCTCTCCCTTCTATTCTCCTTGCTCTCTGTCCATTGTTGGCCTCCAATGTTCAAAACAGGTAATCTGACCTTTGACCTATTTATAGGCCTATACTAAAGCAGTGATTTGTTAGTGATCAGTTAAGCAGTTGATGTTTGCACATGTGAGGAGTGGCTGTGTGACCTGGTGAAGAAGTGTAGCATTTTGATTGGTTGTGTTTGGAAAAGGAATGCAAGTCACTGCCTGTTGATTTTTGTGTCTTAGGTAGATAATTGTGCAAGGAATTTTGAAATGTTTGTTTTATGCAATTTAAAACTGAGTGAAAGGCTGGAGAAATAGCTTATGGTTTTGGAGATTTGAGGTGCAGTTTTGCTCTTTGAGTGAGAGGTTTCAAAAATTGTGTGACATGTAAAGATTTTGTGTGTAAGCAGTTGTTAGAAATTGTAAATGAAAATCCAAACAAATATCAGATATCTACCACTGGACGTTGCTGTTACAGTCACCTTATGTATCATTAAAAATAGATTTCATTGTTTCAAAATAAAACATTTTGCAGTGACATCAGCAGCCAGAATAAAAATAAAACTCATGTCCATGTTTCTCGGGTCATTGCTTTTACTTTTTTGTCTGTGTATTACCAGCAAGCACAGCAGGTCAAATAACAGACTTCAGAATGAAAATTACTATCTTTGGCACCACAAACCCAACATTACAAGACACTTGAAAACCTTCAACCAATCACTAAACCAATCACTGTGCCAAAACTTTGATCCCTTTCTTTAAGCACATCTATTCACAATCACAACTTGTGACACACAAAGTGCATGATTTTCTCCTATTTCACTCTCAAAATTTTAAGCAGATATTTAAGGCTACAGGAGGTGATTGTGCAGACACATGGTCTGCACACATATAAGCAAATTTTGCCTTCAGCCTTTTACTAACTCATATTCACCAGGCAAAAGAACATGGTTTATCTTGCCTCTGTTGCCTCTAAGCTTAAATTGAACTTAATTTAGAGTGATCCATCAAAATTCTGCTGATGAAACATGAATGATGTATACAACTGCATCATGATCAGCTACAGAGCAAAACAAGACGGATCTAAGTCTATTTGCATGTAGATTAGATTAGAATACTCTGCCATTATATAAAATGTGATGGAAAAGACCAAATGCATTTTGCAGCTACATTTCCATTAGGAGATCTATATAGGTCTATTTACAGTACATCGACCCTGGCCTCTTTTACATCTTAAGAAAGTCATATATTTTTGCCGTGTGAGCTTTAAAAACTTAGTTATGGCAACTTTAAGGTCAGTATGACAACTACATGACCCCCTTTTTCACTTGTGCACCGGTGTTGTTAACCAACCTTCTTGTTCTCAGTCTTCAGCAAAACTTGGTGGGTCACATTGAGAAAGTCAAACACTTTCTCTGGGACAAACTGGAAGGAACATTGGACTAGTCGAGAACATACGAGAATGGACCCCCCTGAAGGGTCATGGTGGGGATTTTTAAAACTACTTTTGTATTATCTCACAACAAAGGAAATGTATTCAAAGTGAGGACAGAAGTATTGCTAGATATAATGCAAAAGCAGTTAAGGAACACAATTCCCACCGTGACCCTTTTGGGGGCTGCATAGGAGAAAGCCTATAGAGTGAGACAAAGACGTCCATGCAGACAGGGATAGCAATGAAGAAAAAACAAAATGTATGTTACATTTTAGTTCTTAATTACCATACCTATTTTCATCAGCAACATTTTTACTGCTATGCGTTCAGTGACAATAAATTAGTCCCACCTGCCCTCCTAGCTAGCTTCTGTTTTGTTAGCTTACGGGTTTTCTCAAAGGATGTTTTTTTCATTGGTCTTTCTGAAGCCATGATATTGTGATTTTTCTGTGGTGGGACCTCAGTTTTATTTGCTGACCATTAACAGATGGGCACAGCGACTGCATGTAGAAACAAAAAAACTGTCTTCATTGTCATCAAGTTTCAAGTTTCCATATTTGTCAATGCTGGTAATTCTTGAATCAAACTACTTCCAGTCTTTATGATACATATGCAATATATTAAAGTAATATTAAATAAGTTGTTACTGAATGTGCTTCTAAATCTAGTGCCTTAAACCATGTTTCTATCTTGCAGTAATGCTTCATTGTCTCTTAAAAATATAATCAGCTGATATTAAAAGCTAACTAAAATATTAAAGCTTGTCTGGTCACTGGCTTTTTCTCAAATGCATAACAACCCTCTGTGTTCAGCCCAGCGTATGCCTTCACCTCTTTACATTATTTAAAGCACCAAGGTATTCCTCGACTCCCCCCTTTCTTCTCCTGTTTCCCTGTATTTTTTTCTTTGGTCTACTTGCCTTTCATCTACTCTGCTGAGCCCCACTCCTCTCCCCTTCTTGCCTCATCTCTCCTTGCACCCATACATTCTGGTCTTTCTTCTTCTTTCCCCTCAGCTGTAAACTCTTTCTTTCACTTGTTATCCTCCTTCTCCTCCCTCTTCTCCTTCCCGCCCATCGTTTCCACTCATCTCCCTTCACCCCTTCCTTTCTCCTCCTCCCCTCCTGCCGTCACCCCTCCTCTCACCACTTTGGTTCACCCTCTGATGATTGCCGAGCACATTTCATTTGACATGAAGACAAAGGGCTGAGTACACATGTGGTTTCCCTACAAGTCCTGTGTAATATGAAATATTAATGCAGGCATAATTTGGCTCCCTGGATGAGGGGTGGAGGTGGGGGGATGTGGAGGCTTTATAATCACCAGTGACTGCCATTTCCTTCCCCAAAGGATGGTAAGGCTGTCAGGATGGATTGAGAAACAGTAAAGATAACAACAACAGAATGCTTACTGTTGGCGGCTACCATGGCCTATTTCTGTCTCTGTGTTTAATGGTGGTATTGGCTCATTGCCAGAGTTACTGAGGCAGCTCTCCTTGTCAGGGTTTTCAAAGTTAAAGGTGCTATGTGCAGCATTTCTCAACCATCAAGAGTCATGCTCAAATCAGTTGTGATAGACTGGTTTAATTACCATAAACATTTGGAAGCCTCTCATACACACCAGTGGTATTTACATATCTCATATTTCCCATAGACCACTTTTCTGCAGATGTTTCTACTTGTTTCTCTTTCCTTTCTCTCTCCTTTCTCTCTCCATATGCTTCCGTCTGGTTTCTTTTTTTCATTCCATCTATGACTTAATCTACCATGTTCTTTTGTGTGACATTTTTAACACTGCCTATGCTGAAAGAATGAAGCTCCCCTTCTGTTACTCCTTCTTACATAAGTCAATCTCCCTTTGTGGTGTAAAGCAGTCATAAATTTTACCCAAAATCTGAACTGAATGCAGTGTAGCGGTCAGTAGAGGAAGCTAGCATCTCTCTTGGTCATCTTACAAAGGATAGTAGTAGTGAAAAATAAGTACATTTAGTGCTTTACTATACTCAATTATAAATTAAGTGTTTCAATTTAATGCTATTTATTTCTACACCACAACATTTCAGAAAGAAATATTGTACTGTTTAATTTACTACACTTGACAGGTATAATATGTGTTACTTAGAAGATACAAATTTTACACACAAATTATACAGCACAATCATATCGCTCTTTAGCTGCTAAATGCTGCACTATGTTCACCAACTAGCTGCTAATTTTGCTTGAACGTTTAGTGCTGGGCAGGAAGCATACAGTCTCCTCACTATTTTAGCAAGACTGGTACAAAGTGAAACACACTTCCTCACCAAACAAACAGCCGTATAGGTTGATTATTATATAGCTTATTATGAACCATATTCACGTTTTTGTTAGGACACGACCTCTAGTGGCAGAAGATGTCAGGTGATGATAAAGAGCATCAAAGTCCATTTAAGAAGGGCGGTGGGGTGGATGGATGTGTCAAGAAAACTCAGGACTTTCCCTCAGGAAACTGAGGTTCGTGTGCCGTGTGGTAAAAAGTCAAAGTTGACATGTTTTAAGTAAAATAATGTTTTGCAGATTACTTTCATGTGACTTACGTAATGTACTTATTTTAACCCAAAACACAATCTTTTCCTAAACCTAACCAAGTGGATTTATTGCCTAAAGCTAACCAAACTAGACCGTTTCACAACATTTACCATGTGTTAAAACGTCATGTGACTTAGGACACTTACGTAACATACTCATGGTGTGATTAGCCTGTCGCTGGACTGTTACTTACCAACGTCAAGTACAAATAGGTCTTATATGTCATTTTGGGACGTATTGGAAGCATGTGTTAAAATGTGCGCTTGTTAAAGTGTTTTTATGTATAGCAGTCCACTTGGTGTCACCTGCAGTTGATTCAGTTACGCCCGTTCACCTCTATCTTGCTCTTTTAGAAATTATCTTGTCTCTATGTCTCTAATCAAACCATGTGAGGCTGAATTTTCTGTGTCAGTGTCTGTCTAAGGCTGCATTTTCCATACCATACCCATGTGTTGATCTCTCTATACAACATAGCACAAAACGTTTGCATCAAAGCCAAGTCTGCACACGCACACAAACACACACACACACACACACTTTTTTTTCTCATGGGATCCAGCTTTTTGTGCCCTCTCACTCCCTCTGTCACTATCTCTACACACAAATACAAACTTTTGCTGGGTGACACCATGGGCAGGCAAGGTCACAATTTGTCTTTCACATGTTTAATTCTCTCTATATACTTTTTTCCTCTTTCTTTCACACTCACACACACATAAACACACACACAGTCACATACACACATAGAATACAGTTGCATCACTAGTGAATTACCATGCCGTTCCGCGTTATTAAACATGACACTCGGCCCAGATAATGGAGCCTTTCTTCATCTCAATTTGGAAGGCTAATCTTATTGCTTTGATTAGCAGCAGCTTCATTTGCATATCAAGGCCTCCCCCCCTTTAATTCCTCCATCGCAAATCCCCTCTTTATAGTTGTAGATAAAAGGAATCTATCTATATGTATCTTTCTTTAGAATCTTTTCTTCCGTCCCCCTCTTCTCCTCTCTTGTGCATTAACTCCTTGTTCATTTGTTCATATTCTTGTGTTTTCTTTTCTTATTTTTCATAGTCATCATCAGCTCAGCTTAGTCCTCTTTATTTCTCTCCTCTCTCGCATATATTGAAAGATCTCTATCATAAAACAACAAGAGAGGCAATAGTAAAGCATGACTTCATCGAGATGTGATTGGATGTTAGGTAATGGCCAGTAATCCTAGTTACTTATTGTCCAGTGGGATTCACACTCTGGGAAAAAGAGATGAGAAAAAAAAGAGAATGTTTCAGCAAAAGTTTAAATTACAGCCTACTATTAAAGTGTAACCGCAAGGTTACAACATCGACAATAAACAACTGCACTTTGTTCATATTCACTGCTGTGGTTTGGTTTGACCTTGAGACAAATAAACACAATTAAACTGAGAGAGAATAGATGATCATTTTTAAGTCCAGAACATTCTGCATAAAATCTAATTCTGGTGGCAGAAGATCTGAACACACTTAACTTTCTGCTTACTTGCCATAGACGGTATTTCTCGGCATGAAGAAAACACTACACAGCTCCATAACCCACACCACCACACCACTGAGATTTATGCATGTGATTTATTTGTCAGGTACAGTGTCTTGCTCTACACCTGTGCCAGATATAAAATGATGATCTAAATGTGTGTAAAGGTAGTAGCCTTCAGGTGGTGATCATCCTACTGTAACCAGCAATCCCTGCAAATAAAAATGTAGTTTCTCTCTCGGAAAAGCATTGATGCTACCACATATTATGTACAGTGTATAATATACTGTATGTCATGAAGGCCTATCTCTGCATTGTAAGTTGTACAAATTGAGTGTAAATTGATTAGTATCCAAATACCTAAAGACAGGCTGGAAAACTGGACATCGTCCTTTATACCAGAGCACTTAGCCACATCTGAACAATAGCATTGTATTCTTGAAGCCATACAGCATATTTAAACTGCATAGTTTTGAGAAACAATGGCATAAATAAAAAAGAAAGAGTGGGTGCAGTCAGCAGTAATCTGTTTAATACTCAAATTAAAAGTATAAAACATCGGAGAAAGGGAAAATGTGAAGCCAAACAGTCCATTAAGAGTCCATTATAATATGAACTAATGTCAATCTTATCATTTATAATATTTTAAATTGGTATTTCCAAATATGCAGTCTGGTTATGTTTGACACATGTGCTGACTTATTTGCACACACCAGTTACCTCAAACTAGGGGTGTGCAATACCACAAAATGTATTACCAATTTGATACCAAGTAACACCAGGGCCAGTGACACCGATTATTTTTTTATTATTAAAATCTGCTGAGAGCAGTGTGTTATTTATAAGGTGAATGCATAATTATTAGGCTAATCCTGAATGTATTTTCATTACCAGTGAAGGATATGCCAAACCTGAAGCCTTCCATTTCATCATGCTTTTCATTTATTCATTCATTTTTCTTAATTACATGAAGGTTAAAACACAAGACAGTGTTTAGTGGTACTTAACAAATGTTTATGTATTTGGAATTTTAATTAAGTAAAAGTATAGTATAATACAGTATTACTAAGCATCACTAATGTTGCAGCAGGTGAAGGACCATTTCCAGTTAGCTTAATCTATAATATATCATGATTTATTAGTTGATTAGATGATATAATGTAATAAATAACTTGAATCTGTAGTATCTGTTTCCAAAATGCAGTGGATAGAAGTATAAAGCATCATAAAATGGAAATAATCAAAATTGTACTTTAGTACAGCACATGTACATTCCACCACTGCCTACCTTCTTTATAAAGGTTGATTCCAACTATTCATTTACAAAAAGTGACAACAGAAGGGAAGGATGTATAAAGCACATTCAAACAGAACAATACCTGTGGAAAACACTTGAAGAAATATGCACAAAAAATACATTCAGTAGCTTTCATATTACGCAGAAAATGCTGTATCACGCAGTATATTCTGGAAGGTCAGATGCAAGGGAGTCAAAGGTCAACCAGACGTTTACGAACACAATTCACCCAAATGATGTGGAAAAGATGCTGCAGTGGGGGATAGCATGTTAAATCTGATGAGAAATGTTTTTTTTTAACTGCATTTGTGAACTTCAGCACACTGACCTTGTGTGTGAGTGTGTGTGCGAGAGAGAGAGAGAGAGAGAGAGAGACAGACACACACAGTAAAAAGAGGGATAGAGATAGTGGGTGTATTTTATAGGATGTTGGCCAATATGGTGTTTTATGTATCTATAAAGAGCTCCAAGGCCATGTTGACTTTTCATGGTTTAGAAACACTATCAGTGGTCTGAAAATGGTTGTATTGTGTGAGATCGAAGTTAAGTGCAGCATCAAAAGCTTTTACCTATTCACAGTTTGACTGAGTTGAAAGCCTGTGGTGCTTCAGTCATGTAGTCACCTTAATGGACAATTTTCAACCACAAGTGTGTCCAATCAACATTATACTGTATTTCTGTTAACAGTGTGACCATGTACTATGTTTTTCTCAAAGGAAGATTTAAGAGGTGCTTGCTTTTGTCTCCAGTTTGCTGTTTTTATTTCATTTGCTCGTGCACATCTACTGTCAGAACTGTTTCATTTACCTGTAGGGAATTATTTTACTCCATATATATCAATTTCAGTTAATTATATAAAAATATATATTTTATCTTTAAGATCAACGTTTTAGTAGGTTTTCAGAGTTTTCAGACAAAAGAAAGCAAAACAATAAATCAAAACATAAAACAGTAAAATAATAAATGCAAACTTCCCCAAACATCTAAGTCATCCACAAACATCTTGATCAATAACAGAATGTTAATCACAAGTTACACAATGTTAAAATTAGGATAATAAGAGGCAGTACATGTACAAAAACACAAATCATGGCTAGGATAACATATTTGGTATTCTGTTGGGCTCCTATTAACGCCCACACCCACAAACATGGAACATTAGTTAGTTCCAGTGGAGCATTGATGTCAACTTGCTTTAGCTGATTGGCTTTAGTTGTTACATTATAAATTGCAGCCTCAGCTGTACAGTATGCATGTTGATAGTGACGTTGAGGAGTCAATCTACTCGATTCCAGATCAAGTAATCTCACAGAGAATAAATATTTGAAGACACAGATTATAAAATTTCCATTAAAGCATAACGTAGTAAACTCCACACTTATGTAGCTTGTCAATCAGTCACATTCTCTTTTCATTTTCTCAGAAGCCAATAAATCCCATAAAAAGACCAAAATCAACAATGAATGGATCATATAAACACATTGTCTGTATAGCGAGAGCCTGATTTAGCTTGTTCCTCTGTGTTATAGAGCTACATTGTTGTTCAAAAATGATGCATGTATAGGTGATAGGCTACACCGTGACATGTTCCTTTATTGTGATGAACATGGGCTCCTTACATAAATGTAAAAGTTATAAAGCACTGAAATGACTCATTTTTCCTTTCATTATATCGTAGAGTGTTTTTTTCAATGACAGCATATAAATAAAGACCTTCAGAAAGTACATGATGATCTTTTTACAGATCAGATCATTTAAGATAACAAATTACTTTAAATGGATGGATTGTATTTTAAAACAAAGCTCTTTATTTGATTTTAGACTCTGCAGCAGTTAAAGTGGGGGGTGCGATCATAAAGCCATTGCAGGAGAGTTCATTGACCTGGAGGTGAGCGACTAGCTCGCCCTGATGAGCAGTCAGCATTTTACTCACAGCTTGGAAACTCCATAAACTCCCGATTATGCAGGTTAATGCCCTCTCCCTCGTAGCCTATTGTAGTCATCATCTTCAGCTGTAATTGCTCTCTTGTGTCATCACATGCAGATGAAGGAGGTGGCGAGGGCTGTACAGTATATAAACAGGGAACAGTCTTAGTCTCAGTACCTTGTATTTCCCTCAGCTTGCCTCAGCATCTCTGCTCTCACGCCTCCACCCACCAACACCACCAAAATGGCCTTTGCTGGAAGATGGGAAACTGAGTCCCAGGAGGGATACGATGAGTTCTGCAAACTGCTTGGTGAGATGGATCTCTGCCAAACAACAGATGCATTTTACTTACCTACTTTTATAACCTCACACTCCACCTCTTTTCACACTCTAGGTATCCCTGATGACATTATTGAGAAGGGCCATGACTACAAGCTGATCACAGAGGTCACTCAGAGCGGCGATGACTTCTCCTGGACCCAGATCTACCCCACAAACGCCAAGGTCACCAACAAGTTCACCGTTGGCAAGGAGTGCGACATGGAGACCATCGGAGGAAAGAAATTCAAGGTAGGAAGCAAATCCAGAGCATAAGGTTTCAGCTGTGCATTGCAAAAACATGAATCCATGAAGGTGGTTTTAAACACAGCAGAAAGGGAATAGAGTATGAATGTACCCTGGTTCCCTGACTGATTTTAACCTGTGTTTTCAGGCCACAGTGCACATGGAGGGAGGCAAGCTGAGCGTGACCTTCCCCAACTACCACCACACCTCTGAGATCAGCGGAGGCAAGCTCGTTGAGGTAATACACTCACTTAGGCTTTTAGTGCTGAGAACCTAGCACGATGACAGCAGTTATTATACTCAACACCCTGCAGGGATTATTAGACTCATTAATGTTGTATTTCTGCAGGCGAGGATAGGCATTTGCTAACGGGAAACATAGACACATCTGTCTCACGTTTAACCCTTTAAACCTGAGTCTGAGATAATTCTCCAAATGTTTCCAAATGTTACCCATTTGCAGTAAAAGAGTATCTATTCCAATTTTTGCTTTTGAGAAATAAAACATTGTATTTTT
>NC_060155.1:24642971-24643809 GCF_021292245.1 Micropterus dolomieu
TGACTACAAGCTGATCACAGAGGTCACTCAGAGCGGCGATGACTTCTCCTGGACCCAGATCTACCCCACAAACGCCAAGGTCACCAACAAGTTCACCGTTGGCAAGGAGTGCGACATGGAGACCATCGGAGGAAAGAAATTCAAGGTAGGAAGCAAATCCAGAGCATAAGGTTTCAGCTGTGCATTGCAAAAACATGAATCCATGAAGGTGGTTTTAAACACAGCAGAAAGGGAATAGAGTATGAATGTACCCTGGTTCCCTGACTGATTTTAACCTGTGTTTTCAGGCCACAGTGCACATGGAGGGAGGCAAGCTGAGCGTGACCTTCCCCAACTACCACCACACCTCTGAGATCAGCGGAGGCAAGCTCGTTGAGGTAATACACTCACTTAGGCTTTTAGTGCTGAGAACCTAGCACGATGACAGCAGTTATTATACTCAACACCCTGCAGGGATTATTAGACTCATTAATGTTGTATTTCTGCAGGCGAGGATAGGCATTTGCTAACGGGAAACATAGACACATCTGTCTCACGTTTAACCCTTTAAACCTGAGTCTGAGATAATTCTCCAAATGTTTCCAAATGTTACCCATTTGCAGTAAAAGAGTATCTATTCCAATTTTTGCTTTTGAGAAATAAAACATTGTATTTTTGATTTTAAGGCTCAAAAATGGATTTTAAAAAAGATTGATTGTCTTTGTGAGTGAAAGTTGTTTTCATAGATATATGTCATATATCTATCTATATATATATATATATATATATATATATATATATATATACTGATGACATATAGATATATATATATATATATATATATATATATCTATATGTC
>NC_060155.1:24643829-24680193 GCF_021292245.1 Micropterus dolomieu
TGACTACAAGCTGATCACAGAGGTCACTCAGAGCGGCGATGACTTCTCCTGGACCCAGATCTACCCCACAAACGCCAAGGTCACCAACAAGTTCACCGTTGGCAAGGAGTGCGACATGGAGACCATCGGAGGAAAGAAATTCAAGGTAGGAAGCAAATCCAGAGCATAAGGTTTCAGCTGTGCATTGCAAAAACATGAATCCATGAAGGTGGTTTTAAACACAGCAGAAAGGGAATAGAGTATGAATGTACCCTGGTTCCCTGACTGATTTTAACCTGTGTTTTCAGGCCACAGTGCACATGGAGGGAGGCAAGCTGAGCGTGACCTTCCCCAACTACCACCACACCTCTGAGATCAGCGGAGGCAAGCTCGTTGAGGTAATACACTCACTTAGGCTTTTAGTGCTGAGAACCTAGCACGATGACAGCAGTTATTATACTCAACACCCTGCAGGGATTATTAGACTCATTAATGTTGTATTTCTGCAGGCGAGGATAGGCATTTGCTAACGGGAAACATAGACACATCTGTCTCACGTTTAACCCTTTAAACCTGAGTCTGAGATAATTCTCCAAATGTTTCCAAATGTTACCCATTTGCAGTAAAAGAGTATCTATTCCAATTTTTGCTTTTGAGAAATAAAACATTGTATTTTTAGGCTCAAAAATGGATTTTAAAAAAGATTGATTGTCTTTAATGGATTTTGTGAGTGAAAGTTGTTTTCATAGATATATGTCATATATCTATCTATCTATATATATATATATATATATATATATATCTATATGTCATCAGTCACGAGCTAACATACATACAGTAAAAGTGTTTGGGAACTTCTATGGTCACTATATACATTTTACACGTTTCACTGTTGCTATAAAAAGCACAAAAAACGTTTTGATATGTTCTGAATTATAACAAGGCACTGGAATGAAATATTCCTTACTTTAATAATGTCATGATTTTTCCTCTCTCTCTCTCTCTTTAGACCTCCAAAGCTGGTTCTGTAGTGCTGAAGAGAACCAGCAAGAAGATCTAACTGCTGACTGACCTTTGACCGCTTAAAAATGGATTAATAAACTTAGAATATGAACATGAACCACAACATGTTTCCATCTACACTTCCTAGTGTTTGTTTTTGTGTGTATCCTATTGTAGTACCATACTTTTAAGGGTAATGTGTGATTTTAAGCCACTGCTTCTGTTTTTGTTTTTTTAATATAAGAGGTTATGCAAGAAGAATCCGGGCTTTTGATTAATGCCACAGCTTAAAGGGGGTCAATGGGTTCAACTTTGCAGGGATTGGCAGCAGAAGTAGCAGCGCTATTAAAATGTTTTTGACTCTTAACTCAATGAGTTAACCTATGAGCCATATGAATGGGGTCGCAAAGGTTCGCTAGACACTGTTTATGTCTCATTAGCATCAACATGTAAATGTGTCTCTAATCACTAGAAATGGAAAATGGCCATTTAGTGTGCAATATGCAATAAAGTTAAAATATGTTTGTCAGTTATATAAGACTAATATAACAAAAGGTGGTGATAGAGGATGACAAATATGTGGATTTATGTTAGCAATATTACTAATCTGGTTGTAGGTAGACGTAAACAAGTCGTCTACCTACAACCGGATTAGTTACAATTACTGCCGTGGCATCTCACAACACTGTAATGTATGTAAATGATTTTTCTTTTAAACCACTTTGGATTAGCCTTTACAAAAAAATAATAATAATACAGATTATAACAGAATAACAGAATTTTGACAGTTTTTAATAGACAGCTTTTCCCCTGCAAAAGCAAAACCTCAGTGACTGGGTTTTTCAGTCAGCTTCACCTATTTCAACAATAAACTTCAGATTTCTTGCTAGCTGGGTTTTCTCTGTTCTTACTGATATTAAAATTTTTATATTTCTGCGGTTTCTGATTTGTATTAAATTATGTATCTTATCTGTTTACAATGCAAGTCAAATCATGCATTGCAAGTTTAATAATTTCACAATCAGAATCAGAATGAGGTTTATTGCCAGGTACATTTTCACATACTAGGACCTTGGTGTGTATTGGTGCTTACATGGAAACACATGAACATAAACATAGAAAAAGTAAAGAGATATACAGGAGATTTGCTGTACAGGTGTCTCCTGTACAGCCATCCATTCTCTTACTGTCAGTAAATGTTGTGTCATTCTGTCATCATAGTAATCAATCACTAAACAGCCCATCACATACATCAACTGGTGGACTAGTCTGTCATACTGTACTGAAGATACAGGTGTCTGGTTTAAACCTCCAAACTGTAGAAGAACCTCACTAAGTCACTAGACTTATTTTATAATCAAGAGCTGTTAAACAAATCACATACCCTATTGTAAAAAAGGTCTATTTAACTTGGTGATCAATGCCCAGACGCCTCTTATTGCTTTGATTCAGTTGGACACTTGAAAAACTCAAAAATCACTAAAACACCTCGATATGTTTGCGTGCGATTGAAAAGCTCTGACCTACTGTGAGTGACAGTGAGGAAGTATTACAGCTCGTCTACACAGGAGTTGGGCATGCACAGGACGTGAGCAGAGCAGCATCAGCTTCAGGGCTTCATCTGTGTGTATTCCCTGATTTTAGGGGGGGGCTGCAGACTCCTCAGCACCGCTACTTCCTCCTTCTATGCTGAACCGCCATCTCAAAGACCCCAGACTTTTCAATTACCGTGGGTTTCTTTTCATTACAAGAATGCTGAAAATATAAACTCTTGTCTTGAACTTTTGTCATGCAAGGGATTTACTCTGACTAAGTCAATACAAACCGACACAAATCATGTCAAATCAAATATGGTATGGATTTCTTCCTCTGTCTGTGTACTGAGCTGCTGCAGTACACTCAGTGCTGTCCCTGGTGGATGGAAGCTATATTGCTGCAACACTATTGATAAAAATGGTAGTCTCTGAATATTATCTTATATGAGACACATGTTAATTCCTTTGAATATTTTTTTTTTTACTATAACTGAGAGCATAACATTGATAATAACCATATTCTATTCTTCATTCATCATCTCTTCTGTTTTCCTCCCTATTTATTCTCCTCTACACTTGCGTTTTGCCTGCCCAGTGTTCCTCATCTATGTCCTCTTTTGATTTTTGTTTCTATTCTCCCATTCTCTTCTGTCCTCTCTTTTCCCCTCCTTCTTGTCTCTCTCCACATCTACCCTATTTCTCTGTGGCTTCCAGCCAAGCAAATAATCAGTTAATTAACCAGCTCAGTCCCAGGATCATTGTAGCAGCTCTCAGAGGAGCACTGTAAAGGCTCTCATGTCTCTAAATTTACAGCTTCATTAAGTGGACTGGAGTAAGGTACAAATCTTTTGAATAAAATTGCCAGACTAGTGCCTCAGAGTGTGTGTGTGTGTGTCTGTGTGTGTGTGTGTGTGTGTGTGTTGGCCTTGACTTGAGAGCTGGTGACTCAATAGCTCCCTAATGACAACAAAATTTATTTATTTTTTGCCTCTGAGGTGGCGATTGTTTTGGTGTAATATTGAGACGTCCTCTCTTGCCGGCAACGATGCAATCAAGATCTTACACTCCTGGAAAATTAGGGTTGGAAGGCAACAAGCAAGGTGTCATTTGAGAATGTTTGTGTAGCTCAGCGCTGGTGCAATCACTCTGCAATATCACTTCCTTTGTCCTCGCAGACAAACAGGCCAAATTAGCTATTTCCAAGGCTACTATTTCTGATTGGCCATTCTGCCTCTTTCTGATTGGTCTCCTTAAAGGCAACCAGATGTGGAGAGAAAATGACTTGTTAACATCTCCATGTTGGGTTTCTCCTTCTGTTTTTGTGACCGTGTACATTGCAAGCCCACTTGGAGCCAAGCCACGATATGAACTTGCATTTTCTTAACTTGTTAATAACTTAATTTGTGATTCAGAGAGTGTATTTTGTCTGTTACTAATTTCACTTCAGTATTACTTCACATTGCCAAACAGCTTTACAGCTTAGGTTAACTGGACCCTCTAAATATCCCACAGGTGTGACTCCAACAGTAAATGTTCATCTGTCTGGATGTGTTAGCCCTGTCATAGACAGCCTCTTGCGAAATGTGCTGAGTCTCTGCAAACCTGCATAGGATAAACCGTCTAGTCTTCTACTACTAGTCTATGTCAAAGCACAACACTGTTAGAGGCAAAGGAGAGTCCTCTCTTTCTGTCCTTGGTTTGTGTTCCTCTTTTGCTAGTGCACAATGAAATGATCATGCAGAGAATGCACAAACATTTACTGAAGAAAGACAGACATAACTACAGATTTAACCCAATAATTGTAAGAACGCACACACTTTACTACACATTTTTGAGTGCCGATTCCAAGGAAAATATATCTAAGCCTCAATTTTACTGCTCATGCCTAAGCATCAGTAGATAAAATATGAAATTTTATAAAGGTAATGAAATGCCAAGCCAACATTGGAAATGATTTAGTGGGATATCAGCTAGCTAATGTCAGATCATATTAAGTAAAATAAATGCTAATTAAGAAACTCTGAAGTTAGGAAAGTGTATTAAACAAGCTAGATAGCAAAATAGTGACATTAACTTACAATGTCTCCATTAGCGTCCATCAGCTGGACTGGCACAGCCGCTGGTGACAGGACGTTAAGGTTAAGAAATCGTATGGTCCATTTTAGGGGGCGTCTGAAATCGTATTTCTTGAGGCATGAATATGGGAAATATTTTGTATTATTTGCAATTACAGGTAGACACCCCTGAACTGTTGTCTCCCTCTTTTTGGTGGTTCAAGTCTTAATTAAGAGGATCAGACCCCCCAAAGATAAATGGACCATGATCTCATTGAGTACAGACACTTATTTATAATGCTAAAGGCTCACTGCCCACATAACATTTCACATTTGTGTTTCGGCTTTGGGGTATAAAACTGGACAACTGTCCTACCATTTGCCGTTAGGAAATGGTTTATGGGTCACAGCTCAAAATTCTTAACATTAACTTGCATTACAGCAGAGAAGACATTTTACCCTCCTCTAAATTAAAAATAAATTAATTTTCCTAATAATACTGGTAGGTGTGACTTTGTACTTGCTCTTATGACTGAAAATAACTCTCCCAAAATAGTCAACTGTGACTGAATCTAGTACAGGCAAAATCTGACCTGTGTTCAGAGTTCTGTTTATTTCATCAAATGTTTTGACACTGGTTTGCAAAACACATAGTCCCATTCTGTACTGGTGGCAGCTTCCTTCATATGTGAGTAGGACTAGTCAACTTAAAATTTACTTTATGAAATGGACTCAGAAATGCTTGTTTTTGTTCCCCAATTTCTTAAAAAAAACTAAAAAAACTTGATTTTCTATTTGCTACCACTGAAGTACCTC
Source organism: Micropterus dolomieu (assembly GCF_021292245.1). Classification (NCBI taxonomy): domain Eukaryota; kingdom Metazoa; phylum Chordata; class Actinopteri; order Centrarchiformes; family Centrarchidae; genus Micropterus; species Micropterus dolomieu. The sequence goes on from NC_060155.1 coordinate 24,649,216, forward strand.
TATCTTCCCCCGGCTCCAATTTCAATCACACCGGCTTAAATCATAGTGCTTTGGAGAATGCACTGAATAAAGAAATACAGAGAGACAAAAGAGAAAGTGATTCAGAGGGGATGAGAGACGGATTGAGGCAATAATAAAAACTAGAAACAGCAAGAGAGAGAAAATACTCTCGGTAGGATAATGAAGGGGTGACATACCACGATGTGATTGGCACATTAGGCATTAATAACCTGGAATTACCTGTGATAACCAAGGTAACACTGGCAATTTGCTGGAAGTTTTCCTGTCTTGGTGAAAGATGGTTGATCGAACTGGATGGAGAACAAAACCAGGGAGTTCAATTTAGAATTAACTGCATGCATTTCCAGCTCATAGCTATAGCCTGGGACAAAGAACCCAGCTGCTTTTCTCACACTATGCCTCTATTTCATTGTGGTTGTATCACAATGCACTCCACCAAAAATTGGAATATATAAGTCGACTTTAAAAGAGATTTTTCCAACTATCCCATTTGTACACGGTTTACAAAATGGATTGTACCTGAGCAAAGCAGTGAGTTCATTTCTTCAAGATCCCTTTCTTATCCCATGTCCACATGATTGCAGATACATCTACAAGCACAGATAATGGTACGTGCCATTTTCTACCTTCACAAGCATTGTAAAGGTGTTGGATAAAGTAAGTGCTTGTCAGATGATCTGAAACCCTCTCTACCCACCCACATCATTTTGTAACATCAGCATTAAGGGGTGTGATCATTATTTAACTTTCCAAAACTGACAGTCCGACATCCACTTCAAACAGATGTGTAGAGGTGGGAAAGTAAGCAGTATTTGAACTCTCTCAAGACTTCTCACCCTGAATGCCTTCCAGCAGTCAGTTTCTGAAAGTGTGCAGCGTCATCCCAATTTGAATGATTTTTTATATTTAAATTTTTTATGTGACATAGCTCAAAATTGTAGAGAAAACAGATATTTCAGCCTTCTCTTAGTTGTATATTTATATTTATCACTCTACATGCTCTGCACACCCATATAAGCATTTTTATTCATTTTTATTTTAAATAGCTAATATCTGGCATTTCTACTGTGTTTTTAATTGGTTCTGTGCTATATTTTTAAGCTGTGATCTTTGCACGTAATTTCGTACTACAGTGTACTGTGGAATGACAATAAAGAAATCTTGAATCTTGAATCTTAAAAGAGTAAATTCATTGTCACTTCATGCTTGCTCTTGTGGCTGGAAGTGGTGTAACACTCCCAAAATAGTCGACTGAATCCAGTACAGGCAAAATATCTACAACTTATATTTTGTCGCAACATGTGACCCGTGCTCTGAGTTTCTATTCATACTACCAAATGTTCTGACACCGGTTTGCAGAAGACATAATCATATTTTGTATTGGTGGCAGCTTTCTCTGTAAGTGCAACAAATCAAATTAAATTGACTTTATGAAATACACAAAGAAATATTTTAAAAATGTTTTCAAATTTTATTGTAAAAAAAGAAAAACAGAAAAGCTTTTGGAGCCCTACAATTCACTTATATGTCCTACCATGTCTTCTATATCTGTGATGTTTGTTCTTGCACATTGATAAAGCACTTGTGCTGCTTTTAAATTGACTTTTTAAGTAACTAAATGAGTACCCGCTGTACTAGATAAGATCCAGCCCACTGCAGCCGTGAACAGATAAGCATTTTAGTGATGAATGGATGGATTAAGACCTGTTTAAACAAATTGGTGTCATTTCTGGTACTTTTTTCCCATTCATATGATTTTATAATTAAATAAAAATTCAAATGCCCTTTTCAATCATTCATCATCAGAGCAGCAGTATGGTAAAGAAGAGTGGGTTGGCGGTAGAGGTGGGACTGGGGGTTTCTACAATAAAGGAGTGCACTGTTAAGATGACTGGTACAACTGTGCTATTCAGTCTTTCATTTACTGTTCAACTTTACAATGAGTTCTGCATTCACTCTTACAATCAGTCCTATATACAGTATAGAATTACATGAATCTTCTTGCTTACAGTCCTGCATTCAGTATGTCACACAGCTTTAACAGCGAGGAGTTAAAGACAAGAAGTTAGAGGGAGTAGTCACAGTATTGGAAATTTAACACAGAAAACAATTTCAGTGTATTTGGCTATGCATGAATGCATATATTAATATATACACTACTCTTTACATAACAATTCATATTTGGCCATCTATGCAGACATTTCCGAGAAAACAGCAAACCGTTTTTATTTTGCAGCTAATTTATGAAATTGATTCTGATCTTGTTTTCATGGAGACATTTGGGGGAGAAGAGGTCGCAGTGACGGAACATATTTAGTTTTAAGGGGGCCACTGTTGCAAAACCTGGCTCAAAACCTATATACAATTTGAGCACATCCATCCATCTGTGCACATTACAGATTCATTTGAAATATTTGCTCATTCAGGAAAAAAGGTCCTGCAAAGTTTCAGAAGTGTGCACATGGTATTCACTCAAACTATTGGTCTGCTTGCTTGTCAGCAGGCTAGTCAGTCATCTATTCATTCTTCTGTCCATCCATCTAGGGAGGCTGATTCCTCATCCCCTGTAGCCCAGGACAGGGCCTCTCTCCAGGGGACAGTAGCCGGCATTGTTACCCTATCATGCCTTGCATTCCCCAGACTTGCCCTGGTTCCTTACATGCCTGCTCTGTGGGCAAGCAGGCCAGCCAGCCTGCCAGTCAGGGAACCAGCATCCATCCAGACAGCGGGTCAGCCAGCCATCCATCTATTCATACATTTGAGCGGCTGACTTCTTGTACAGAACAAGGCCTCTCTCTGGGGGACAGTAGTTGGCTTTGTCACCTCCCCCCCCCTCTCCATGTCTCGCATTCCCCAGACCTGCCCTGGGTCCCCCCTCAAGGCACAGGGCACTGGGAGGGGCACGGGCCTCTTTACGCCCCCATTTCTCTTTCTTTTTCTGATATTATCGCTCCTTTAGACCCCACTACCAGCACCACATCACTTCTGTTCTGAAGGTTGTCTCTCTCCAACACTAAGCTTTTACTGATGCCCTTTCTTGCTCTGTCCTTTTTCCCCACCAAGCCAAAAAACTGACAAACTTGTCTTGTCTTCTCTCACAGTCTTTTACAGCAGTTCTCCCTCTTCTTTTCACAAAATACATACATTTTTTCCTAATTCAGTTTTGTTGGTTGGATTGATATAAACAGAGTATATACCAAAATGATATATGTTATACCCTGAATTATACTTTCTTCCCCTTATTCTCTCTGACCCTTTTTCAACCTTTTCTCTTTCTCTGTAACTCTCTACTACTTAACTTTTCAATCTGAGATCAGCTATTCAAACCATTCTGTAATGCAACCTCAGCACCATCCACCAGCTCACCTCCTTTTAGCCAGTCGCTCAACACAAAACACAAAACCCTGATCCAGTGCCAGTGGATGTCTGCACCTACAGCCCACTTCTATTCAGTGAGGAGAAGGGCGGGGGCGTAGGCCATAATTAAAGATGGCGGCCTTGCCGTCGCACAATGGCTCTGCTCAGAGACGGCTTTTATTGCATGTATTTTTCTCAACAGGAGAGTGGGCAGTCTACCCTCTGTGAGCATTTAATTGGTTTAACAGCTGGAGAGGAGGAGGAGGAGAGGTAAAGGGGGGAGAATCCAATGGAGAGAGGAAACAAAGACATGGGAAAAAGTGTGAGTCACTGGGATTTTAAATTTGTGGTGTCTGGTGTTGATAAATTTGTCAGCGGCAGACTGACTTTAGATATTGTGCATCAGAGTGGAAATTAATCATTTGCAGCCCTGTCACTTCCCATCTGCACACTGCGTTCATTAGCATGCATCCAAATTACGATTAGGAGTGTGTTGCAGTTGCCTGAACAAAAACGTGGGCTTGTTGGCAGGTAACATTTCCCCCGCAGCATGATTATTGTTCAAAAAATACACTGAGATTAAGACGAGAGAGGCAGTGTTTTTTTTGTGTGTATTTCAGGATGTTTAAAAACATGCAGAACATTCCACCCACTTGTGAGGCTGTGTGTGTGCGTTTTGAATGGCTCAGTGTTACACATGAGATGTGCTTGGGTGAATGTGGATGCTGACAAGTGTCTTTGTCTGTCCTCTGCCAAAAAATGAAAACTGGAGCAGAACCTTGGGGCAAGGTAAGGTTACAACGTTCCTCTGGAGGTTTCAGCTAATGGAGATCCAGTGTTGGGTTGGAGGACCGGCCCTTGGGGACACAGTTGGGAATTAAAAATGTAATCCATTGCACACATTACCACGTATGGGCTGGAAATTGCAATCTGGGGTGTAAGTGGCTACAGTTCTGAACTTTCACTAACATATTCTGATCACCTTCATTTTGCATTCACCCCAGTGTTGTTATTGGAATATTCTTCCTGATTTTGTTTTGCTATTCCATTCAGTGGAGAAATGATGGGATCAGATTTTTAATCTATTGCTAACTTAAGGACCTAAATTCAAAAGAAATATTTTCCACAATGCAGTCATCTGTAAAACAATTTGAGGGCTATGGTACCCTGGAATGAAACTGTTGCATCAGTGCTTAAACCCAAATAAATTGACACTGGTTTTAATAATGTGGCAGTAATAATGCTTAAAGTCTACACATACTCATGCCTTTGCTGAATTCATGAGTGTGTGTGTGTGTGTGTGTGTGTGTGTGTGTGTGTGTGTGTGTGTGTGTGTGTGCGTGTGTGTGTGTGTGTGTGTGTGTGTGTGAACTCACCTGTGACTTATCCGCTCACCTGAGAATCATCCAGCAATCAGAGACCTGCGGTGTATAAACCCTGTCTCGTCTCTCCATTTTCGGTTCACCTCAGTGTAACCTGTGTTTAAGCTTTTGTTTGTTTTCGTTTTGCCTTCCTGTGTTTTAGCTTGTGCCTCAGGTTTTTGGTGAGAGGTCTTAGTTTGCCTATTCCTGTGTTCCACCAGGTCTCTCCGCTGCCTGCCCAGCTTACACTGCCTGCCTGCTCACAACATTTCCAACATCTCACCATTGCACATTCTTTTGAAATTGTTAATAAATGGACTGCCTCCATGTCCTGTTCTCAGGTCCTCTTGAATATACACCGTAACACTCTCAGTATCACAACAGACAGTTTAGCTACTTAAATATGAATATGAATCTGGATTAGTTACAGCAAAAGGCAAAGCAGACAAGTCAGCTCAAGTTGGCGGAAGTGATTACAGGCAGAGTTGAAGGATTTTAAAAGGCAATATTAGTTTAAGCTTAGAATTTCCTCCAAAGTTTTAATGAAATACTTCAATATTGTGGGCTAATCACTCATTTATTAAAATTTAGACTGCACTCAGTGTTAATTATTGTTTAACACAACTCACATTAGGCGAGGGTCCACAGACGTGCAGGTAGGTTAATTGGTGCCTCTAAATTGTGAGTGTGTATGGTTGTTTGTCTCTATGTGTCAGCGCTGAAGAGGCGACCAATCCAGGGTGTATCCCGCCTCTTGCCCAGTGTCAGCTGGGATCGGCTCCAGCCCCTCTGCGACCCTGCACTGATACGCGGGTATGGATAATAATAAACAATAACAACTTTAAGGAGTGTTAATCCTTTTTATCACCACTTTGGACTTGTGATAACCTTATAAATGTATGGCTCACCTTTTAGCAAACAGAGACCGAACCAAACAAGTGAAATTGTGGGCCAGAAAACCAAAACAATGAGCTGAGAGACCTGCAGAGTTGGGTGATAATTCTCTCTTGGTTTCATCTTTACAGAGCAACTCCTTTCATATTACACAGCAGTGTTACTGAGTAACGTGTTACTGTAATATTACTTAGCCCAGTAACTAGTAGTGTAACGGATTACTTTTCTAAAACAGTAATATTATTACAGTTACTAATCCAAGTAATGCTGCGTTACTGTGTTGTGCACGACTGTAGTCCTAGGCAGGTAAGCGGCACCATGTTGTTCATGTCTGCTGATAGCCAAGAAGTAAAGGAAGAATGGAGAATGAGAGAGAGGCGTTCTTTCCACAGCTGTAAGTAGCTACTGCCACTATTTTGTCAAACAATATTGTCGAAAGAAACTCCGGTCACTACTTCCAGTGATGCTTTGAGTGGCGTTAACGTAACGTTTTGTAAAAAGACTGAATATTGCTCTTCAAAATAGGCTACATGTGCAGAAAAACATTATTTCAAAAGTCGGATTTACTTGCTTTTTGATTTCAGCCAGTGGCGTAAAGAAACGTAAGGCAGTGGCGCCCCCAGAAAAATTTCCTAGGGGTAGCCAGATGGGGCTACTGAGAATCCTTCGGGTGGCACACTAAACCAAAAGCCATAAATTCTATTATGCACTATATAGACTAGTTGAATACTACGTAAAAATATGAGTTACGGAATTTGGAAATCACAGACTGAATTACTTTGACCAGTGTCATATTTATATGTAAAAATAGTGGGGCACAAAACATTTCAAAACATAGATACCAGTAAAACTACCATACTCATGTCAACAAACAGCATGGCTCCACAAAACACAGCAAGAGAGAGGAGTTTATTAACAAAAGTTACAGTATCACTATCACAAACCTAAATTAAGAATTCAATATTTAAGGGACACAACCAAGCTCAGAACAAATGAGCCTACAGGGCCATAAGCAAACAGAAGTGATCTCAACACCACTGAAGTCAACAATGACGCGTACAGACAAGGTTTTAGGGATCCAGACCCTTTCAATAGCCACTTTTCACAAAGATACCACAAACAGAAAGAATGTCCGGCAATATATATCCCATTCCCAGCGCCGTACCTTTCATACAGCGCAGCGAGCCAGCAAATTGGCCTAATAATCCAGAATAATAAACCACTATGAAAGTGTCTATATGACAACAACATTATGACCACAACCCTAATCTGTAGCTTAGTCTCAACCGATCCAGCGCAACAATTTGCCCATGCAGGCACCAGCAGCAGATTCAGGATGATAAAAGATGCTTTCGACTCACCACAGAAAGGCGGCACAGCGTTTTTTCCTCTGGGCAAACATCTGGGTGACTCTGAAGTTTTTCAGACAGTTCACCGACTCGTTGTGGCCCCGCACTGTTTGTTATGCTGCTCAATGGAGCGCCTGTTGGGCAGCGATGTTTAACGTTACCCTTCCGAGTAACGTTGACCCCAGTTTCACAGCATCGTCCAGATGACTCCTGCTGTTGTCACGTTTTTTATAGGTATGGTCTCCCTCGAAGCATAATGTTAACAGCCGGTCACACACAGCGCTGTCAGGGGCTCCAGTGTTCGTACGCTTAGCTTGCTGTTAGCGATGATGCTAACCTATTGCTATCTTCAGACTTTTAGCTCTCACACACACAGTACAATACACACAACCGTGTAGCAGTGTGACAAACTTATTATAAACTAGCCAGGCTACTAACAGTCTCTGTACATTAATTAAATTAGACTTTTCTTTCTTCTGCAGCTTGTCACTACCTCCACAGAAAACACACACATTCGGCACAACATCGGTGTACTCCGATCTGCTCTGCCTGTTAGTCCCGCCCCTTAACCAGTCACAATTTTAGAAACGTGATTGCCATCTACATGGACAAATCAGAGGCCTCTCCTAAAATAAACTTCATAGTCTGTCACAGCTCAGGGTCAGAGGTTACCCTCTTAAAGTGACAGGGTTTAATATGACAACACTTGTATGCTATTCATCTTTTAACTCAAACATAATATATACAGTATATAGCATTTCATACATATGTTCCGTACCTATTTTCTTAGGGGGGTTGTGGCCCCCCCGGCCCTCCCCTGGCGGCGTTAGTGACGTTAGGCCCTATATGTTTTATAAAAACTCCTCGCTTCTGCACAAGTATTAAGGAAAATGTTAAGACACATCACACATTCACACGGCTTTTTTCCCCTTGACACTGGGTATACAGATTGTGTCTGCTTGTCATTTATACGTAAGGTCCTTAATAGTTTTGTCGTATGATTAACATTAAAAACAAAAGGATTTATGCAATCTATAATACCCCCGCATTCTCTTAATGTGTGCCTGTAAATCAGCAGTATATCCATCATGATATTCTCACTATGTTACTATGAAATGTTAGCTTCAGTGGAAGCCTAATGGGCAAAGTGGGAGGGTACATAGATGGTAAACATGTGTGATGTGTTGAGGAGGGGACTTCCCACAGCTACACTCCAGAGACAGAAAAGCTTATTTCACACTTCATTTCATTTTAATACCTAGAACAACAGCATGGTAAAACACACTTAAACACACACACTCACACACACAAACAAATAGCTCTTTAATGTATCCCAAATGTGGACAAACACACACACAAGCACGTGGACCCATAAGCACTTTAAATTACCACATATGAACATGGATCTATACACACATTTGTCTGTCACCCACACACTTAAAAATGTTGAGGGATTAGCAAGAAGGGAATTGTAGAATAAAGAGAGAGTTATAAAATATGGTTAAGAAAGCAGAAGCATAATCATGTTCTCTAAATGTTCAATAAAAATCAATACAACACATTACCCATAAATGCACTTGTTTGAAATTATATTAAATGTTTCTCTGAGGTATTGCAATTGTGCTAATAGACTGTGAAATGAATTGTTTAAAATATCATTAGCTTCTGTAGGTGGTAGGGAGCAAAAACAATAACCTACATGTACAATCTCTGGATAATGTTCTGGTCTCTGAAGACACAATGTCATTGAAATTCAGGACATGCTAACTGGACTAGTTTTAGGTACTTTGTACAGATGACTGTCACTAATCCTTAATACTCAACATGTTTGATTTTTAGGACTTGAATCTGGTAGGACCAGAGTTTGAGCTGGTCAAAATGACTTGGAATGCTGTTTAGAGTCGTCTTGTGTCTGTCTGTCCTTATTGTGTTTTTACCTGTTGAGTGGTGGTTAAACTTCAAACACAATCCACCCACTCATGAAATTCCACAAATTCAATGTGCAAGGTGGCTGACCTGTGAGGCAGCTCTGAAAGTATCAGCTGGGTACTGTGTTCTACTTTTCACAGCAAATGGAAAAATACAAAAAACTTTGTTTTATAGTCTTTTGTGTTCTTTTGTTCCTCTATTTATCTTTGACAAAACAGTACCTTATTTCACAGATTTGGGTGTCATCAAAAGTTTAATGTAAAAATGGGTGAAATAAAGACTGGTAGCTACCAGTGTTGGGAGTAACGCGTTACAAAAATAATGCAATTACAGTAATGTTTTGCTTTTTGCTAATGCCATAATATAATGCATTACTAAAAAAATCAGTAATTATACCCATTACAATCTCAGTAACGCGGGTTACAACGCATTTTAAGCCAAAATTAAGTGGTGTTTTGTTTATTTACTAATACACCAACACCAAGAAACATTTCGGCACCATAAAAAACAAATCCTACAGAAGTCCTAGGCGCCCATCGATTCATATCTTTATTGTACTCCGTTTTCCCGTGATAGCAGGATAATTATCTTATGATCTCGAGATAACAACAGTTGTTTTCTCTTGATAATGGGATAATTTTCTCGTGATCTCGAGATAACGAGATGTTAACACATGGGTTGACAAGAACGTTTGTTAATAGTAATTTCAAGGTACTTTCTATATCACTGATTAGCTCAGTTGGTGAAGTACAGGACTCCCAGTCATAAGATTGTGAGTTTGATCCTCATAGGGGACTTTTTTGTTTTGTTTTTCACATTCAACTCCAACAAAGTTGTTATGAAGATGACAGATTCATATGCTCACAATTAAGAACGTGTTGGAGTGTGCGCATCCCAGCGATTGGTCCACATTCATCAAGCTATGGACTTTTCATTTCCCCATCATTCACAGGCAGAGGAAATTCATCCACTTCTCATTCAGGGGAATCCATTTAACTACACATTTCCTGAGGGCTATTTCAGAACCTTTGAAATAGCCATCGGGATATGTGTGACTGGATTCCCCTGAATCTCTTCATAACAACTTTGTTGAAGAGAATGATTAAAAACATGAAGAAAAAGAAAAATGGTATGTTAAGCTATGGTTCGTTATCTCGAAATCATGAGATAATTATTCCGTGATCACGGGAAAACAGAGTAAAAAAATTTTTTTATTTGATGGCCGTTTAGGGCTTCGTAAAATCCATCAATAAAAGAGTAACATTATTTCCTGTTGCTGGAATCCGATGGCCGAGATCGTACAAACTACGGCGGAGCTCGTCTCCTCTTAACAAGACGGTAGCTGCCCTGATGGATCAGAGACTGTAATATTGTAATGTAATTACCTTCAAATGACAGTAACTTGTGATCTATAATGGATTACATTTTGGAAGTAACTTGCCCAACACTGGTAGCTACCAGCATTTCACAGTGTGACTTTATACCTGTCATGATTAAATGCAACATAACTTCAGTTTACGGCTCTTCAAAAAGTCAATTCTAAGCTGGAAGGGCTCAGCAGTGGTCTTCAATTTTAATGTAGTGATCACTGACAACTGTAGCCAATATAACTTAGCTGCTAAAAGTAGCTACCTAGCAAAGCCTATATGCTCATTGTTTGAACCTATTTTCAGTAATTATTGCAAGCACAATTTATTGCTCCAGTTTTTGAGCACACTCAGCGTCCTCACAAAGTGTTACAGGTGGTGGGACGGTGTGCAAAATGTAGCGGTCACATGAATACTGGTTATTCAGATCATGGTTCAAAAGTAGTCTGAACTGTAAAAATCAAAACTGTGTGAGTGTGATCGCTAAATACTTGTGTCCTTTCAAAATTCACAGATAAAGGTGAAGCTGCTCTGTAACTATCCTCTCTGACGCTTGTCTTGCCAAATGTCCTGATAACAAGTAATAACAACTGAAAACTGCACAGGTGCTGAATAAGTCCTGTTGTGTGGGTGATCAAAGAATTATGCAATTTCCAGAGGCCATCAGCAGCATAGAAGAGCCTTTTATATTATAAAAACCCCATTAACTTTCTCACTGCAGTGCGATCACACACACTGCTCATAGGTTGACAGGTTAGTTTGTGATGCCCAACGAGGACCTACTATGTGACATCATTATCAATAGACAGGAATAAAGAGATGCACACACACACACACACACACACACACACACACACAGTAACACACGCACACACTTGCTCCTATCATTAGCAGTGTGTGCATATAGAATCGATGCTTGCTTGTGAGTGCATGTGTGTGTTTAGTGAACCAATTCTATAATTGCATTGAGCGATTGGAGCTGGCACCTTGCACTTTTCATGTTATCAGTCATTAGCGAGAGTGCAGAGCATTATGAGTGTTGTAACCCCCCCAGCCCCACCCACCCCCACACAATATCCATCCGTGCCTGTCACATTTCATTCATTCATCCATACTTGACAAGCTAAAGGGACACATTTAAACACAATTTCACAGCCGGGCCTGATTAGATACTGTTTGTTTATTAGTTTAGTTTTGCATATCACATGGCTGTAAACACAACTCAAGTGAATGTGCAAATACACAAAGAGAGAAAATATAGTATGGACAGAAAAAAAGACCAATATTTTTCCCTTTTGTTGGGAGCATTCTGCACATTAGATTGTGATATTTCTTACAAGTATTACCATTGGCCTGATGGCGGTGTGAGGGGGAAAGGTCAGGGGGTCACCTAAATCCTGCTTGTAATTATATTAGACAGAACTGGACTAGTGTCTGTATGTTTCCACATGCCGGTTTTTGTGCACAACAAAGCTGAGTGGAAACCCCAGATATTCGAGAAAAGAAGCTAAACATAATTTTAAAAAAAGCTTTTAGTGGTTTACTCAATGAGATGGAAAAGTCGACTTATGAGAAGATTGAATGCAGGCTTATGCAAACAGATTTTTTATAGAAGACTTGAAGTTGCAATGCTTTCCTCTGCTTTTTGAGATGCACCTAGTATGTAACTCCAACATGGACCCCTTATGGCATTACACTGTCGCCATAGTGGCTGATGTAAGTACCACAGTTTATATGGTGACATGGACCAAAACAGAAAATCTATTCATTTAAAAACATGCTATCTTGGGTGAGAAGCAGCAACTAAAATGCCATGATGTATCACACTTACTAGCATTTTATTATGTTATCTTGTCACACCCTTTATTAATAATTTGACCTTAAGGTACGGCAGTTAATAGAATTTTACTTAGCTGGAATTTTAGAAATGTGCTTAAATTTAATAACCTACCACAGCACATTTAATGATCTTGGAGGATTTTGCTTTTTCGTTGATCGTATGGTTTGAACTAGATTCTATATCTATAGATATATATCTATATCTATAGATTCTATATTCTATAAGTATGTTAGTGCTTACAGCAAAAACATTGTATTATTTTCAGAGATACACTATATAAACAATATGAAGTGCATTTCATAACAGAAGGACCAACACGTGCGCTGGAAAAGAGTACATAATTGAGCATAAGCAACAATGTGGTGGAAGGAGAAGGATGATACACTCCACATCGGACTGAATTAATGACCTGAATCCCACTGAAAAATAAATATACATGTATGAAATAAAAATTAAATAACTGAAAATAAATAAAACCTGTTTGGATGGAACTTCAAACTGTTATTCAACTGCATATTCAATTAGGACGTCACAGTCACTGTCTCTTCACATTCTGAAGGCAACAGTTATCTGATATCAGATATCTGCAGGTGTTTACATCTTCAAATATCTTCGAATTATCTTGTTTGAAACTTTGACAACATAATGTCTTCTATGTTTAAACGTTTAAAAGAGTTGATGACTCTGGCCACCAGAAAAGATCAAGGTACTCTAAGTGAAGTGCCTCCAGTCATACAGTCCCCTCCAAAAGTATTGGAACAGTATAAGGCAAATTCCTTTGTTTTTGTTGTTCACTGAAGACATTTGGGTTTAAGATCAAAATATGAGTATGAGACAACAGTTTAGAATTTCAGCTTTTATTTCCCGGTATTGACATCTAGATGTGTTAAACAGCTTAGGACATATCACCATTTGTATTAGACCACAGCATTCTTAGGTGAACAAAAGTAATGGAACAAATAATTTTAAAGTAAATAACATTTAATATTTGGTGGCATAACCCTTGTTTGCAATAACTTCCTCAAGCCTTTGAGCCATTGACATCACCAAACTGTTGCATTCTTCATTTGTGATGCTATTCCAGGCTTTTACCGCAGCTTCTTTCAGTTCTTGTTTGTTTTGGGGTGTTTCTCCCTTCAGTTTCCTCTTAAGGAGGTGAAATGCAGCTCTATTGGGTTAAGGTCAGGTGATTGACTTGGCCAGTCTAAAACCTTCCACTTTTTCTTCTCCTGTCCTTTGTTTTTTTGGCACTGTGGGTCAACTTCCTCCAGATTAGTTTCAATGCATTTCTCCGTAAACTGGCAGACAAAATGTTTCTGTACACTTCTGAATTAATTCTGCTGCTACCATCATCAGTTACATCATCAATAAATATTAATGAGTCTGTTCCAGAAGCAGCCATGCACGCCCAGGCCATCACCTCCACCATGCTTCACAGATGAGCTTGTATGCTTCGGATCATAAGCAGTTCCTTTCTTTCTCCACACTTTGGCCTTTCCATCACTTTGGTAGAAATTAATTAAATGCAGTCTTTATAGGTTTGAACCAAGGATGAAAACTTGCAGAGCTATTTAATGTTTGGACAATCAACCTAAAAGGCAACACCTGGGCAACAAGAAACATCTGTCTATGCTCACTGAAATATGACTACTGTTTAAACATAGCCTCTCTTTCATCCTTTTTCTGTCTTTTACCTCCATCTCTCTGTCTTTCCACATTTCATTCCTATGTTGCTGTGTGCACTACGTAACCCTGCATACGCCCCTCCAGAGTGGTTTGAATATCAGACATACTGGGCACGTCCCACCACTATTTGGCAGCTGGGCGTGCTCTTCTGCTGAGTGGGCCTTTTATCACCTTGGCCCTCATGCACAACCGCGTTCAAATCAACAGTGCACTATCCACAGGTCAGACACACACACATACAGATTTTCATACCAGAAAGTATCTTTGATGTAAGCAAATAAATTCTTTCTCTCTTGCTTTTCAGATATAAAGACTTTGCTAGTGTGTTTCTGGCCAGAGACCCTACGAAACCTGCCACTCTGGAGGAGCTACAGCTCAGCCTCACCCTCAGACAAACCAGCCCTCCATCTCCCTAAGGCCACCTTTATAAGTAAGCCATTCAGGTCAGTTTCTCCCACCAGCATCATTCTCACAGTCAGGACAACATCCCACTTCATCTCTGTGATGTAGGAAAGAGTGAGCACAACATTGATATTGACCGCTCAGCATTACGTATTTCTTAAAGATTTACTCTGTATCCTGTTCTCTTCCTGCTGGGATCCACTGGAGCCCACCTCCCATCTGTCTGCTGTGAGACCTGCCTCTTTACTCTCACATATCCCTTGGAAATTGGACATTAATAACTGTATATGTATTTAATAACTCCCAGTCGGTCGCCGAGCTCTCCAGGCTAAAAATCCTGTAGTGTGAACTAGGCTTAAGAGAACTTAGGCTCGTTCAGAGGCCGCTCAGACAGAAACAGATTGGTACTTGGCAAAGTGCACAAAACAGCTGATGTGCCTGTGGGGCGGGGGTTGGTTCAAGCAGACACTGACTTCTTGCTGTTGCTGTGCTCTGGATAAAGAGGCACAATTGACCTTAAATATGTGCAAATCCAAGCCCCAGGCAACACATGATCCCTACAAGGGGCAGTGTGAAGAAAGCTACCTGCATCAAACTAAAGGAGAACATGACCATGCCACCCTCTCCGCTGTTGAACACCATGCTGCACCTGGAACATGTTGTCAGAAACAATTCTTCAAGAGGGAGTCTTTTACAACTTCTTTTTATGTAATCTTGGTCTTATATTTGATTCTCAATCAATATTATAATAATGTGCAGTAATAATAGTAGTAACACTAACTGTCTGAAGAAATATTAATTCAACAGTAGTGGAGGAATCAATGATCAAACAGCAATAAGCAACATGTTTTTATTCTGTAGTAGCATGTCGTTTTCAGGTAGTTCCCTCTCAAAACGATTTTTTCCCCTCATTGTCTCCCGCTATGTCTGGCCTTCTGCTGTGGATGGTGTGTGCCACAGGTCAATGCCAGTGGAGGGGTCGTACTTCTTAAGGAGAGGAGATTTGACAGGGAGGCAGTATGGCAAGTAACATTCATTAGCCAAGTTTGACAATCCTGAATTAACATTACAGCTCAATGACGTCATTCCGACTAGTCGTAACTGCATTGCAACCAGAGCTTTGTTCACTAGAAAGTTGTGGTAGAAACTTCCAACTCTCAACAGAGATGAGTCACAGTGGGGGATTGAACGCAGGTCTCTCACGCCAAAGGCATGCATCTTATTCACTGTACCATCACCAGCCCGCCATCATCAGTTTCAGAAAGAACAATGCGGTTTCTGCCTCCCACAACTTGCTGTAGCTTCTGAGCTAACAGAGCTACATAACAGACGTAACAGAGATAAGTGTGATGTCATTTTGCCCAGTCAAAACTCTTAATTCAAAATAACTGTAATAACAGTTTGACTAGGCAGACTGAACGTTGAAGATATTTCCAGTTATGAGATGTCAATAATAAAAATACATTTCAACATATCTATAACTTGATAACACATCTCTAAAATTAAATTTGACTGTAAATAATTCCAGTGTTAAATATCTATAACATCATTTTAACTAGTCATAATTCCAGATATCTATAATGTCATTCTGACCAGTTAAAACTTTATCTCAAAAGGACAATGTAGATATGTTGAATTGAGGGGAATTAAAGATATCTTAAACTGGAATTATGACTAGTCAAAATTAAATTGTAGATATCTGAAACTTGAATTACAACTTGTCATAATACAGTGGCAGATATCCGCAATGTGAACCTGCAACTGAATTGTAGATACAGTATCTGTAATGAGACGCCCTATACACATGAATTGCAACAGTAGAATTATTATTTGTTGGATTGGATTAAATTCTGATCTTATCTGAAAAGTGTGTATTTCATGTGCGTACTAAAAGTTTGCATATATTGACATAAAAGTCATGTGACATGAGAATGTGTTGGCTGCTCTTGCTGACTTGTCTGGTATGTCTATGAAGTAGAGTATCTCTGCTGATACACCACAATCATTTGAACCTCACATAAAAATGAACCAGCCTCTGACAGCCTCTATGCTGCCTACTATGTGAAGAAATGGGGTCGGATTTTTATGTAGGCTGTGACGTTCATGCACGCTCCTGCACCTCTTACCTACTGATTCTGTACGCACAGTGACAACACCACAGCCAATGAAATGGAGTCCGCTGACCAAAAAAACGACCGGCTCCCAGCACAACACTGACCTTTCTTGGCAATCCATTACGAAACGCGTCGATACATTTAAGTTAAAACCATCCCCTGGGCACCATAGATGTCTGTACCAAATGTCAGCAGCAAAATTTGTCAAGATATTTCGAATAAAATCAAAAATGGAAACCTCATGATGGCACTAGAGCAAAAATGAGTGAGTCTCCAAGGTCATTAGGATTCTTCTTCTGGGGACCATGAATGTCTGCACAAAATATCATGGCAATCCATCCAACAGTTGAGCTAATACAGTCTGAACAAAGTGGTAGACTGACATTTCACTGTTATGCTGATAGTGTGGCTAAAATAGGTTAGAGGTTAGAACTGCAACTGACTGTGATATCAGGTGGTATTTTCCTATTGAACACACTCTTGCCCAAGTGTTTCCCTCACTAAAAGCATTTTTCCCCTTTCAGTTCCACCTTTCACCCCCAAAAAACACCCAGCATTTCTTTAGCGTTCCAAACATTAGCAACTAAAACGTTTACAGACACTCCAATGAACACAGTACCACACCAAATTCGCTCTTTGCTACACACAACTAATACTTTGGATGGTGACACTGCTACAGGTCCACACAAAATCTCCTATTTGGGTGCGTTTAGGGTCACAGAGATACTCCTATAAAAGGGGCCATAGAGCACCATAAAACTTGCATTGCCCCCCTCCCCCCTTACATTAAGAGACGGTGAAGGGCGTGGAGGTGGATGGAAGGTTGATGGGTGGAGATGATAAAGTGCAGTGGTGAGACAGAGCAGGGAAAAGAGGATGACCTAGGATAAAAATGATGGCAATGAAGATGTAAGTGGTGGCTGAGAGAAGAGAGTGCAGCGAGCGATGACACACAGTTTAAAGCTGGATTTTCTCCTGTGCACCTTTATGGTATGCTTGATAGCCTCTATTCATAGAAAGCCACAGTCTAAGTTCATAAGGGGCAGATAGTGTAAAGATGTTTGGCGGTGGTTTTCCCCAATTGACTGATGCTAAGTTCAGTCCTCCCTTACTTACTGATCAGATCAGCAAAAAGAAACATTGCAACACCTGTTCCGTTTAGCTGAGTGCCGCACTGTGTGTTAGTAAGTAATATATCTTCGCGATCCTGGCAGCAAGGACTACAGTATGCGAAGGAAGGTTATATTCCCAATGTTCACTTTTATGAGGAAGGCAAAATGACGCAAATTAAGACTCATTCCGGTCTCAACAAAAAAGGCTTTTCTGGCTAATGATAATTATCATCTTAAAATACAGAAATAAGGAGCTAACAAACCTTTCTGACGTTTGTGATCTGACATTAGGCAAACTTCTATAAATGTAGTTGCCAACATTAGCTGATATGACTATTCAATATAATGTGTCATGAAACCAGGTAATGGGTACTGAGTGTCGCTTTTACAGGTCCCCCATATACATTTTTTAACCGTCTTCAAAATGTGTTTTTCTTTTCCACATAGATGAGCCGAGCACATGACATATCTAAGTACAGGAAATGGGGAAAGTCAGCAGAGGTTCTGCCGGGTACCAAGCTTGTGCAACTGTTACTGGATCACAGAGCAAAAAGGGGCTGGACTTGGTGATTAAATTAAAGAAACAAAGCTGTATTTTTTTATACATAGCTGCATTTTTGGCTTTTGTGCTTTCTTGAAAAAAACAGTCAGACTGGCCAGCAGGAGAAATCCCGGTGGGCCGGTTGCTCTGTGGGACGCCTGAGCAGCGATTTTACCAAAAACAACAGCATCGTCAGCAAGGTCTGGCTTTGGTTAGCTAGCTATTTAGGTATATTGGGTGCCTTTTGTTGAAACATCGTCAACTTTTAATTAAGTCGATGAAAATAATATTATACTAGTGGTAAGCTATATAGTATACTATTATATGATATTATAATGAACACCATATAATCAATACAATACATTATACTAATAGCTATGTTGGGCAGTATCACGTTACTTTTCCCAGTAATTAGTAGAGTAAGAGATTACTCTTACTCCAGAATAGTAATAATGTTAAAGCAGCACAGCAACGTGAAACTGCACTCGGGAGAGAGTGGCAAGTTACTAGTAGCTTATTACAATTTCGGAGTAACTTGCCCAACACTGTCTATAAGTATAGTATTAAATTGACATTATACTTTTTATTTATTGTTATAATAATATACTAATACTCAAATTTATACTAGTTTCTCATCCAGATTGTGGACAGTGCATCTGTAGTGGACAGATGCAGATTTAGCAGGAGCCAGGATGCCAGTGTGCTCCTTCTATCCACCTCCTCTTGTGAGCAACACAATCCCTTTGTTCTATTTTACATCTATTTTTACTGAAATTATTGTTTTAAATATTGTGGTTATTGTTTAATAATCTTGTTTACATAAAGTGTGGCATGGGTGGTGCTGGTGTATCATGCATCCGTCCCTGGTTAAAAATCCAACAATCCAAGCCGCAATCGCAGTAGAGTTGTGTGTAGTGTTTTCACCATGACTGTGATGATGAGGAGGATGGGGTGTTGTGCCCATGTTTTAAAAGCTGTTTTCAATGTTTTTTTTAAAAAGAGTCAATGTTTTGAGACGTTTTGACAACATTTAAAGGCCTCTGTCAAGTGTTCACATGCCAGGGTCTTCACCTCCATAGTCCTCCACTGCTTTTAACAACATAATTGCACGCACACACGCAGTATAAATATGAATGTAATAAATTGTTTGTTAATAAACTCTGTGTTACTTCACATGTTATTTCTTCGTGTGCTGCTATTTTTTTCATTTATTAAAAAAGTTAGCATATAGCCCTGGGTGGACTTGAGAAAACTTGCAAAAGTAAACACACAAACACTGAGACATTTTGCTAACACATGCATGTGGACGCCCTCTCGTGCAAGCAGAGGCAACCACCCATTTAACAGTGTGTATACAGTGCCCACAGAAGCACAAATGATTTCACTGCTTGTCAGATTTCATTTGCCAGATGACCAAACAGAGAAAATAAATTTCACAGTTCTGATTGGTTAATTAATCTTTGTTTATGTGTGTTAATTTGTCTGTCTTTGGGAACCCTGCTTTATCTAGTGGCAGAGTAGCTTTATAGACTGACCTGCAATTAGATGTCACAGTGCCACTGGAAGGTCTGCCAGTTTAGTAGTAGTTATGGCAAAAGATTAACCAATATGAAATTCAGTTTACCAGTCTGGAGCAGTTCTACTACTCTGATATTATAACTCTGATGTCATGTCTGAGTCCTACCTGAAGAGAGGCTGTGAAGGATTATGTTACACAATCCGAGAACCACATACAACATTTATCTAATTGGGTCGGACTTGAATTTAGCTCGAGGATACACATGTGACAACGTCCTGTTTTCAAAATAAGGTGTCTATAGAGTATGGAAATAAGATTAATTGGATTATATTCACAGAAAGTATAAAATATATCACACGTGTACATTAAAAGTAAATGGACACATGTAATTTAATTTACCGGACTTTACTTTACCTCTTGGCCCACGGACCCACCCACTATAGTCTCTCCAAATCCTGTTGGAAACACTGAGTAAAAAGCACATTCTGACTATTTAATTTATGCAGTGGTAAAAAAAATGGCAAAAATGTTAATGTACTTGTTCGGTGTTCAGCAAATTTTTTCATTATATTTGGCTTCAACCAAGAATTTTAATTTCGGTGCATCCCTAAGAGCAGCAATAAATACTAGTCAGAGTTAAAAGCATGTATGGCATCAATGGGTTAAATACCTCAGGAAAGAAGAAGGAGTTGAGGAAATAGTGCAGTCAATATAAGACAATCGTAAGGGGATAGAAGAAGAAGAGCACAGGAAGTCCATGTTAGAGGTGTTACAAGAGAAATTGTTTTCGGAAGAGATGAGTTTTCAAGAGCTTCTTGAAGTTAGAGAGGGAAACCACTGCTCTGATGGCGTGCGGTAGCTTGTTCCACCGTTGTGTTGTTACAGATAAGAACAGCCAGGACTGAGATTGCTTTGTGTGTAGTGAGGGCAGAGCCGGGCAGCGTTCGTTGGAGAAGCGCACTGGCCGGACGGGGACGTAAGCTTGTATTATGTTTAGGTAGATGGTCACTCTGTATGCAAGCATTAGTGACTTGAATTTGATTCAGGAGGTCACGGGCAGCCAGTGGAGGTCACTGAGTAGAGGCGTCATTAACAGACATTTTAAAAACGTGGTCTTTTATTCATATTTGTGTACATTCTTTCATTTCCCTTAATGATCTAGAGCAACATTTGGGAAGATTTGCAGCAAAAATAGATAGATGCATCTTGCACTGTTGGAAAGGAGAAGATTACTAAGCCTCTCTTCAGCTTTCTCTATGTTGCCTTCACTATCAACAGTCACCATCATCAAGAGACAAGAGAAAGTGTAAAAACTCAAGCTGACTGATCAAAGTTCAAGGGTCTCCACATGGTACTTCTGTAGTTCATATAATCAAAAAATCAAATTATATTATATTATACATAATATAAACCATCATCATTGAGTATAAATATATTTCAAATGTAATAATAAAATGAACGATCTCTTTGTTTTTACTTGCTTTTGGCAGTAAAAGTTAAAAATCCCCGTTGACAAAAAAGTAAGCATCTACCCCCCTGTACCTGCATGAAATGGTTTGGTCCTGCCTTAGCGCACTGTATCGGTGACGGTGTTTAGTTGCAGTCAGTAGAAGCGCCAGAAATACAGTGATCACAATGTTGTCTAGGAAACCAAAATCTGGTTTTCAAAAAAGGAAAGAAAGAAAATAGAGAGAGGAAAGACAAAGGAAAGGATGTCAAACTGTAACCCATTTTTTTCACCAAGAAAGCTGGGTAGCCTTTAGTCTGTGAGTGGTGTTAACCTGTTGGCTTAATGTCCATAGAGAAATAAGCTAGCTAGCTACAGACTAGTGTTAGCCCACATTTCATCAACATTTAATCAATGCAGGGAAACGTTTAGCAAGATATTCATATTAAATCATTGTTCCAGCCCCTTTTAGCAGACTAACAACAGATGAGTCAGCAGCACGCCAGTCCCCTCATTACCGCTAGCCTCCCTGTCCCAGTGAAGAAGGGGAGCAACACTGTGTTAATGACATGCCAGTTAGCATCATTCCAGGGAGGCTGTGGAGAAAGAGTCTCTCTTTTTATCATAACAAAAAGATATTAATGACAGAAATTCAAACACAAATTGTTTTCTCACGTAATGATCATTATGAAATAAATAAAATAAAAAAAAACCTTCCTGTCTGTACTAGATGCTGGATAGTTGGAAACAGTGAGTAGCTAACCTCAGCCTGCATGTAATTTACAGACAATATTAAAATAATCCAGTTTGATACGTTCATTTAGATTGAATTATGGCCGTTAAATGACATCTATAGATACAGACTTTATTATTCCCACCATGAAGGGCAATTTATTTGAAAAGCAAATAGTGAACTGCATCCTGTATGCAGACTTGCACGTACAAATCACGAGCAGTAAATATTGTGCTAGTATTAGTTAGGGATGGGGATCGAGACCCAGTTCCAAAAGGACCCGGTTCTAAAATTTCTCAAAACCCGAAAATCAATAAGGTTTGAGCTTATCGATACTGCTATCATATTACATCTATGATGTAACGTAATGTCGAGCGTCAATTTGGTTTTATTTTGCAACGCAATGGATAAGAAAATCATCAGACTGCAGTCTCTGCCTGCTCTCTGTCTGCTCCGTCGCGGTGGAATACAGTGAGGGTTAAGTTAGCTCCTACTGTCACATTAGTAACACACACTTCCCTGCTCACACACAACAAAGACATTAACAGGTTGAGAGCTAGCCTCCCTCGTTCACGTTATCTGATCTGCAATGCTAATCTGCCGTATTTGTCTCCTGTCAAAGAACTGTTTATTGCTGATTCTCTCAATACACTTAATCCTATTTGAACATGCAAATGAGGGAGCGAGGAACAACACACTCACACACAGGCATATACACGTACAAATAATCACAAACACATACAAACAGAAGGATGCATTCAAGCAAGCAAGCACCACATCGGCTAATGTGATCACCGTAGCACAAACTCATACACACACACACACACACACACACACACACACACACACACACACACCAGGCAAACAATGTCACTAACTCACACAAGCCATTTGGCCGATATGGTGGCTCATGAGACGATAAGGCTGCTGGGTGTGAAACACACACACACACTCACACACACTTCAAATCACCCCCTATCACCATTAGAGACATCACAGAAACACACACACACACACACACACACACACACACACAGACACACACATACACACACTCCAATCAGGGCCCAATGAGCCCATACAGAGAGAGAAATGGGCAAAATAGAGAGATTTCGGGGTTTGGGAGAAAGGAAGATAGGATAGCAGACAGACTGATTTCTGCTAGCTTTGAAGTAACGTCCGCAATTTCAGATATAACTGTCTAGAAATTGATGGGAGTCCATTTTGTTGGAGTGAAAGGAGTCTAGTGCAGGGCTGAAGTCAGTGGTAAAAACATGCATTGTGTTTTATTGTATATTCTGTTTCAGCTTTTACCTTTAGTTTTCACTTTTCTTCATTTTCTCCACAATAGTGTCTTCAACAAGTACCTTACCATGACACTTTCTTTAGTGTTTCCAATAACTTGAGTAATTACAGGTCCTTTTTTTGTTATCTCAGCTACTCATTTTGGCCACTTCTAACCATGATGTCGTTCATTTGGTCACTGCTGGAAAGAGTGAAATAGCAGTTACAAGCAGACATAATGGGTTTTGTGTGCAGGTTGTCTGGACAGGGTGAGGAGCTCAGATAAATAATGATGTTCCCTCACTTTGAGAGGAGACAGTTGAGGTCCTCTATGCATCTGATTCAGGCCCCATTCACACTACTACGTTTTTGTTTAAAAACTGAGTTTTAAAACGGATATGATCTACATCCACACCAGCATTTTAGCTGTGTATCAGAGTTGATCTCCATCTATATTAAAATGACTGAGAACACATCGAGTGCCCATTCACATTCACTGGGCATGTGCATGAAGCAGATGGTCTATACCGTAGTTACAGAAGATTTTGCGAAAAAAGGTACTTGTTTTGGCTTTTTCCCTCTCCTTTATTGAGTTATATATCTTTTTTGTGCATGTACTAGGTTTGCAAAGTGAAAAAGCCCAAAGTCCACCCCAAAGGGAGTTCCCATCTCCCACAGAAAACACTGCCCTGAACTGCCTGAAAACAGCTCGTTTGTAGTCCAGTCTTTACTTCCCTTTCTTGTGACGTCACAATGAAAATACGTGTCATATCTGCAGCACACCTCTGCTCTCCCTTCCAAACACTAGCTACCCTCCAAGCAGTCAATGGACATAAAGTTGTTACTGTGATGTAGAGACAGAGCTCCGTTAAAACTTTATGTATGAAAGATACTTTTGTTACAGATTTATAACTCACCCCTCTGAAACTCTTGCTCTAGTCCAAATTGTGAACCTGGTCGGCAACATGTAGCCTACAGCTGGATCGAAGCTGTTTACCTGTTTTCACTGACCTGCCCTTCTCTGCTTCTGATTGGCTAGTAGTTCTTAACTAGGAACTGCGCATGTGCAATACCCTACAAAGATGTATCACTCCATAGCTAAAACGAAGCCTTCAACACAAGGTGAAAAGAGGAGCTGCAGCAATGTGCAGTATGTAGTATGTGTTTTTTGAAAATTAAACCATGTAAACCTGTTCTGGTACAACCCCTAAATAGGATTTTGAACCTGAAAACGATAATCATAATACCACCTCTTTAAAGTACTATAGACAAAGAACCACACCAGATTTTATTTTTTGCGTTGACCAATAAAGAGCTGGGAATGTAACTGAATGTAACAAGGGAGTTAAAATCGACTGTGGCGGCAGTAACAAGACGGCGGGAGTCGTCGCAAATTAAACGCCGACATATGTAGTTCAAGTGTAGTCTGCAAGTGTTATTTGCACGGTACAAACATTTTAATAAAAATACCTACTCAAAAACTCTGTCAGTAACATCATGTTTCTGCTTTGCATGACTAATAAGACCCAATCAGAGAGCCAAAAGTTAGCGTCTGCGTCATTGTTTCTAAAGTCCTCTGTTTTTGCCCGTCCACACAAAAACGCTACAAACAAAAAACAGGGTTGGCAGCATTTTCAAACTTCTCCGTTTTAGGTCTTTGTTTTCGCCGTTTTAGTCTGGACGGGAGGTGCAAACGTAGCAAAAGGTCTCCGTTGGGGCCTAAGTTGCCTTCCAGGTGTCACTGGCCATGTCTAACTGGGAGAATGTTTAGATCATCATGACATGGCATATTAAATAATAGGTTACACAACAGATTTAAGTTGTAATTTTAAAAAGTCTAAAACTTGTTCAAAATAACTTGTTTTAGAGTTTAGTTGAGTCAAGTTATACTAAAGTTTCATTTCACCTTATTTTAAGGCTCTGGCTTCTACATTTACATCTCAGCGCATAAAAACTACAGAATTATGTATGGTTATGGCAAATAAAGATAGCAAATATAATCTATGGGCATTATTAAGCCTATGGGCATTTTTTGGGGGGGAAACTGGGTGCAGCAGAATGACATTATCTAGCTTGTTGCATTGGCAAAAGTGTTAGCAAAATGTTGCACATTTACAGATCAAACAGACAGAGCAACATTAGCATTCATATGAAAACGTGTTTCTGACAAATGGAAGTTCAGTATTCATGCTTTTTATTTTAGCTGTGTTATGGTCTCCACCAAAGAGGGAAATAGCTGGCTATTTAGCTTGCAAGCAATTAAATCAAAACTCACACTTACAGGCAATAGCAGTATACATATGGTACTCACAAAGGGTATTTTACATGAACTGATGTGCAATGCCGTCTCAAGCTAAGTGACATAGTGGTGTGATTAGTAGCAGCAAAGTCATCAATTATAGTAATCATAAGAGTAATATGATACTGTAAGCTATAACCTGAATATTAAATAACTTGTCTGTATTAATGTCAATTTTTTTGCTGATGATACAATTGTATATGCCCCAGGTTCCACCACAGCCCAGGCCCTGACTCATCTTCAGTCTGCCTTTGACGCTGTCATTTTTCACTTTATCACATATTATCACTCCTTAATCACAGACTAGTTTTGAATGCAGAAAAGACAAAGTACATGGAATTCTTCACCTCCACCAGCGACTCTGACTATCCTGTCTTTAAAATCGGCACCTAAGGTATATTATTCTTCTTTGAGTTCTACAAATACTTCTCAACAACTCAACTACTCACTAGGCTTCTTGTATAGATTTAAAGGATGTCTGTGTTTAAAGGATGTCTTTGTTCTTCCAACCGTAAAACTATTGTGCAGTCAACCTTCATGTCTGTCCTTGACTGAGAAGATGTTCTGTATTGTCATGCTACCCTATAAACACTTCAACACTTCTCTATACAGCCTGTGTAATATACGTTACACTTTTTCACAAATGACACATTTTATACTCATCATTGTTCTCTGTATGACACAGTTGGATGGACTTCCTTACAGTCAAGAAGAAATTGCCATCTAGTGTTATTCATTTAAAAAGCTTTACTGCTGTAGCTTCAAAACTACCTCACACCTTATGCTGGGTACAAACCAAAGGATTTTTTTTACATCTTATGATTTTCAAAATGTGATAGACCACAAACATGAGGAGAAAAAATCCTAGATTTAACCACTTTGCTCCTAAAGTGTGTGGTGTGCCATGATGTGACAAAGACAGCACACCACACACAAACAGATTTTCAAACCGAGTCTAGACTGTGAACACAGGAAATCTCGCGAGACTTCAGAATAAGCATGGTGGACGATATGCAGGAAGAAATTGAACAAACATTCCTGCTGTTGCCACAAATCTACAAGCTGATCCTCCATATCTGCTGTCTACATTAATTTCACCTTGTGCTGCGCCATGACTGTGTTTCTTATGCTTCCATCTTCAATCATCTTGCTTTCTGATTGGATATTTTTTTCGTTATAATCTCCAGAACGTGCACGCGTTTGTCCTCGGGGATCCCCCCATACATCAGGATTTGTGGGGGGATCGGGGAGATTGTAAAGCTTTATTATTTGAGGTTTTCTACAGTTTTTTTTTTCTTATTCCTTGTTTACTGTGTAGTTGTGTTGCTTCTGTTTGCTGATTGTGTTCATATGAATGTTTATAGTTCTCAGGTCTGTCTTGAAAAATATATAAGTCTAAATAAAGATTAAATATAATTAAAAAATGAATAATATCGAGATATGATGGGGTAGGGCATTATTCTTGTTGAGTCTGCTGGCCTCACCAGCTTTGATGCCACCACCCCACCACACCAAAGAGATGAACAGTGCACTGGTTACTGCAGACTGGAGGAAGATCAGTAGGAGGCTGTTGCACACACCAAAGGATCAGACTCTCAGCAAAGGGAACAGTCTGCTCTGTCCCTTCCTGAAGAGGGCATCAGTGTTGTGAGACCGGTCCAGTTTTTTATAGATTCGGACCCCAAGGTACCTGTATGAATCCACACACTCCACTTCCACTCTCTTGATGGTAACCTGGAGGCCTCCCTCACTTAAGCTTCATGTGATTGTTGCTGAGTCCTCAGAAAACATTTGAAGGTGGCAGGAACCAGAGCTGAACCGGAAGTCTGAGGTGTAAGAGCGAAGAGGAATGGTGCCATACGGTTTGTAACTATGTGCATCCTCTTGAAATTGCACATTGATCCATTGTTAATATAATATTGTGCAACTTCGGGGTTAAGCAAGTAAAGCACTTGGTTAAAGTTAAGTTTCTCAGTCCTGAAGAGAAACTGTATTGGAGCAACATCAGCTTTAAGGTCTGATTATTCTGTCTGGGACAATTGCTAACTGGGACAGTACCCCAACTCTGGTCTCCTGCGTGCAGCCTGACCTCGAAACCCTTATGTTCCA
Source organism: Micropterus dolomieu (assembly GCF_021292245.1). Classification (NCBI taxonomy): domain Eukaryota; kingdom Metazoa; phylum Chordata; class Actinopteri; order Centrarchiformes; family Centrarchidae; genus Micropterus; species Micropterus dolomieu. Next base: position 24,676,580 of record NC_060155.1, read on the forward strand.
CCTTGCTACATAAAGAACACACTTCTGAGTGTTTGCAATGGACGTAAATTGTGTGCTAAACAATATGAACATAATTCATGGGGAAACTGGGTTGAACCATGGCCAAACGCCCTTGACAGCACTGTCTTTTCAGTGCATTTTGGGATGAAATGGACCACTCTGAATCTAACCACGCTGATGTCGTGTGGTGTTTATTGCTTACTGACTTATTTTATGTAACATTATCTCTTTACATGTATACTTGAGTGTGTGTTTTGTACAACTTATTGTTTGTATTTTTTATAATATATATTGTTATATTACAATCAAACCACACCAAACGTGTCCACACGTGGTATATTTCCAGCTAACATCTTGGGCCCTATAAGGGGTAAATGGCGCCTGGGAATGGGCTAAAACTGGATTCAACAATATGGGTCCCACATGGCATGTGATGTGGGCTTGCTATATGGGCCCCTTATGGCCAAAGGAAAATTATGCCAAAGGGTGCATTTTGTATAGAGCTAATCACCAATAGCTAATTGGAAACAAATCAAGTTAATACATGAGGCCAAGTATCAAGAAAACAACAGACCAAAATGCAAGGAAGGGGTACTGAAATAGGTTTCAAATTAAATAATGCCCCAACGTCAATCAAAAAACAATGCTTAACGGAGCTATAGTAGGGGTCCAGCAAATGCTGGGCCCACTTTGGGACATGCTGGCATGGGTATTTGGTCTATCTCCTTTACATAGACCTCTTCCACCGTCCTTTCTTCCCACCCTCTTTCTCCCCTTTCCTTCTTTTTCCCTTTAACATTTTCCTTTCCTTCTCCCCTCCCTCCCCTGTGTCACAGTTTGCTTTTCAGCTCTTTCTCCCGTTGGATGTCCCACTGGGGCCTGAGAGCCTCCACAAAGCCCTGACACCCAGAGTGAAGGAGAAAAGGGCTGCGAAAAGAGAATAGGGTAGAGAAAGGCAAGGGGAAAATAAAGGGTGAGAGGTCGCAGAGGAAAGGAGAGGAAGAAGAGAGCAAGTGCAGAAGAGAGCAGAGAATAGAGCACAGAGAAAGAGCGAGGGGAAGCCTTAAGAAAAAGAAGGATACTGAGAAAAGGAGGCAAATAAAAGGGGGAGAGGGGGAGATAGTCCGTGATGAAAGAGATAGAACAAGAAGAGGAGAAAAGTGGAAGGACAGAGGATAATGAAAAGAAGACAAAGATGCAAGGAGGTTCTGAGAGAGATAGAGGCCGGGAGGGAAGACAGGATTGGATTTGACACAAACAAGAGTATCCAGCAGAGTAGAAAGGTGGGGATGAGAAAAGGGGAAGAGACAGACTTGATGAAAAGAAATCAAGCTTTGAATAAAAAAGGGAGGGAGAGAGTCAGTTGCCTGCAGCCTGTGTGTGAGTGTGTATTGTAGGGGATGGAGGGTCATAAGTAGCTGCTAAAAGGCTTGTACCACCTCTGCTGAGGAGGAGTCCTTCACAAAACATCTCATCAGCTGAATGTGTGTGTGTGTGTGTGTGTGTGTGTGTGTGTGGGTGTTGGTGGGTGTACGTGTCAGCTTGCAATTTAGAGAGGAAGTGTCTTCAGGCGCAAATGGCACACTCATGAGTTTGCCATAGGTTAGGTGATTGCACACTTCCCCTCCCCCTTGACACAGACACACACACACATAGGCTGTCCACACACTCACTGTCTGGCCAATCTGCAGACTGTTGACACCTCAGTATTAATCATCACCTCTGTGTCAGGCTGACAAAATATTCTGCTCTGATCTGACTCTGTCACACACTCGCTGCCTTTAAATGCACTTAAGAAATCAGATAATTGTCAGCTTTTGGCAGTAACCTAATTTCTAAAATGTGCAAATGAGATCCCTGGTTAACAAGGTTAAGGGATTAAAAAAAACTGATTAACATAGGTTCTGCCTCCTTCTGCTGCAGAAACCTTGTTATTTGCCATGTATATGCTTACATTTACATCTGCATGCAAGGGTGTACAATTTAGTAGGGACAGTAGTGATCATGTCCCTACCAATATCCAGTGACTATACTGAATTGTACCTAGCAATCATTTTGATCAAAACAATTAAATATAACCACTGTCCGTGTCTAGTCTATGTATTTGGTACACAAATGGTTAACAGCGTGCAATACATTTTTTAAGTTTTGAAAGAGTATCTCCCTTTCCCTCATATTCACAGTGTTTTGGTCCGCTCCCTACCTTTTTCAGACCCTCGGAAAAATTATTTCTAAAAAAACTCTCACTAGGAGATGTTTTTATTGTCCCTACCAACAGTGACATGAAATATCCACTCCGGTCTGCATTACAGTAGCCATGTTCCCATCTAATTGTCAGGCGTATTTGAAGCGTTCTTTTGAAATGTCGCAAAAAAGGAAATAAAAGCTATTGCGAAATATGTGTGTTTCCATCAGTTGCTTTGGAGCGAATAAACCAGGCTACGGCAACCATAGTTACATCAGTAGTTGACGTTACAGACGGCTGTAATAAACAAGAAGTATGGGTTCCAAACCAGAAACAAAACCAGTAGCATGAACCTGATAGCCATTGATCTTAGAAAGACGGAGAGAGGTCCTCAGAAATGTGTTTCAAGCGGGCAAGTTGCCACCAGCCATGTCTCCGCAACCTTTTCTAATGCGTCCAACGAAGGTTAAAGTCAAGGGCAACTGGACTTGGTTGAAGATACTGGAAGACGTTTCGTCCCTCATCCAAAAGACGTCTTCAGTTCTGACTGACTGGCAGGGAAACTCAGCTATTTAACCTCAGTGGGGTCGTTTGCCAGGATCATCGATACCGCTGGTTCGTTAGTGTTCCTTGTTGCTGTGACGACAGTCGTTACAGTCGTTAGGACTACCGGTGGCCAAGACTGAATGACCATCGTTGGCATCTTCACCTGAGGCCAATAGGTTACGTTTGTTGAGTTTCCTGGGAAGTGATGAAAGGACAGCATTGAAAGTGGGGGATAAGTGGTGGCGTAGACCCTCTCCTCTGTTCAATGACAGCTTCTCGACCCTGGTGTAGATGCTTCCTTGACACCTCTTTCAAACCATCCATCTTCTCTGTCTAAAATGTGCACCTGGTGGTCCTCAAACGAGTGTCCTCTGTCCTTCAGATGTAAGTAGACTGCAGAGTCTTGACCTGAGGAGTTGGCCCTTTTGTGTTGAGCCATGCGTTTGTGTAGTGGTTGTTTAGTCTCCCCAATATACAGGTCTGTGCATTCCTCACTGCATTGGACCGCATACACTGGATTGCTTTTCTTGTGTTTGTGTGTGCGGTCTTTGGGGTGGACCAGCATCTGTCTTAGTGTGTTCTTGGGGTTGAAAATCCTCCTGAGTTTCTCTGATAGTCCAGACACGTATGGAATCACAATGTTGTTGCGTTTGACCTTCTTTTCCTCCCCTGTAGTTTTGTTCTTCTTGGATCTTGTGGCTGTTTTCACAAAGGTCCATTTAGGGTATCCACAGGCTGTAAGTGCCCCCTTCAGGTGGTTCTGTTCCTTCTCTCTGGCTTGGGCGCTTGTTGGTATGTTTTCCGCTCTGTGGTGCAGTGTTCTCATGACCCCTAGCTTGTGCTCCAGTGGGTGGTGGGAATCGAACAGTAGGTATTGGTCTGT
>NC_060155.1:24680213-24840025 GCF_021292245.1 Micropterus dolomieu
AGTGGTGGCGTAGACCCCCTCCCCTGTTCAATGACGGCTTCTCAACCCTGGTGTAGATGCTTCCTTGACACCTCTTTCAAACCATCCATCTTCTCTGTCTAAAATGTGCACCTGGTGGTCCTCAAACGAGTGTCCTCTGTCCTTCAGATGTAAGTAGACTGCAGAGTCTTGACCTGAGGAGTTGGCCCTTCTGTGTTGAGCCATGCGTTTGTGTAGGGGTTGTTTAGTCTCCCCAATATAGAGGTCTGTGCATTCCTCACTGCATTGGACCGCATACACTAGATTGCTTTTCTTGTGTTTGGGTGTGCGGTCTTTGGGGTGTACCAGCATCTGTCTTACTGTGTTCTTGGGTTTAAAAAACACAGGGATGTGTTTCTCTGATACTCCAGACACGTATGGAATCACAATGTTGTTGCTTTTGACCTTCTTTTCCCCCTCCCCTGTAGTTTTGTTCTTCTTGTGGTGATCTTGTGGCAGGGGGGAGTACGGGGGAGTAGAGGAGGGGGTCTACGCCACCACTTATCCCCCACTTACAATGCTGTCCTTTCATCACTTCCCAGGAAACTCAACAAACGTAACCTATTGACCTCAGGTGAAGATACCAACGATGGTCGTTCAGTCTTACCACAGGTAGTCTTAACGACTGTAACGACTGTCGTCACAGCAACAAGGAACACTAACGAACCAGCAGTATCGATGACCCGGGCCAACGACCCCACTGAGGTTAAATAGCTGAGTTTCCCTGCCAGTCAGTCAGAACTGAAGAAGTCCTTTGGATGAGGGACGAAACGTCTTCCAGTATCTTCAACCAAGTCCAGTTGCCCTTGATTTTAACCTTCGTTGGAAAACTATGACCTGGATGACTGAGAATCTTCATAGACATTTTTCTAATGCAATACTTCAAAATGTGCATAAAAATACGCTGATGGAAACACGGCTAGTGATTCACTAGCTCATTACTTTGACACGTCGATGTGATTGGATGCTAGCTCCACTGGTTGTACTTTTTCAGTAAGTCCTGTGACCAAAACTAATGATGTTGATGATAATGAAATAATTATACAAATATATTTTAAAGTCTTATTAATCTTTATATCTACAAAGGGGGTGCAGCTCAATTTGACCCCTTGTTCATATAACATTTTCTTCTTAGCAAATCATGTAATCATAACTATAACTTTATTCAATGAAAATATTATACACAAGTGTCATTGGGGTAAATTATCTAATCAGTTCTTTCCTATTTTATAATAGAAAACAACTAGAAATTGAATGCAATAAGAATAAGCCGTCTTCACAGCTGGCATCCAAACACAAGTACACATTGAAGGAACAAGTCTAGTACTTGTTCCTTCAATGTGTAACCCTAACCCAATCACAGCACAGTAGGGCCATAAAACAAGTCAACATTAAATAATAGGGAACCAATGTAATAATTGATTAATCGAGTTTAATCCTGCAATAACTGATTTTTTGGGCACTTGACATTGTAGTAAACTTGTTAGTGGGGTTGCGATGGTGCAGTGGACAAGACCCAGGAGACCAGGCTTCAATTCCCACTGTGACACATCCACCAATGTGTCCCTGAGCAAGACACTTAACCCCTAGTTGCTCCAGAGGCGTGCGACCTCTGACATATATAGCAATTGTAAGTCGCTTGGATAAAAGCGTCAACTAAATTAATAAATGTAATGCACTGTAAATGTTAGCAAACACTTCATCAAGCAGACGCTTAGTAACCTTAACGTTCATTTGGTTCACCAGCTAGTCTCTGTGTCTGTCTGTCTGGTGCTGAGGAGGTAGTGTACAGTGACTTCATCAGAGCTTTCTCACTGAAAACAGCCTGATGTGGCTGAAACCAGAACAGACACCGTAAAACCAAAATAGTGAGATGAAAAACACTACAGCTCCATAGAGCTGAGGGGAACTGCTGAGTCAGGTGATAATGTGGCTTCATCACTACGAGCAATTCCTTTCACATTACACATAGTCATTTGATCCATTGTTAATATAGGAAAATGGATTATTGCCACTTCATGTAGTTAAAACATTAGGTCCCAAATTGTTTGATTTGAGCATTTTGCAGTTTTGAATCACTTCAGTGCCGTCAAACTGAAAAATGACATCTTACGCTCTGGGAACTTGTTATGAGCATTTAAATGAGCCACGATTTTGAGGTATGTGGAAATACTTGGCTGTTAGACACAACTTTGTGTTATCCTTTACATATTCTTTAAACATATTTCACATATTGTTTCTGTTCTAGTCCATGCTGCATTGGAACAATTTAAGTAATGTTAGAGTAAGAATTACAATGCATTATTATTGTGAGGGGGAAAAAATCAAAAGGTGCACCTATGATACCTGTCAGGCTCTTGTACAAAGATTCAGAAAGTGTGGCAGCAGTGTAGGGTAACTGGAAGGAACATTTGTCGAAGCACTGTCCTTGTGTCCAAAATAACAAAATCCCAGATTGTTACAGTAATATGGTTTATTATGTGCATTTGGTCACTGTCTTGTCAGCATATTGAAGCTTAATGGGACTTCATTTCTCATTATAAGGAAGAAAAAGGATTTTCATGGAATGAGGGCAGTTCTTCTGCTGGTTCTGATCACCATGAATTCAAGCACCCACTGTTTTCAGGAGCATGGCAGGGTAACTCAACAGGGGATGGGGTGACCCCCGCAATAAGACGTAACAAGGCTCCATAATGACCTGGCTGTCAAGCTGATTCTGAAAAACGTGTCTTGGCCATTTGAATTTGCTGTCCTGTCATGTAGTTGGGCGGCTTTGATGGTTACAATTGTTTTGTCACGGTTCTGTCACCCCATTTGATCTAACCAACAAGTCTGCTGTGGCTGAACCATACATTAATGAGGCTGAAAGTCATGCATTTTTACTATACGTGTTAACTGTGGTGGCCTTGCTATCAGCTCTTAAAAATGTCATCAGTGCTTTTCTGTTCCGTCACTGTAAGGTTTTTTACCTTTGCTTCATATGCTCAGCCGAGTATGGACTACTTCCCTGAGTGTCTTATTTAATATGTGATTGACAGACTTGAATCATCTACCACCATTGCAAATTTACAACCATTAGTATAATAATGCTTTTATTTTCATACTGTCAAACCAACTGAAGGACTCAACAGTGCACATGTACCAAAGATGTAATATGAGGAGGCAGAAACTGAATAACTCTGATATTTTTCAAAGCAATATCAGCATTGTAGTTTTTGAAGCCTTTGTCCAGTTCAAGTTAGTGGATAAAGGCAGTGCTGACTTCAAAAGGGAGTGTTGAAAGAAATCAATGCCAATAACACAGAGAGATGTAAGGAACCAAGGTGACATGAAAAATGGAACCTTGATGGGAATTGTTGAATAAATTGGATGTCAGGAAAACCTGTGAATAGATGTTTTCTCTTAAAAACACGAATAGCCTGCTACAGATAACACAATATCCTTCATACATGTGCTCACTTCACTTTACTAAGTTTTACTAAGCAAATCTCAACTAAAGGGGAAATAGAGGCTTAAATATGAGGGACAAGCTCTGAGGTGTTTTCAGAATGAATGTTACAAGTTAGCACAAAATACCTGACACTCGTCAGTCATGTTACTGCTGGTATTACAGGTAACATCTGTGACAAGAAGCCCGTCTTCACCAGAAAAAACGACTGCATAGGTTGATTATTATATATCTTATTACGACCCATGTTTTTCGTTAGGCCGTGACTTCTAATGGCAGAGGAAGTTGAGTGAAAAACAGTACTGTAAAGAGCGACAAAGTCCGTGTTAAAGAGGGTGGTGGGGTGGATGGACGAATGAAGAAAACGTTGGACTTTCTGTCAGGAGACTGAGGTCTGAGTCCAGTGTGAAAGAAAGTCAGCTGACAGTTGACATGTGTTCAGTTAAATAACATTTTTAAATTCCACAACATTAAAAATCCAAGGCCCACGTCGAGTAGTTTGATTTTTAAAGTTTAACTGGATGTTGCATATTTATTATTTCTAACTTGGAATGTATTCAAGTGTCCCAGTAAGTCATGACAGTGTGACAGTGAGCAAACATTCACAATACCAAGACCCTGAAACTGCGGCAGCTAAATGGAATTTAGCCATCATTTATTTGATTATTTACACATGTGCTTTTCCTACTGTGACATGTCAAGATGTCTTATCAGAAAACGACCTAGGCTGTCTCTGAAATAGCATGTAAATGTATTCACAAATAAAATCAACAATTTAAACAATAAAATGGGCATGCACACTGCTCTCTGCTGAAAATAATATAAAGCAACACACAGCATTTTACAAAATGATGATGCTTACTAAGCGCTCGAAATCCCCATTCGCTGTTCACTATTGAGTAAACTATTGAGTAATGAATAAGTGATTTTAGACACAGCCCTACTGTCTCATTTCGAATCTCTATTTTTTTTGGTACCAAGGAAAATGAATCACTGATTACCAAAAGCTAGAAACAAATGTATGGAAAAATTCCCAGATTTAAACTATTTTATTTCTGTTCTTGAGTTCTTGTTCAGCTGCTAGAGTTTACACATTGTTTAAAATTTGGGAAGTTTGGCTTCTTTTGTTAAAAGAAAAATATCATAGAAAAGCATGTTTATATTTCTTAAAGTAAGGTATCAAAGAATACATTTTTGGTCCTGAAACTCAGGTGCTGTATTGGAAGTAGTCACAAAATCTCCAACAACACCCAGTCCTGGTGATACAGACTCAACCAGACATTCAATTAATGATTTACTAATCAAAGCATTGCTGATACCAGCTGAACTGATTACTTTAAAGTAAATTTGTTGAAACATTTTGAGTGAACAACTTATTTTCAGCTTCTGCCACCTCGAAAGAGAGAGAGAGAGAGGCTGTGTTGCAATTAGTTTGTGGTAATTTGATTAACTGATTAACATAAACTGAAATTGAAAGGGCCTAATGTGGCCTCTGCACTTTTATCTAATCTTGAGGCAGTGGTATTGTGCTTACATGGTGCATATGCGTAAATATTAGGAGTGTGACGAGACAGTTAACCCACGAGACGAGACGAGATTCGAGATTGGTAAAGTGGTATATATTGGTATAAAGTATTTAATACTCAAATTTTTCATATAATTTAGCAATAAAGATTTCTTAAAAATAGTGTGAAATTTTTAAGATATCTTTAATGCTAAATTATATGAAAAATTTGAGTATTAAACGATTTATTTCCTGCATTCTGCTTACAGTTTATGGTGATGTTTTTATGTGCATGGTGATTTTTTTATGTAAAGAAATCATTATGTGTGGTGAGATAAACTTTTCTCATGTGATCATCATCCTGCTGAGTCAACACATATGAATTAGTCTTCATTCCTCTTTGTGTCTTTGGTTGGGGAAGTCCATCTATCCATCCATCGTCAACCGCTTTTCCTGCGTACATGGTCACGGGGGGCTGGAGCCAATCCCAGCTGCCATCAGGCGAAAGGCGGGGTACACCCTGGACAGGTTGCCAGTCCATCGCAGGGACACACATAGACAAACAACCACTCACACTCACACCTAAGGACAATTTAGGGTCACCAATCAACCTATGTCCCAGAGAGAACCCACACACAGACACGGGGAGAACCCACAACCTTCTTGCTGTGAGGCTACAGTCTATCAAGTCAACAACTTTGCTAACACAGGCAAACATCAAGCAAGTGGGACAACACAAGCTTGGCGTCTGTCTTGCCTTCACCAACATCCGGGAGCCTCCTGCATTGGTCACTCTCTTTTTCTTTCCTTAGCTTTCTCCATGAAGTCCTCTTCGCCTCTGCCATTAGCAAATGTTATGTCCACAGAGACTGCAAATGTTGCCCGTTCGCCTGGCTCCAGGATGACACTGGCGCCACTCTCCAACAACTGTTATTTTATAGTAGAAAAGTTATATAATATTGCTTGAAACTTGAGTGGCAGGCTAGCCAATAAAGCTAGACAGCAACCATTGCAAGAGCACTTACAGTAACGTTACTAATGTTCGAGTTTGTTGTCTAGTAAGTTTGCTAACATGATTTATAGCTAGCGGCTAAACCTCTGTCTGTGAAACCTCTGGCTGATTTTACTTGCAAACATCAAGCAAGCGCAACAACACAAGACACAGTAAGCCAGCTAATACGTTTTTACTTACTAGTCCAACAGCAAGAAGGCCAGCTGGGCATCTGTCTTTCATCCTTTCAGCTCTTTTAACTCACGCCAACGAGTAAAAGACAGTCCGATATTTTATTTCGTCCTCACATCCTCCCACGTCTTTGATCTCTTTGCAGCCTCTGCCATGACATCCATATGGAGAATACTGAGCTAGCTTCTGCCAAAGAACTTACATTATATTACATTACATTAAAATTTACTCATTTGGCATGCTCTGATAGCATGCGGTAGCTTGTTCCACCATTGTGGTGTTGCAGATGAGAACAGGGACTGAGATTGCTTTGTGTGTAGGGATGGCAGAGCCAGGCGGCATTCGTTGGAGGAGCGCAGTGGCCGAGACGGAATGTAAACTTGTATTATGGAGTTTAGGTAGATGGGTGCAGACCCAGTAGTCACTCTGTATGCAAGCATTAGTGACTTAAATTTGGGAGCCAGTGGAGTTCGCTGAGTAATGGAGTGACATGAGTCCTTTTGGGGTGAAGTATATTCTATACTTTTTGCTTCTAATACCTTGCTTGTTGAAGAAACTTGTTGGTGTGATGTGGCGTCATAAAGCATTGCGCCGTTCCAGTGTGGCAATGACAGGGATGCCATTCTCCCTATTACAAGTCAGTGTACCATTAAAATGATTTTGAAGCTGGGTTTTTTTGATTTAAAAAAAAAATACAATTACTACATGATGTTGCTTTAAAACAGCAAAGGTTCAATTGTACATTTGTCTGACTTTTACATTATTGTTTCATTTTTATTAGAAAAATCGTGAGAAAAAAAACTTTACATGCAGGAATATAATATATTCCTCCTTGTTTCCTCTGTGAGCATCTCAACACAAACACAGAGTACAGTAGTGTATTTGAGCAGCTGGGCTGACTCACTGCCGCACCAGGGAGTTCATTGCCTTGCTCAAGGGCAGGTTGAAAGCGGTGGTTGATGAAGACAATCACATTTTCATCTGGTCTGGTGACATTCCAATGACATCTTTCTTTTTGGAGGCAGAAGAGAGAAATAGTGAGAAGGGGAGACACAGAGAAAACTGGATATGGGGAGAAGAGAGGAGGGAGTGACTGCAAGAGCCAGAAAGAATGATTGCCTATTGACTTGATGAGAGAGCGGATGCATCATTATATAATTGTAAACCCCAGAAAGATGGTGTAATAGGGCTGTCTCTCCTCCCACCTCCCACTGCTGCTTTGGTAATGTATCCCTCTCTCTTGCCATCCCTTACTATCTTTCTCTTTCACCTTGTCACCCATCAATCTTTTTCCAATTACCTGCTCTGTCTATCCACAAATCCATCATAATCATTTCTATGGTAACGGGTTGCATCCTCCATTGGCTTTTGCCTATTGTTCAATATAATTGCACGCGAAAAAGCAGTCTTTAGAAGAGGGAAGGGGATACACAGAGAGATACAGGACTGGATATTGTCTCGGTGCTCAGCGACTAATGTCTCTCTCACGTCTCTAAAGAGTTCACTTTAGAGGAGATAGTCTGCTTAATTTCAACCAAGGCATCCATTCATCTGACATTTTATTAGCCATTATGTGTGGATTGGCTTTATCCCAGGCTGATGAAACATCGTTCATTGCCCGTGCAATTATTGTGAAAATGAGAAAGTAGAACTGCCCATACAGGCTCAGTAAAGAACAAAAAATTATATATATTTGTTAGAATCGAATGGGAGCCAAGTCTCTCTGGTTTTATTTTAATTGGTTAATCATAATTGTAAGCTAATGGCACACATTTTAAGAGTGCCTTTGGTATCTCTTTTTCCCACATAATTAACAAAGAACCCTTTTTCACTCAAACCCCATCCGCCCTATAAGGTAATATGGCAAAATGTTCCATGTGTCCAGAGTAGATTGTGGGCTCATCACAAACACTTGATCATATGCCAACTGATAAAAAGTGCATTGTCCAGAGTAAGAAAACTGATCTTGTATAAATATTAAAGGATAGGTTCACAATTTCACACAAGTCTCTCCAAAGATAATAGTGCATATCTAAATGTGGACACAGTTTTTGGGTGAGGTGTATTGTATTGATGTATTTAAAAGTTTATATGAAGCACTATCCAATATTCCAGCAATATTTCAAAGTTAGTCTATTTTAGTTTTTGGTATATAATTCCCTATTTAGACAGTATTTCCCTGTTGAGCTGCAGGATAATAACAAAATTAAGGAATTTTTTTAAATTGTAACTTTGTCCTCTTGACTTTTGAACTGGTGTTCTGATACACTTTGGAATACACTTTTGCACAGGAGGACTATGGATTTTGTCCCCCTTCACTTAATTTAGTAGCACTTTAGTAAGGGATCCCTTAATGGCCAGTACGACCAGAAGGAGTCAATGTCCATATGGGCAACTGATTATTGCTTTAAAGAGGTCATATTATGATTTTCCCTTTCCTTAAATTTGTAAATCTGTAAACTGCACTTGACCTGCCTGAAAACAGCTCGATTGTACTCCAGCCTTTACTTCCATGACCTATCTGCGTCACTAATGCTTGCATAGTGACTAGTGTGGTATGCCCTCCAAAACACTGGTGGAGAAACACACTGAGGTGCAGTACACACAGTGAATAGACATCCGTCCGCTGCCTCCCCTCGAATAGATTTGATACCCTCCAGGCAGTCAATGGACATAAAGTTGTTTGTGTGATGTAGAAACAGTGCACAGTTAAAACTTTATGTATGAAAAATAAATTTGTTACAGATTACTAACTTACCACAATGAAACTCTTGCTCCAGTCTAGGTTGCGAAGCTGATTCGGGAACATGTACTGCTGAACCAAAACCCTAGTTACTGGCTTGCCAGGACCTGCCCCACTCTGCTGCTGATTGGCTAGTCGTCCTCATCTAGGTACTACGCATGTGCAACTGCCAACAAAGATCAAATAGAAGTGAGATGCTTCACAGAGTAGCTAAAAGGGAGCGCTCAACACACAGGGTTGAAAGAGATGCTGCAGCAATGTGAAGTATGATCAAAATATTTTGGTACAACCCTGAAATAAAATTATGAACCTGAAAATTAGCATCATATGACCACTTTAAGACGGACTTGAAACCTTTTATAATATAAAATAATTTGAAAATGAATTAATCCTGGCAACTGGATTAATTAATTTTCCTATTTCTATGGTGATGTGAGTCAGGAACAGTCATTTTCTGTTTATTTTAGTCGCGTAATAATTTTCACACACCTCACAGAGAAAATACAAAAGTGCTAAAACTATTAGTGCTTGTCTAAGAGTAGCTCATATGTCCACTCCACCCACTGGCCTTAAGGATTCAGTACTTGAAACAAAATTATATCTGACCATATGTTAAGAGTTTATGAAGGGTTTTGTGGGTCTTGCCTGACACAATGTCTCATACAGATCATACATATATTTTTGCAGTCTGTGGCACAGGCATTCATGATTTGTTTCACTAAAAGTAATAGCAATTAATTGTGTGAAAACTGAATAAAGAGAGGGTTGATGTCCTCAACCTGCTCTGTCTCAATTCCCCAAAGTTGCTTTGTTACTTCGCTCGTCTCTAACATTCAGATATAGCCTCAGATAAATGAGCAGTAGGCTCCATTATTAAATTGGTGGCTGGATCCAAACTCTCTGTGTACTGCTGTGGGAAACAGAAATGCATATTGCACCCACTCAAATCAATGTGTATTCGTTGACCTGAGGTAATTGATATGTATAGGACACATAATGGTGTGAATTCAATTTGCAAAGCAGTAACTTTGGTATTCATGAGGAGAATTTGGGATTGTTATCTACTTCAATGTAAAATGCGCATGTGTCAAGGACTTAACTGTCACGTCAGAGGAAGAGTGGCAGGAGTGACGGAAGTGTTTTTCATTGGTTTTGAAGTTAATGATCTTAAAATACATTTTATAGCAATAAAAAATTCAGGAAATTTCAATAGGAGTAAACAATGCTCCTATTGCATTTTTCCTGTATTTTCATTGTCTATGTGTGATATGTTATGCCCAATAATAAAGAGATTATATATAAGAGAGCAGATCTGGGAGCTGTAGCTGGCATGCCATACTGATCAGAGACTGGAGTGTGTTGTTATTGTGCTGGTTAGTGATGTGTAACATCCTCCACCTCCCATCAATCTACAGATCCCCTCCCCTTCTAGCTAGCTCTCTCTCTCTCATTCTGGCTTTTGCTCTCTCTGCCTGCTCAGCTGCATCAAGTCACACAGACATAGCATAAGAGACAGGAAATTAAGAGATCTGGCTTTTAAAATAAAAGACTTGCTATTACCAGGAGACTTTAATTCAACAAACTAATTGCAAGCTGCACAAAAAAAGTTGATACACATTTTAGACACTGTGTCATATTGAATGTAGAATGATATTTGGGCTTGCTTCCCATTTCCCCACCTAAACAGACACTGATGCAATATTCTTAATGCCACAAAAAGACTTGAGAGATGGCAGCTACACTGTAGTTTCTGCAATTAGAAACCAAGGCTGTGGGGAAGCATGAAGATGAAGCCAGAAAGACATGAGCCAGAGCAGGTCCACACTGTAGGATGATGAAACAGTTGCACCAATGGACAGCTGACATGGCTTGGAAGGACAAATGGTAGCAGCCTAAAGGACCAAAGTAGCCACAAAGGCTAAAAAGGGATCAAGACACACCTGAGTCAGACCTTGTTATTAACTTTTCACAACGCATGTCATCTCCAAAATATGATCTTAGAATCATTTAGCATCCTGAACACTTGTCCACATCTCTGCACCAGAGGGAAAGAGAAAACCCTGGGGGAAAAGGCAACCAATGGACTTCAGGTTAAAAACGACTCACAGAAAATAGGGTCAGAGAAGAGGGTGTAACAACTTGAAATTTAGAAAAAGTTGCATACTTTTTCTTCCTCTGGGGAGAAATCCCTATAAAGAATTAGAGAAGTGTCCCATGAATAGGGTTAGGTATATAAATAAATGATCATTTATTCTTGTTTTACAAACATTTCTGTTCTGTTCATTCAGGCAATGGTGGCTTGAATGAATTTCCAGCATGATCACCTAAAGTTACGTTTATGAAAAATAAGAAGCAATTTTATTTATTTTTTTTAAGTGTTTTTTACCATATTAGTCTTCAAATTTAAGGAAGACCTCTGTTTGCAGCTGGACAACTCCCCTCCACTCCAGCCTATTCTGATTATGATCCTGTACTATAAAACCACAGGCAAACTAGTCATAGCCAACAAAGTAACACTTGCTAAGCATCTCTACTAAATTAAGCAAGAGTAAGTAAGTTAGAGACCAAGTAATGCGATTCACTTTCTTTACCTTGGAATAATAAGCCGCTCCAAATTTGACATACATGTATGACAAATGATGTTGCAAATAGGTTGATAGAGTGAATGAGCTGAATAAAGCTGAAATAAGGAACAAATCACAAATTAGATATGCAATAAAATGCAATAAAAGTGACAGGTTTATGGGTTGGCCAGAGAGATAAGATGAAACCTTCTTGATCCCTTTAACAACTAACAAACCTTTCAGTGAGCCAAAACGTTGACGTGTAAAATAGGACTACTTTCTTGTTTGTGTTGTTAAATTGTGACGCCCACTTGCAAGTTTTATTTTGAAAGTTATGATCGGAAGTCTTGTCTGAGATCCTGTCTGGTTTCACGCTGGCTGCTCGGAGAGTGTGTGTGAGTGAGTGCGTATGTGTGTGTGTTTGTGAGTGCGTGTGTACTCGGCTTCCTGCTGCTGCTCGGTGTCCGCACACCGTCCGTCTCGTCAGTGTTGATCGGCTCGCCATGGCGGAAGGACGCAGAGAACAGCCCCATCCTCTCCTTTCCTTACCACCGGCCAGCAAGCGACCCTGCCTGCGCCCTGCTCCCCGAGGTCCCGGCCCGGGGCCCGGCCACGGCAGCGGGTTGCCCAGCTCCCGGTACCGTTCCCCGGAGTCGCTTCTGGACTGCGCCGCGAAGGCAGTAGCGGAAAAGTGGGCCTTTGAGAGAGTAGAGGAGCGCTTCGAGCGGATCCCGGAGCCAGTCCAGCGCCGCATCGTCTACTGGTCGTTTCCCCGCAACGAAAAGGAGATATGCATGTACTCTTCGTTTCAGTGCCGAGTTGCCGGCGAGGAGGGTCCCTCGGCGGCTACCGGTGGCGCTGGGGGTGCGGGATCCGGAGCTACAACCGCCGGCGGTGGCGGAGGATCTACAGCCGGTACGGCGGCTACCGTGGGGGCAGCCGGAGCAGTGGGAACCGGAGACGGACTGCCTTTCCGCCGGGGTATCAGGCTGCTAGAGACCGGCTGTGTGGAAAACGTTTTACAAGTCGGTAAGTGGGACATTTCACTCTAACCGAAGCGAAGATTTTTTTTGGCACAAACACTGTGGACCGTGTAAAAGTGTCTGCGGCTGGATCTTTACTGGGGATGATTGATGGAAGTTTTCCCTGCTATCGTGGAAAGTATGCAAAGCGTCAGTTCCCCCCGCGCACACAACCACATACGGGTCTGCGTGTGTTTTTAGTTTAGTGGGCCATACAGAGACACATTTATTGTCAAAGTTCGAGCTTTTTTTGGCCTCTCCGTGAAAAAGGAAGCGAAGATAAGGTTGCGCGCTAGCGTTAGCCGACCAGCTGCTGATAAAAAAAAAAATTAAAGGGCTTCCTATTGTAGGTTTTCATTACAGTTTCTCTACCGCTGACTACTGCGTCTTTGCCGTGTTCAGCTTTTACGTTGACGCCTCACTGAGTAATAAACAAGAGGTGTTTCGGCAACTATCAGCACTTTTCTTCTTCTTCTTCTCCGGGGGTCCTCGTCGACGGTGGGAGCTGGCTGGAGCCCCGGCAGAGAGGCAGGGGGAGGCGCTGAGGAGGAGGGTTGACAGACGCGGATACAAAAGGACCCAGCGTTTAATAGCGCCGGGGGTTTATTTTTGTTTGTGCAAAATATCCCGTTGCAAAAGTCGTTTTTTTTCCTTCTCTCAACTCGCCATCGGTTGAGAGTGGCTTAGGCAAGGAACAAAGGCGGTTATTGGTTCTCTCATTATGATTAATCCAACGTTAATCCGAACTCCCCCCACAGTTTTCTGTTTATTTGCTGGTCGGACCGGACAAAGAGCGCAGTGGCCAACCAACGTGGAAAATACACGCATTTTGGAGTGTTTGTGTTGTTTTTATTATTAAAGTCAACCCCTGTGTCGCTGTGTTTATCGCGTAAAACTGTCTTTTAGTGGTGCGTTTGCCCGCAGCCTCTCAGTCGCTTGCAACACAAAAGGCTTCCAGTTGAAATGATCGATAAGCGTCTCGCATTTCCAGCGCTGCAGAGAGAGGCTGTTTCCAAACAAAGGGCCATTCCGCAAAGCTCCATCTCCGCGCACGCTCTCATTAGCTTCATACCTCCGGCTCTACACAGCCGCAGAATGAGCTCAGACTTCAGGGAAATTGATGAGATGAAACCAATGGATAGTCAAATAGCCATTTATGGGTACCAGGAGCATTTTTCTTAGGCCATATGGCGTGAGAGCCACTGGAGCTTGTCTGGGGTTTCATGTTGCTCCAAGGTATCTGGGGGGTGGTGGTGGGAGCAAACTGCTGCTGCTGCCTTGTGACTGACTGCTGTATCTAATTGCATCTTATAAATGCTCATTGATCCACCCCATAATTAAATGAAATTTGAGACTTTCAAATATGAAATGGAGATTTGTAGCATCTGGCTTGATAAGTTTTGCAAGTTTCAGTCTGTCTGAGAGAGTTGATATATCAGGCCAGTTTCTTACAATCAGGGATGTTGTCCCAGCTTCGTTTTTTGTTGATTGCCTCAAGGCCTTACATTTGTGCCATATGCAAGGACTGTTTGCAAACCATCATTTGAGTGAATGGTGCAAGTTAGAAGCTGATGACCTGCTTTTAACACTTCCTGTCATTATAAACATACCAACTCCCGCATAGGTGAAGTCATGTGTGTTAGTAGGAGTAGGTGGGTGATCTGTTAATGCCGGTGTGTGCATCTACAGGGCTCCATACAATGATTGTAAAGTTTGTAGCACATAATACCAAATGTAAATTTTGTGGTTAAATTCCCATTGGGTTTAAACTTCAGTTGAAATTTAAATGGTCAAAACAAAGCTTACACCCGAAAGCAAACACTTCCAGTCTTACCTGCCTCACCAGCAAAATCGTTTCCATTCTCCCCCAAGGTCAGTCATAGCAGGCAGGCGCGTGGTTTTGTCTTACTGTCAACAAAACACAAGAGAGGCTAAATAGCTGTGTGACATCAAGATAAGATTTGGCTTGTTCTTCACTTTGCGGAACGATGGGAGCCAGTTGCTGTGGAGGGTTCACTGACTGACTTAACAGGAGAACAGTTTATTTTTTTTTTCTTTTCACAGCTGGATTTGGATATAGGCCGGGGAACCGAGCACACTCATACACAATGCCTTCATTAAGGATCGTGTTACACACCTATAAATGTGTCTTAACATTGCTTTCACCTGGCATGGCATAATATGATCGCCGCTTAAAATAGTGGCAATACTTGTTTTTAGAAAAGCGAGATGGACAGGCCCCATGTACTTTGTAAGAGGAACTTACTGGGGAGAGATAGGGAATGAGACAAGGCTGCATGCTGACACATGCATGTTGATAATGCATGGTTTAAAATATGGCATCTTAGGCGACTGCATTTAGGTTATACACCAAAAGCAAATACTTTTTTTGCTCTATTTACAAGTTTAATTTAGTTAAATTTAGTTTTTATTTGCTTGTAGTCAATTCAGGGACATAAACTGTCTGGAGTAGTGTCAAGTTGAGGTGGGTTAGGTTGCCACGTAGCTCTCGTCAATATTTATGATTTAGTGTTGCGGAAACTCTTTTTCACTGGCTTCTTAAAAGTTTAAAGACACCCATCAATTTTGGGCAAATCAGGCACTCTTATAGTAAGTCAGTGAAAAATCTAAATGACAGACTGATGACACAGCAAACAACCAGGAACCCTGAAAACACTGAAGCAATGAGCTCACAAGCTAGGCTATCATGAGATATATTTGATTTATTTATTTTTTGGTTATTCCTCACAGCTATCACAAGCTCAGCAGGTGCTCCTGTTCCTAGAAACTCATGCTCGTCTTTCGACTTGTTTTTGACACGGTTTCTCAGAATCGGTGTGCCTAAAGCCAGATCTGCTTTGTCAGGTAATTACTAGCCTAATGGGGATCCGGTGCCAGGGAGGTGGCAAATGTGTGATCTGCTTTTCTACTGCGCAGGACTCGACAAATTCACTGCCTGAGTCACGGAAAGTTTAAGATCAGACTATGAGTGTGTGATAAGTGCGAGGACAACTGTTGCCACAATGAAAAACAAATGTTTAACCAATAGAAGATCTCATTTCCATAATGGAACAGGGAACCATAATGTTTTTTTTCACAACTTTTAAAATGTTACCATATCTCATTTACAGGGAAAATTAGAATATCTGCTGGACATGGTGCCTCACTTCTTGTTTGCCTCTGGCTGCTGATCCTTATTGCCCTAAAAGTTTTGCATATGTCACAGCACCTTCCAGCAAACTGAGTACCGTAATAATGAAATGGTTTGGAAAAAAGAGTAATTTCAGTAGAAATGGATAATGTTTATCATTAAAGACCTGTGTGTAAACTAACTGGTTTATCCCTAAGATGCCCTCCATCCCCGTACATTACTCGCAAGGGCCTTTGTCTGTCGACCTCTTTTAACGGTAATACAGATGGATTGAAGAGATATGAGCTCATCAACAACGCATCGGCCCATGTGTTCATAATAATCTACTCTTCGCTCCAAGTCATAATTAGAATAATCAAAGCTAAGCGTGCTTGTATTTGAAAAACCCCCTATACATGCCACATACACGCACATGTGCGGCCAGAAGCCCCCTTGCCGGAGCCTTATAAAGTCCTCAGAGAGCGGGAGGAAGGGATATAAGAGGAGGGAGGGAAGGGGGGTTTCTTAAGCTTTGAGTCAAGCTTCGGGATTATTGGGTCATGCTTTGTTACCCAGCTGTAGAAAAACCCCTTGTTCACAGAAAAGGGGGGTGGGAGGGATCTGTGTGTATATGTGTGTGCACGTCCCTGTCTCCGCCACGTTACATAAAGCTGTAATGGGTCCCTGACGCCTTTTGAAGCACCGGTGACTCTGACAAAGCGAGGCAGCGAAGTTGAACCGGATTAAACAGTATGGGACAGTCAGTCACTGGGCTGAAAACACTGTGGGGCTTCTTAACTCCCTCCTGAAATGTCTAAAAGCTCCTAAAACAGGTCCTTTTAATTAGGTATCGAACAGCAGCACTTTTCTGGTACGGAGTTAAATGTGTTCAAGTATCTGAAAACTGTCAAGTACTAAGAGTTTGCATATCAAATGTCTGGACAGTTTTATACTTTTTCATAACTTATTCTGTGATCGGACAGGGATGAATGCACGCCATTTGAGAATTTGGGCTAAATGCAATGGGTTTAGCAGAAATTTTTTTTTACAAGGTATCAAAAAGTGTCACTTTTGCATTAGTATCCAGCCGTTTCAAGCAAAACCAGCATTGCAAGTGGCTGTCAGTTAGTAATAACATAAAGAAAAGCTGCAAATCTTCAAATTTAAGAGTCTGAAAACAGCAAAGGTTCCGCAATGTGTTTTGATAAATAAATTCAACAATAAAGCAATTGATGTAGATTAATTTTCTGTAAGATAATTTTAGCACTACATCTACTCTACTCTGAAGAACGCATAAGTGGTTGTTAATGTATGCAATCGAGGTCGCCTGCGGGGGAAAATATTTCTGATAAACTCCCCATTGGAGAGCAGCTATTTGCATCATATTTCTTTTTATTTCCCATAACTTACAACGGTTGTTAGTGTGGAGTTTCTGTGGTGTTCCTACTTCACCATATTTACTCAGTGTCACTTCATGTATGATTTTCAGTTTGCTGAATGTGGAGGGAGGTGTGGGTGGATGGTCTTGTCAGTAGTTTCTCAGATGTAATTTCCTGGCAGTATGGCCATGGGGTTCCTTGTTATGGAAAGGCTTGCGAGCCTGGTGTAAATCCACTTTTTGGTTGCTCAAGAGCAATTAAAGACAGAAGGAGGCGGTGAGCTCATCCTCGCTGGCCTCATCTCTCATCTTTCTTCCTGACTCGACTCCACTGACTCAGCTCACTTTCCATCCTTCTGTCCACATCTCTATCTCTGTGCTTTTCTCATTTCCCTTTCTGCTTTCTTTTCTGATTTCTTTATCTGCTTTCCACTCAATGAACCTTCATGTTCAACTCAACATCTGCTTTGTATATTTCATGCTCTTTTATGTTCTTCACACACTCTGTTACTGTAACTTACATTAGTAAAAACCATCCTGGACTCGCACTTTAACCATATTCTGTCTTTGGACACGCGCTGAGCAAAAGGCTGTTAGTCAACCAAGGCGAGATCTTAAAGGTTATTGTTTTTACTCCTACCCCTCCATCTCCTCAACTGTTCATGCGTGAGGCTGCTGCTGGTTGAGGAAGTGTTAGTGGTTTGACAGGGGGACTGGGGGAAGCTGGAAAAAGTCAGTCATGACAGAGTGAGAAAGAGGTCAGACAGTTGACAATAACACTCTGGGCGTGCGCCTCTGCACCATTTCCACAATGTCGGGATGTTGGCTCATGTGCTTATGGGTAACCATGAGTAACTTCACAGACGGCAGACCACCCTATGACTTAGCTGGTAATATATGTGTGTACATGGCGGGTTTCATTGTTCCTGGAGACTATTTGGTCTTTGGTCCAGTCTGGCTGGATGCACTCATTATGCTGTAATACATTTTACTTTTCCATACATTTCATGAATACTGTGTTTTATTCAAATTTGCTGTTGCTCTTGTGTAGATTACATTTTAAAGCTGCCATAATCATTTTTTATATTAACATTGGAGGATCTTTCAAATTACATAAAATTTAACAGCAACGATTTTGATAAACGACTAAACCTTTTGAGTCAATTGACCCTTCACTAAGTCTTGCCCCGAATTTGCAGCTGACCAATCACAGCGCAGTATAGGTCTCGCTCTAACTGAGGTCTGACACTTTCAGGGCTTCGCTCCATTGACTCCAATGTAAAAGGAGTCATTTTCTAGCTTTTTTTTTTTGCTGTATTTTTCCAAGATCTGGCCAAATGCTGTTCGTGGGGCACTTGTTCCTAATGTAATGTTAGTTAGCTAATGCTAGCAAACTTACTACTGAATGTAACGTTATAAAGCGTTCAATTATCAAGCAAAACTGCAGAAAATTTGCTTTTTTATTTCATTTGACTGTGGAGGTTTGGGGCACTTGGAAATTGTGGCGGGGACTTTTTCTCGCTTTTTATGGCTTTTCTTTTTAAACCAAATAATGAATTGATAAATTGGAATAATAGTAGAGGAATTAGTCATAATGACATTGTTAGTTGCAACCCTTTTATTAATATATGTTCTATTAGAATTCAAAGTTGCACTTATCAATATTTTTATCAAATGACCTTGTGTAATGTAAAGCTTCCACTCACGGTGATGAACTCACTTTTACTGCTCTCATGAGCCTTCTTTCCAGCCTCAGCCCAGCAGCCTAGTTAAAAATCTCTGACAAACCCACTGCGAGTTACCTGCTCAGCACCAAATGGCAGACAGACAAAGTCACCAAACAGCAGGTGGATGTAGTGGAGTATTTAGCAGCTGAAGGGCCAGATATTTCCCCCAGGACTTGGTGGAAAGCAAGAACTGACTCGGGTGGCAAGAAACACGGTTCCAAATGATTGCTAAAGTTGCCGGATGTGTACTGTTTGCTAACATGCTAGCCATCAACTTGATTAAGTGATTTGTCAACAGCTTGTCGCGTTGCACCAAAGTGGTAAAAAAAAAATTTAGTGCAGCTTTAAATTTTATTTTTTGCTCCTCTCTCACTTGTCATCTTATTTATTAATTTCATTTCCACCATTTATTTATGTATGTTGGTGTAATTTAATGATGTTTTTGTTGTTTGGATAGGTGCTCTATAAAAAAAGCTATTATTATTTAAATGCTCATCACTTTGATATGAAGAAATGGTGCATTTTTAACTTGCAAGTGCTTTAACCTTCACTGCAGAGGTAATTGCAGCTGGATGCTTGAACATTAATTTGCAAAAGCACATATTTTTTTCCTCCTCCTTAAGTGAATTTGTTGTATATTTATTTACGCTTGTAGATTCACAGCAGAACCCATTCTGAGCCACAACTTTAGCCACTTAGCACACACACAGACATACACACACTCACAGAGTCTGTCTTCAACCCTTCCCCAGCGCACAACACAGACAGACAATATTTAATCAGTGTAATTAATTCCTTGCCCGCCACACTCAAAAAAAGAAAATCGGTAAAACAAATCGTCCCCGCACTCTTATTAGCTCTCGGAGAGGCTCGTGAAAGATGAGGCCATTAGAAGGATGCTCTGTTGTTGTATTCATCAAAGGGAGAGGCACCTGTATGCACACGTGTGTGAGAGTGCATAAGGGCTGATTATATAAAATCATTAATCAGAGGTTGTTGTTTGAGGGCTTCTTCAACCAGATAGGGAGGCGGCCATCTGTACGTTACATCTGAGACACAAAAGGCATGATGGAAGAGGAACAGGAAAGTGCTAAACCGCAGATTTTACCTTTTGTCTGAAGCCCCATCCACACTACTGCGTTTTCGAATTAAAACGGAGACCTTTTGCTACGTTTGCACCTCCCGTCCAGACTACAACGGCGAAAACAAAGACCTAAAACGGAGAAGTTTAGAAACGATGACGCCAGTGTGGACGGAGATCGTATTCGTTTTAATTCTCCGTTTGTAAAGTAAAACGGAGTAGTGTGGATGGGGCCTCAGTGTCGTTGCTTAGTCCTCTACGCTTGTCATTTAAACAGTGGGTCCAGTTTTTGTTGATTAACACCAAGTTCTAACATGTTTTGAATGTCCAGCCGCTTGTGATTTTCCCAACCGATCTGTCGTCTAGGCAGTGAATCAAAACCACCAAGTAACTGTGGAAAATCACTGAAAGTTTGAAGCAGTTTGTTAGAGGTGAGGTTTGAAATACACTATTCTTAAGCAACTGCACTTAAGACAGCCGCAAAAAGCAAAAACATAACCTTGATTAATCATGATTTTTCCTAAAAACCTTTTGCATTAAAATTACTTTCAAGGGAATATTTCTCTCTCTGCTAAAGGGTCCAGCATGGTCTCCTCTATGGCTGTGTGTTCACGGTCAGCAATCATTAATGTGTATATACTCACTCTCTCGTCCTTGAGGAAGTTGCCATTGCATCATCAACAAAGAGTGGAATGCAGTCAGCATGGTCACAGGCCACCATGTTTCAAATTACGAAAAAGCATGTGCTAGCTGCAGTTACGAAAATGCGGGGATATGTGGGTACTTTTGCAATAATGGGAACACATGCAGCGTCAAACGCTGTCTGAAACCCTCTATATCGCACTGTTCTGACGTTGGAGTTGGAGAGGAGGGGCTGTGTCTGACAATTTCTTTACATTTCCAAAACCTACAACCTGTCATTCACACACCTACTTAATGTATAGTGATTGGCCGGGTTGAGAAAGATTGCAGGTGTTGAACCTCTCTCATACATAAGCTGTGTTTTGTTTTTCGTTCTTCACACTACGTCCCTCAGTTTTTGTGTGTCTACAGCCGAGTGCAACACCATAAGGCCTATGTAAACTTTTGAGGTAAATAGCATCACTTTCTTGCAAAAGAAAATGTCTCCTGGGAAATCAAACATTTTAACCATTTGTACAGATTTCATTAATTGGGTATGTATATTATTAGCACTGTGTAATTTAAACCAATTCATAGACAAAAATCAACATTGAATACCTGGTTTAATGGAAGCTCAAGTGGAAGTATAACCCTCACAACACACTCCTTTAAAAATGAATCATACCTCCTTTCTTGCTGTATCCTTCAGTATTTCCAGCATTGTTCCCGTTTTTCCCCCTGTGTGTTTTCTGTTTAAACCTGGCCTCAGGTGTTTCAGCCACATTTTTGCTGCGATTTCCAGCTATGCCATTTCCACCCCAGACTTGTTTGCAGTTGCAGGCAAAAAAAGGCATTCTTTGCCGTTGGTAGTGTTTGCTCAGCTCCGTCCCTCAACAACAGCTTCTTTCTTACAGTTGTGTAACAGTGCAATGTGTGTGTGTGTGTGTGTGTGTATCTGCATCTCCACATGTGATGAGATAAAAACACAGAGTAAACACGTTGCTTCTCCTGTGCTGTTTTTATACCTCCCCATCTTGTTTTTGCTCTGTGTTTTCCTCCACCTTTCAGTGCTTTTACCTTGGGTGGTGGGTGTACAATTATCAGCCAAGATCAATGCTGGCCTCATCCTTTTAGCTTTTCAAGCTGACAGTCTGCTGTATTCTGTTATTGCATGGTTCCACACCTGTCTTTTATTGGCTTTCTGTGTGTGTACAAGTGTGTGTTTACCAGGTTGTGAAACACATTTGGCCCCTGCCTATGTCTCAGAGAGAGGCTGGACTTGAAAGAGAAGGCTCAGGCTTGCAGGCCGGACCATTAGGTCCTCATTTGGTTGTAATTGCCTAACAAATGTTGGGGAGCAAGGGGAAAATTGACAGACACGGAAGAGGAAAGGGGGTATTTTAAATGCAAAACAGAACTAAAATCAAATTCTGTCTTATGATCAGGTTGTTGGCCTCATACACTGTGATGGTGGGGGTTCTACTGCACTACTTGTGTAATATAATCTCATACCTCATCCCACATGAGATTAAGTGAGGCATTTCCTCTTTTTAAAAATAAATGCAATGCTGGTGGCAGGGAACACGACAGGAAAGGAAATCCAGGATGATTTAAGTGAGGGAGAAAAGCAGTGACAGTTCTTTGTGTGGATTTGTGTTAGTTTTTTTGGACCCTTCACTACTCGTATGAATAATGAAGAAATTGTCTTGAACTTTAAGTTCTGACCTTTCCAATAGAGTCATTTTACCCCAGATTAAAATTGTATTGACCTCAAACCTATTTTCCTTCTTCTTTTTTAACTTGGGGAGGGAAAGGCAGCACGACTCTGTTCATCTCTCCAGAACTCAAGGTGTGTGTCTTCTGTTGTCTTTTTTTTTTTATTAGCTGCAGGCAATTTTGGAGGAGCCCTGAAAGCGTAAAGAGAAAGTTATGTTTTGTGATATTTCTGATATCCAATCAATCATATCGGATTGACAGATCCTAATGTAATTTAATTTAAAAATGTCAATATAAAAGGCTAAACTTGTATAATTATCCACAAATTCAACATATCTTATCTCTTTCTTTTTAAAATTTTATTTTGTATTCAATGCCACTTTCATGTCTGTATGCTAAATGTGAAGTCTTAGCCTAGCATAAAGGCCGAAACATGGCTCTGCACTCCTACCAGTAACCTTTCTCCATTGATTGCACTCTATATTTTAAGCTAACCAGCTGCTGGCTGTAGCTTCACAGATGCCTACAGATGTGAGAGTGGTATCAGTCTTCTCATCTAACTTTTGCCAAGACATAAGATGATCATATATGTGTGTGTCAAACTATTCCCCTAAGAGGATGTGTGATCATTTTCTATTTCTTTCTGCCCTGCGCCCTTTCTGTTTTCTTTCTTTGTATGCTAAAAGAGCAGTCAAAGAGCATATACAGAGACTAAACCATAGCACTGAAAAGATCAGTGATTCTCTGAGCCAATTAAATTAGATTTGACCTTTTTACACTGCACAGAGCCATCTGCTGTGGGTTTCTGGGTTTCATCTGTGTGGCAGAGCAAATACCAGTGAAACCAGTTTTGGGGATACCGCACTCTGAATACAGTGGTCGTGTACACATTACACACGTACACAGCATGAATACAAAACACCATATTATCTATGGCAACAAATGGAAAGGAGCCACTTTAAAGAATCTTGAGATAATGCGATTATCTTTTGCGAGTTCCACATCACTCAAGCACTGTTCCCATAATGCCCTGCTTTGTGTTAGCCAGTCCTGATCGTTTCTTGATCTCTGTGCTGATGCTTTCCATTATTCCTTTGAATGCAGAGAATTTGGTGCTTTATTGCATTGCCCATCTGCGCCTGCTATGGGCAGTTGTAGATCATAGATATCCTTTCTTTTCACTCTTTGAATACACACACAGTTGTGTAATGCAGTGAGTGCCTGTATGTGCTTTTCTGATCTCAGCAGCACTCAAAAGCCCCTCACAACAACAGTGCCATTACTGCCAGCAAGACAGATGAGAGCCCATAGGAGTCCACTGTGTG
This sequence comes from Micropterus dolomieu, assembly GCF_021292245.1. Classification (NCBI taxonomy): domain Eukaryota; kingdom Metazoa; phylum Chordata; class Actinopteri; order Centrarchiformes; family Centrarchidae; genus Micropterus; species Micropterus dolomieu. Next base: position 24,703,674 of record NC_060155.1, read on the forward strand.
TGAGACATCTATTATAGCTGGATTAGAAACTATTTCCATAGATTTGGTTGACTTTGATCTCAGGAAATTGGAGTCAACAACCATGTTGCATGTATTTTTTTTCTTTCTTTTTCATGTGTGCAGCTGAGTATTATCGGGGCTTACAGATGTGCTCTTTCTCTTCGCAACTCTGTCACGTTCCTTTGAGATTTCTGTCTGCTGTATTTAACAGTTAATATGTGATTCATATCTGACCTCTTTAAGTGATTTGATCTTTCATCTTCTAAGGTTTGTCTCACCCTGGTCATCTTTCATCGCTCCCTTTCTCTCCCCAAATGTGTGGATATGGTTTTAAAGGAAGCACTTAGTGCTAAAACTACGAATAATAATATCACTCCAGACCAGACCAAGTCCCCTATTATGGTGATTCAGTCTGTCAGTGTGCATTAACAAATAGGCCAGGGCCTCCTGTGTGGCTGACTTATTCTGAGTCATTTACTGTGTCAGTCTGAAATGTGACCAGCACATCACTCTTTAACCTCCTAAATGTCCTAAAATGTCTTAACCACTCCCATTTCCCATTTTTTTGTGTGCAAGTAGTCAGTCCCACTTTCTAAGGCTAATACGATTTTGTTTAAAAACAGAATATTAAAATGAAAACGATTTCCGTCCACACCAGCATTTTAGCTGCATATTAGAGTTGATCTCCGTCTGTATTAAAACGACTGGGAACACACATCTGGTGGCCGTTCACATACACTGGGCATGCATGTGCCGCTGTAAACAGGAAGCAGATTGTCTACTCCGCAGTTGCAGAAGATTTAGCGAATGAAGAAAGTACTGCTACTGACGAAGACCCACACCAGATATTTCTTTGTATGGAGTACAAAGTGACTGTGGCGGCAGAAAGCAGTTGTTGCAAAATAAATACGACAACATGCACAGTACAAGTGTAGCCTGTAAGTGTTATTTACACAGTACTTTCTTTGCATGGCTGTGGCTCAGGAAGTAATGCGGGTTGGCCGTTAATCGGAAGGTCGGCGGTTCAATCCCCGGTAAGATACTGAACCCCGAATTACCCCTGGTGGCTATTCCGCCAGTGAATGAATGTGTGTGTGAATGCAGATGTAGTGTAAAAGCGCAAGACCCAATGAAGAAGCCAAACATGAGTGTGTGCATCATAATTCCTCTGTTTTTGCCAGTCGCCAGCGTTTTAAAACTATAACAGGGTCTGCAGCGTTTTCAAACTTCTCTGTTTTAGGTCTCCAGATTCGCCGTTTTAGTCTGGACGGGAGGTGCAAAGTAGCAAAAGGTCTGCTTTTTTAAAACGAAAATGAAGTAGTGTGGATGTGGCCTAAGCATGTCACTATAGCTGTGTTTACTTACAGCTGCAAATGTTCAGCAAACCTTTAAAAAATGGTATTAAATTGAGAGGCATTGCAGGTAGAAAAATGCAATGTCATTGTCTAACCACTAAAATTCAAACTGTATGGGTTTGTAATATGCAAATGGAATACTGTATCAAAAGATACATTTGATCACTAGCAGCAAGTTACAGCTGCATTCACTGACTTGTCTGGCCACCTGGGGCAGAAGAAGCTGTAATCGCATAGACAAAATAGACCTTAAAATGTTGTTATGGCTATCAAATCAGTAAGCAAATGCTTACTTACACCTCTAGCATGGTCAAATCTGCTTCTTGCTAATGACATTTTTAAAAAGATGTCGAACAGGGCAAGAAACACAAGTCAGATGATTATACAGGTTTTAAATACGAACCCCCAGGTTAGCTAAATGTATTTGGAAGGAGAAACAAAGGTGAACGATAAAATAATTACCGAAATTGTTTGTTACCAACCTTCACCACTGTTTACCATACATTGCCGTAGTTATGTGAAAACCGTTTTTCTGTGAAGTGATAGGTTATTACTGACATTTTTGGTACACTAATGTTTCGTTTTCCTCCAAATGAAGTGGTTTAGATAATTTCTCTCAACTGTTAGCTTGTTTACAACCCGTCTGACCATTTAGTTCTCGGATTGCTTGCCCCGTCTTTTTTGGAGTATGTAAGTGAAATGCACTCATATTACTTCACATTTTATGGTTGCCTGGGGCTTTAATGAAAACATCAGCAAAATGTTTCCAAACTTCAACAAGCATCAACCCCTTTGTCACAATTCTGAGAAAAATGTTTTTTTATACATGTTGTATCCCTTCAGCCTCTCCCTCGGTGTGACTCACCTATCTGTAAGAGGTCATGCTGCTCTATTGATGGCCTCTTCCTCTATGAACAAGTCAGACTGCTCACTGGTTGGACAGATACATAATCATATTAGAATAGAGTCGTATATACGGGAACATACTTCGCATTTTATGGTTGATTGGGCCTTTAATGAAAAACATTAGAGAGATGTTTTCAAACGTTAACCCCTTTTTATGACAGGGAAAAGGATGTTTTTATACATTGTTGTACCTCTTCATCCTTTTCCTCAATGTGACTCACCTATCTGATCTGTAAGAGGTCATGCTGCTCTATTGATGGCCTCTTCCTCTATGAACAAGCCAGGCTGGGACAGATACATAATCGTATCAGGCGAGGGTATAGAAGATGTCTGTGTTAACATGAATCACCCCAGTTTACCCTTTACACACTTTTTCTATCTCGTCTTTTCCGTAGATTATTTTGCTATGTTTCCCTCCTCCTTCCTCTGCTGGTCCGCCCGCCTCTTTATCTCCCTGCCTGCTAATAACAGCACTCTGTGTGGGTTTCTTTAGTGGAAGGCCTGCTATGGCCCATTAGGCCGCAGCCTCACCGACAAATGAATGTTAAGACTGACTGCAGAGAGAGGAGGAGAAGGAGGAGGACAGGAGGTGAGGATGAAAAAGGGGGGGATGCGGAGATGGGATGGGTGAGAAAAGAGATGAAGGGGAGGGAGAAGGAAGGAACAGAAGAGAAGGAGAAAGGGTGTGAAGGAAGGCAAAAAGGAGGGAACGGGGAGAGAGTGAGAGCAGGTGTGAAGCAAGCAAGGAAGGAGGGAAAGGAGGGAGGAAGGGGGGAGCTGAAAGGCAAATGTAGAAGTACATAACCAACCTGTCACCTCTGGCTCTCCCTTCCCCCTTCACACACACACACACACACACACACACACACACACACACACACACACACACACACACACACACACACACACACACACACTCCGCAGTCACCAAAAAGCCAAAGGGGAGGGAGGGACCTCATTAGGCTCTCAGCAGTCCATCACACACAGGGGGAGAGAGAGACTACTGAGGTCTATGGTGGGGGAGGGGGATGCCCTGAGAAAAGAAGGGAGCAGAGGGAGGAATGAAATTGAATTGATAGGAGCAGTCAAGTGCAGCAACACACACACGGGACAGAAGAGGACAAGCTCCCACCATACACACACACACACACGGCTCCTCTCTGTGCAACATGATTAATGTGGTCAACAGCCGTGAGGATCACTCTGGTCGAGACCTCTCACCCCTTTACACGCATGCACTCACACACACATGCACAAATGTTGCCCTCCTCCTCCACCTCCTCTTTAAGTGTCTCCATGCCCTTTCCTGGCCCGTCTGTTCACACACCCTACTCACCCCAACCAGCCACCTCTTCCCTCCTCGCACCCAAACAAAGATGGAGGCGACAGACACAGTGGATGTTTTTTGTTGTTGTTTTTGGGCCAACGTTATTTTAGACTGGTAGAAGACTGGCTCCCTTTCCATTTAATTATAACGGCCTGTGATGCATGAACTTAGAAAAGCTAAGTGGGCATCGCAGATGTTGATTGCTCGATTTATTAAAAAAAGTTCTGTTGATCACCTGATGAAGAAACATGTTTTGTCAACAGTTCTTGTGAACTGAATTACAATGAAGATGTACTGTATACAGGGGAAGAAAAGTGTGTTCCTTGCACATTAAGAATAGCTCCAATTTAAAAACAACAACATAAAACATTCAGTCAGTCAAAACCAAAAGTAAAAGTAAATCAAAATTAGGTTTACCCTCATATATAAAACTAATCGTATTGTTTTTGCTTGAAAAATTACCTTAACGTTTGTTGTCGCTGATTAATTTTCTGTTGATTGACTTATTGATGAATCAACACAAATGTTTCAGCTCTAACCACTTGATGGTTGATGCATTTACACATTCGGGATAAGCTTCAGTGCAGCAAATGGAAATGCGGCTAGTTCCCGTTTATTTCTCCCAACATTTTTGAGAATTTAACTACTTTTGTCACTTTACCAAAGTATATCACATAACCCTCAACATGTCATGTTGTATGCAGCACTTGTAACAATGTGGATGTGGCTAATTGCTGATTGGGATGAATATCCTGTGATCACAGAAGTTTCCAGAGCAGAGGATATATTACAGCCTTTGACCTGCTTGCCAACAGCTTTAAATAATGACTTAACCGACTTCTGCCTTTGATTAAAGCCTGGATTTTGGTTACCGTGTAATACAGAAAGGGAAGAATCTGTTTTCCTCCACAGCTTGAGAACATCGGTCTGGGTCTGAAAATGTTCTTTGTACATCCACTGATGTATGACCTATTTTGACATGTGTAGGGGAGAATAATATTAACTTATCATGTTATCCCACCCCATGTCAGAGTCATAGTTTCTTAAACCCAAAATGAGATATTAAAATCTAAAATGACTGACCTTCATTATTCAGGGCACAAAATTGACCTCATAGAGCTTCATATAATTGACAATACTATTGCCAAAAACCCATTTCTGGACTATACACTAAGCAGACAGACAGAATAGCACAGCTGTGCATTTCTACAGATAACATAATGAACAAATGGATCCTGGATAAAAACCATCTTGCTAATGCAGCTGTTAGAAACATTACCTTTTGTAAGATGGCCTCAAGAAGTTTGAACCCAAACCACTTAAACTGTCAGTTCAGAGGAGGCCAGTAAACTGTCTATCAGTGGAAACACATAATAGGTCACTAAATGTCTGCTTTAAAGCTGTGAATTATTATTTCCTGTTCCTTTACGGCGTGCTTCAGTGTGTGTGTGTGTGTCCAAGTGTCGGCATATATCACTGAATACAGGGTTTCTAGTAGTTGTCATGCTATAACAGGATTAGGTGCCTTCTCTACTGCCTTTCACCACAGGACCTTGTGTGTGTGTATGTGTGTGTGTGTGGGGGGGTGGAGTGAAGTAGAGTTTTTTTTTTTTGTCTAGGGGTCTTGCTCTGTCCTGTAAACCAGTTTGTGTGTGTGTGTGTGTGTGTGTTTTATGTCTGCTTATGCATCTGTTTAGAAATGAGTTCCAACTCATGAAAAGTTCTCTGATATGACAATTTTATTTTTCCTTTTACTTACTTTTTTGTGATTTGTTTGTTTTTGGTTTTGCTTCCTGTCTTGACCTTGACGGAGATGGTGTTGAATGCAGAAAAAGATCCAGCATCCTATCTTAAATTCTCTTCGCCTTCCCCCTCCTTAACTTTCTGTTCCGCTCTCGAACTCACACACACACACACACACACACACACACACACACACACACACACACACACACACACACACACACACACACACACACACACCAAGCGTGATCTGTATATTCCCATCTACTTTTATTTTAAAGTCTAATTTCCACCTAGTTAAATTTTGCCTAGAAAAGGGGGAGCATGTGGCACGCTAAGCACTTTTTCTGCCATGGCAGCAGAAAGGAAATCTGTGTGTGTATATATACATATATACTGTGTGCGTGTATGTGTGTGTAAATCAGTGTTCGAAGTGTTGTGAGTTATCAGTGGGATGAAACACCACTGCTGTAACAATGGGATTAAAGCTGCGCTTATGAAAGAAGCAATTAAATGGTATCTTATCTCATCTGCTTCGAACACCAAAAAGCACTTTCATGTTTTCAAGTTTTTCCTCTTCCTCTTCTCTGGAGGCATCTGCAGGTTCCCAGCAGACACTGCTGATTGGTGGACAGCCAAACTGTCCTTTCATCTGATTGGTTAGTTGAGTTTGTTAAAGATATATCCTTTTATTCTATTTTTTCTGTGCTGCTGTTAAAGATAAGTACTTTGCTGTAATAAATCAACAGTATTGCTGTTCTTTGCGCTTCCTGCTGTTTGCTAAGTTGTCTGATGGGAACAACACACTTAAGTATAGAGACGCCGTAACATGTTGTGCTAATAAACTTTAGAAATCAATGCTAGAAGTGATATGAAACCCATGAAGAGAAACTAAAATATAATAATTTCCCAAAGACCAAAACAGCATCTTCAAATTGCTTTTTATTTTCTGATCAACAGTTCAAAATCCAATAATATTCACTTTACAATGACATAAACCAAAGACAAGCAGCGTGTCCTCACATTTGAGATTCTGGAAACAGAGAAAGTGTGGCATTACTGTTAAACTTAAAGATGAATGAAAAACCACAGAAAAGAGTGTGTAACGCCAAAGATAAAGACACAAAGTCTAAAATATATGAGGTCGATAATTACTTTACATTATTTTTGTCTTAATTTAGGCTGTATGTTTCATTTCTGGATTAAAAAGATCTAGGAAGTTAAAAATAGTTTTGCTCAGCTGTTTTTGTGCACCTGCTGGTGTTACAGTATTCATAATCATTACAGGACATGTTTCGATGGTGAGATAACAAATGAGCTGATGTTTAAAGCAGCATCGTCATCAACAGGACACTACCCCTCACTCTGTTCCTCCTTACCTCTCCTCCCCTCTGACGTTTCAACTTTTGCAGTGAAAGAAGTCCATGTGCTCAGAGATATTACCTTTTTAATCGTCTTTCAACTCTCAGTCAGCGTGGTCGAATTGGAAAAGAAGACCCAGAATAAATAATAATTTCTATAATTAGTCATTTAGCTGACACTTTTATCCAAAGCAGCTTACAATTGCTATGTTTATCAGAGGTCTCACTTCTCTGGAACAACTAGGGGTTAAGTGTCTTGCTCAGGGACACATTGGTGGATGTGTCACATGGGAATTGAAGCCTGGTATACCAAAGGCATGTGCCTTATCCACTGTTCCATCGCCCACCAGATGTGAGAAGAGACCTGTGATTGAAGAGGGTTTGTCAGGTTAATTCTCTCTGATTGGGGTTTCTGTCTCCCCTCTCTGTCATGGTGAGCGCCAGAGCTGCTATACTTACCCTTGACATGGCCTCTTTGTCCTCTGTGTTTTCCATCTCTTGTTTCCTACTACTTTTGACCATTGAGCCCACACACAAGAGCCACCGGGAGTACAGCCTTCCCAGGGTGGCAGTGATGACTTTGATGATGGTGTCTGTGACTGAGCGAAAAAAAGTGTTATCATCCCAGCTGTGGACATTTTGACTACTTTTTGTTTCTTATGACTTGGGTTTAAGGTTAAGATCACATCTAGGAACAAGTTCAGAGAAGGTAATGAATCGTTCTTGATCTGTGAAGCTCCTCATAGATTTATTAAAGTGTGTTTTGGAGAGAGTTTTCCATCAAATTGAATGGGATGATGGAGTTAACTCGTGGCACAGAGGCTGCCTGAATCCAGCAGTCTGTTTTCAGCACAAGCCTTTTTGCAGTTGGACCATCTCCCAGGGCCGCACAGATTGTGTTTCACTGACCTGACCTGGCTGCTCTGCAGCTGATGGGCTTTTGGTGAAAGAAGTTATTAAATCAAATTTGAGTCCAGCTGTTGTGCTGTTTGAATCTTTTGAGAGGGGAGGCTGTTTTGAATGTCTATGGCAGTATTTGAGTTCTTTTTCTTGGCATGCAAATGTGGCAGCCTTTTATGTGATTATTTATTCATTTATCACTTTCAAGGTGTCTCCATTGTTGAGCATCATTTATAAGCCATCATGATCTGTTTATTGAATGCCAAAAAGAACAGCTGCCATTCATGTTGTGATTTATAAAGCAAGTAAATGTTTGCACCTGCTTTGCGCAAAAAAATGTAGAGCACATGTTGAGAACTAAATGTTTAGAAGCAAAAAAACACAGATTGGATGTTAAAACCCAATATTAAGTGTCATGTTGGGGCTAACACAGGCATCAAGAACAGCCGTGGAATAAGTTGAACACATCATTGACATATTAGTACTGTATAAAGTTCATATAGTGGGCAAAATAATTCCCATTTTACACCTCCAGCAGACACAAAGCAACATTAGCAAAATCTGTTTTTTCTGAACTATTTTCACTAGCTAGTTGCAAACTTTATAGCAGGTTTTCAAACAACAATACACAGCTGCTGCTGGAAATGAGGTCTATGAGAGAACTGAGGCTGAACAAAAACAGTAAAGTTGTGGGCCAGAAAACCAAAACAATGAGTTAAAAAATGCCAGAAAAGAAGCACTCTGTAGAGCTGCACGACTGCAGAGTGGGGTAACAATTCTCTCACTATTCATCACTACCAGCAGCCCCTTTAACATTATACTTAGGCATTTGACCCATTGTAGATATTTTTAAGTACGGCCTTAATACAGCGTGGGGATTGAATAGAAAACTGTTAACTGTAATGTGAAAACAAATATTTTCAATCATTTTAAATGGATTTAAGTTTGGTTCATCGTACATAAATAGGATCCGTGTGCAGTGAGCAGGCGTTCCCATGGTTTGGGGGTCATGAGACAGAAAACAGCAGAGGCCCCACAGTAACAGATGCCTGTTCACATTCATGACTATTAGCTGCTTCCCCTGTGGCTGCCACGCAATCCAGATATTGGCTCATACACAGAGCACACAGCACACACTCTGTGGTTTTAATACAGTCTCAACACTGTTCCCGTACACACTAAACTAACAGTATTTAACACACACACACACACACACACACACACACACACACACACACACACACACACACACACACACACACACACACACTACATACCCTACATACCCATACTGACCCGGGCCTACATCCCTAGGGGGGTTGCCATGCTATTTAACCACTACTTTTGTTGCAGGGGTCTTTAGCCTATCCGGGCACACCTTTTAACTTACAAAGACCATTTCAGTTGGAAGCCAGTGGTTACTGAGGCCTGGGGCCTGTGTGTGTGTGTGTGTGTCATGGTGGGAAAATCCTAAAGACTATGATCAGACCCTTCTCAATTGTTCAGTTGCTGCTCTTTTCTTCTTTTTTTTTTTCTCCTCCTTCTCTCCACCTTTCTATTCAAACTAAACTAATTCCAGTCAAAGAACCCTTTAGCTTTCCATGTTGCAGTGTCCAGCTGGTCTCCCTCAAAGCTGAGGTTTTACTGTTGCCTAAAGAATTACGTGAATCATCAAATAAAAATAAAAGCAACCCACTGTGACATTTTTGAAATGGGGTTGCTATGCATGCTAGTTAGGAGAACCTTTGGTGGTCTGACTTGGTGTATTGAATCTGTGAGCTGAAACCAGGCACTAGTTTTAGCATGTTGCCAGGTGACTGTTTCAGTCGGCTCAATAGACTGCAACTGAAGCTGACTGGTGAGGAGAAGGCTGAAGAATGCTTTTGATATCAAATACCACAAAGCCAGGAAAGAGTCATTTTTCCAAACACCAAGAAAGGCCACACGGGGCTTGCCAGGACCAGCTCGAAATGCTGCTGGCACTCAGTGAAAACCTGTTACTTTATTATTATAGGAAGCTACATTTCTCATGGTAAGAATCCTCTTGAATCATCAATCTGTCAATCTGGAGGTGCGCCCCTCCTAAAGACCAAAAGCTGACATCAATCCTGTCTGAGGACCTGAGTCTGATTAGCATTAACAACCTGATTAACACCTAGAGTTTTGTTCACTAATTGCCAATCACTCATTTTTTTGTTAATGAATCAGATTTATAAGGAAAAATTAAACGGCAACAATTTTGATGATTAATTGATTGATTAATTTTTCATTTCTCAAATTGCTAAACCTTTGCTTTTTCCAGTTCACTAAATCTTGGATGACCACTGGTTGGACAAAACCACTAAATTCAAGACATCAACTGGTGCTCTAGAAAATTGTGATTGTTTTCTTTATATTTTTAAACAAATACAGATAAACTGAAAATGAGTGTTAATTGCATCCGTAATGTTAAATTGTCTGACCTAAAATATTGTTTAGAATTTAAAGCTGCACTTGGATCAAATTACTACGTGTAATGTGAAAGGTGTTGCTTGTAGTGATGAAACTATTGATGCAGTGCTGTTTATGTAGCATCATAGCTATCGGACCGTGACCTGTGCAATGGATTTGATGTGGCTCTTACATTGAACTAATATTATTGGACAGACTCCCTTTTTTTAATGCGTCCAGAAATCTGCTTTACTGCGAAGACTGTCAAGCCTAAAATCAAACTATTAACTGAAAGGTCATCCAGAATGATAAACAGTTTGTAAATTGACATTTATAGTTTTGGCCTCTTTCTGTCTCTATAGTCACGTCTTCCTCTCTGCTCCCTGCAGGATTGTGTCATGGCTGTCTGCTAACTTAAGCGGGAGTTCCCCCCATTCGTCTGTCTCTTCTCTCTTCTTCTGTCCCACACTGAAAGGACCTCTTCTTTTGTCATTGATACTGCGTGCGTGCGTGCGTGCATGCAAGGACAGGCTGCTGTGACATTTGTATTGAGTTCAAAGCAGAGAGAGGGAGTGTTTATGACACTAAGAAACTATAAGATCTCTGTGTCTGAATCTGTCACTCTTTCATACACATACACACACTGTGTTGAACCTGCCTCGCCCTGAAGCTTGAAAACTTAGAGCTTCTCTTTGTGAACCATGTTGCTAGTCCATCATTGTATGGTATTTCATTCCTAGCTAATGATTACTGCATTGACTTCCTATCATAGAAACTCAGTCAATGGGCTTTTTTCTATAAAAAATACAACAGAAGACATTGGAATTTGAGCTGCAAACAGGGCTAGGTTTGAGTACACACACACACACACACACACACACACACACACACACACACACACACACACACACACACACACACACACACACACACACACACACACACTCGAATGTGACACCGAGTATGTATTCTCTGCACTGATGAGACGCTTGTGCCCTGTGGGTTTAAAGTGAGACCAGGCTGTTCATGTGTCAAACGAAAAGTATTTTCATTCATAGAGGGCCAGTTTTGTAGTTGTGTGGCGAAGTCTGGTCTGTGTGTGTGTGTGTTAGCGTGCATGTATGCAAGTCCTCCTTGGAAAATTCACACCATCATAAAATCTTTTTAATATCTGCAGTGCTAGTCAGGGACTCACTCTCACCAGCCTCAATTTAATTTTTACTCTCGTCTGATTCTTTTTATTATGCGGCATTCAGACCACACACAAGTCGAGAAGTCGATTTTAACGTGAATAAGCACAACTTACCATTACTACAGCTGTGCAGGATGTGTACGGAAGCTAGCTGCTGAGAAGCTCCAGTGAAGATAAATCAACATTGTAATCCCAAAAACTAAAGTAAAAAGCTAATTTAATAAAAGCAGTTAACTCTGAGCTCCACCCGCGAGTAAACGGCGTAGTTGTCAGAGCAGAATCCGACCGACTACGGGTGTTTATTTGTCCAAAGATTGCAGCGCTGCTCCCTGCTCCTCTCCTCCAAGTTTAGCAGCTCTCAGCCGGCCAGCAGATTTTCAATCCCCCGCTCTGCTCGGCCCTCTCCACACATTGCTCTGAAGCCGTCGGTGACGTACGGACAATCTCAACACAGCGTCATGCGACTTTCTCGTTTGAGTTGAAAATATTCAACTCTATATTCAACGGCTCTACGCGTCTTTGCATTGATTTTGTATGTAAACTGACCGCCCCAAACGCTCGCTTCGCTTTTGGTCCGAAAGCACCATTAATCAACAGTTGAAAGTCCTGATGGGTTTTTGTTGGCTCAGGTCGGTCCATCACTAGCACTCAGCATCACTAGGTGTGTGTGTGTGTGTGTGTGTGGAGCTCTTCTCCGATATCTTTATGCATACTGGTGATTGTGTGTAAAACACTGAGTATAAGTTTTTCATGAAAACCTTACCCAGTCATCCCTCTCGCAATTTAAAGGGACAAAGCTCTCAAATAAGTGCTTGAGGTGCCAACAAAAGGCCCGTGGAGTTTGTGTGTGTTGCTACTAGTGAGAAAAGTTTGATGCCTTTTAGACACAAAGACACCACTCAGTGGTTGCTCGGAAATGAAATGCTGAGAAACAGGATTTTACAATGATAGAAATCATAGAGGCAATAGTTGTACAGTACTACAAGGCAAGTATTGCAAGGTATTTTACCTTAGGGATGTGCTTGCATGTATTGTATTAGCCAGCACAGTGCGCTGCATGATGATGTTGCTCTGTAGTACAGCAAGAGTTGAGTCTGCATCCGTTTTTTTGCGGATGACACTTCCTTTTCTTACCTACTGTGACAGCAACCCAGCTATCGCACTGAATCAGTAGAGGACTTTTGACACAGTGCTAGTGTTGGTCTCAGCACGACCTAAGCAGACAGGATGCATTAGGCCATGTGTTTGCTTGATCTGATTAATTTAATATGAAGTGACAAAGTGAACCAATAGGTTTATTTTCAATAAAATGTTAAAAGCATGAAACTAAAACCTAAATCTCTCCATAATTTCCACTGGGAGTCTGAAAAGATGAAACTTTAACGGGCCCTATGGGGAAAGTGGATCTGATCACAGATTTACCCTACGCATCACCGTACATTATGTTACATTTAGCATTTAGTTGAGGGTCTTATCCAGGGAGACCTTTAATGGTGTTTCTAGTTTGTCACTGTCAAGTGTTTTAATTTTTTCAGTTTCGGAAAGCACAACATTATGGCTATATGCTCTTATTTCCTTTTCAATGAGGAGTGAAAACTACATAATATGTATGGAGAATGTTTTCTGCCAATTTAAGCAAGAGCAGGCAGAGCCTGTAAGCTCGCTGGCTTCCATGCAGGGCTGTCGCTGAGCACTCTGCGCTGTCTTTCCAAGCTCTATTCATTAATTCATCTCTTATTGGGACGGAGATAACAGGATTAGTGCTCCAAGCATCCAGGAGTCAGCAGGGAGGGAGGGGGACCCTTTAACCCTCTTCCCTCCTGCAGACAATGGCTATGTGTGAGTGTGAGATTGTGTGTGATTGTGTGACTTTGTGATTGTGTGGGTGTGTGGTTGTGTCCTTGCCAGATGGGACCAGTGCTTCTTCTAACTAAGAAAATCAGCAACACATACATACATGCATACATAGAAACACACACATTCTCCATGCTCTCATCCTCCTTCTGGTTTGTGTCTTCTAGGGGTGGGAGAAAAAATCGATTCTTAGATGCATCGCAATGCAGACGGGGAAGATTCTGACTCGATTAACAAATGTCAAAAAATCAATTATTTAAATGTTAATTAATAACGTAATGTTGACGGATCGCAAAAGGTGGAACTTGCAGAAGTGCAGCGCCTGGACCGTCTGTGGCGCACACATAACAGAGACACCATGGTTCCCCTTGTATTTCGCACACCACCGCTGCATAATGAACAACAACCCTACTAAAATGTCACACGATCATTAATATCAATTTACAAGTTATGATTTTAACTCGCACACTGTGCGAGCATGGAGACACCCAACACTTGGCGAGATCTCTGTGTATCCTGAGAGTGTGGCCGAGCGAAAGAGAGAGAGCGAGCGGTAAAACATGATGGTGAAAGTTAGCAGAGAAAAATATTAGTGTAAGTTTTTGTCTGGTAGTAAACGTGCAGTGTCGGTCACAGTGCGTCCATTAATAAAAGTCTATAGTTTCCACAACTGCTGGAAAAGTGAAGGCGGTTAGCGCTAGCTAACATCTCCCCTGTACAGAATGTTTTTGGCTGCTATGTAACGTTAGCTAAATTTGTAACGAAGCAAGCTTATACTAAACTGGTGTACAACTCTGTCACTCGATTCACACTGGTGATCGAACCTCTGCCTGTTGAGTCACATCTCCAACTCTTTGAACCCTGTCCTCTTCCTGTTATGTGCTCTAAACCTAAAGCTACTTTCACTCATAGTACGTTACAGTTGCACACACTAAAAAACTAAACAATAAATGATGGTGGATAGTTAATGAAAATTATAATAAAGTATCTGTAATATTATGGCGCTAAATTTAGGACCTTGTAAAAGAAATTGGTGTTTAAGAGCAGGCCATCACAATAAAGCGCTGCTCTGTCTCTCCTTTTGATCTTAGGTTTGCTTTCCATCACTCCTCTTTTACAGCAACGCCTCCTCCCCTTCTTGCTCGTCCTCCATTCCCTCCCACCCTCCGTCTGTTGAGACAGAGTCTTATTGCCTCCTCTCACTGTTACTGTGGAGAAACCGGCAGCATGCGTCCCAGGAATGCAAGCATACACAAATTCCTACGCGCACACACTCTCACAACCACCCGGTGCCCTGCCAGCTTTGCGGGTCATTGTATTTGGCACGTGGCCACTATCTCCCCTACGTTGCATACACACACACACACACATACACAAAACACCCTCACCCCTTGCCTGACTCCTGCCTTGGCAGACAGCTCCTGCTGAGTCAGGAGGCCCTTGCTCGCTTTCTTTGTCACTTGCTCTCTCTTTTTGTACCTCTAGTTTCTTTTCAGACCAGCCTCCTCTCCTTCTGTGTTCCCTTTATGTCCACACAGTAGTCTCATTTCACCTCTTCCCACATATTTAACACGTCCTCAACCTGCAGAGAATAAGTAAACCCAAGGCACTCCCATTTTCCTGACGCCAGCCGCCGTCTTATGAAGTCCTTAAAAAGGATTTACAGTCAGCCGTATTGCAGCATCACTAAGCCGCACAGCATGCTTTTGAATTGACACGTTGTAACTGGATGGGAAGATTTAACTTTGGCTATTAGTCATGTCTTTATTCTCCTGCTGGCAGTAATGTCTCAACAGCTAAAAATTGGGGTGGGGCATCTGGGATTCAGGCAGCTACATTTAGCCTTAAGATATACACAATGTTTCACAATGGCAGGTAGTATATGGCCAGGCCTGCCCAATCCCCCTCACAGTGACTCACTGTGAGTGTAGGCTTCTGCAAAAACAAAGAGTATAGCTTTAGGTGAACAAGGGTGAATGCTGAATATGTAGAGACTGCTTAAGCATAGATTTAGCAATACCTCGGTAAGTGTGTTAGCGTCACTACTTCAACCATTGTTCAAACGCATACACACCAAGGATGCTGGTTATTGATTAAGGGATATTTATATTCAATTACGTTTGAGTCACTGCGAGAACTGTTAAGCTGTTAGCTTATTGAAACTGTACTATGACTAATGTTCTGTAAGCCATATACGTAGATAAGAACAGCATTTTGGGCCTAGTGAAAAAACTGTGGCAGGCAGTATGTTCTTTACTACCATGCTGTCCTGTCTGAGATGCTCTGAGAGGTAGGTCCTGGTATGAGAAATATGGTCAGACTCCCTCCAGCTCATTCTTTGACACAGATTTTGGAATGAAGGAGGAGAAAGTATTTCATATTTAGGGGGCCTTTATAGTTTTGCTTTTATTTGCTTAGTGCTCTAGGCTTATGGGTGATTTTCTGGTGAGATGATGCTAACAAAGTCAACTTACAACATATTATGAATATAGGCTAGGTGTTCCTTTAGTAAAGGTGCTTTAGAACCAATCTTCTTGTATTGTTTAACATCTAAGTCAGTTTTGCAACCTCTGGTGAAATTTATTTTCCAATAACCACATCCATATATCTTTGATCAGGTTTCCTGTGATGGATGATCACAAACGCAGCAGGGAAAGCCTCTTAATCAAACAGTGACTGGACATGCAGCCAGACCTCGTTGCATAATGCTTAACACCTGATTCTGACAAAGGTCTTATTTCTAACATCATTCCTGTACAGGTTCTAGTGAAGGATAGAGGAATGCAAGATCAAATGATTTAGACTACAGATCCATGGTCTCTGCCTGCTTTTTGCATTAGTCTTTGTGCTCCTGGCCCATAGCCACAAACATCTGCATTTGCACAATTGCAGCTGGTACCATCACTGAAACCTTGCGGCCTGCAGTCACACAGATTGCCAGTGACTCCTTGCTGATGATTGGCGTCTGATCTGTGTGGGTGAAAACTTTTAATCTGCTGCTGATCACATGGAACAATATTCTTTTGTTCAGGAACAATGTCCTTGATAGTGGTTAATCTGCTTCTCAGTGGGTGGCAGTTTATAGTTCCCCAATAGAAAATAAGTACAGAAAACTCCCGTCAAGATGCCGGTTGCGGCATAATGCTGGTTAAGTAAGGAAGCTTTGTGTAATTGATCCATTTCCAGGAATGACACGCGGTCAAGATATATTTAGCGTACATTTCATAAAGAAATTTTTTTTGACTCATGTTTGTATATTTAAACACTACCAACTGATGAGCAATGTACGAAAGAATTTGTGGGTATACCTGGTTTCATGTCAACCATCTGAGTGGCTTTCTGATGTGCTTGCTGTAGATTTGTCCAGTGGGCACATGGCTACAGCGGCATTGAGGAGCCCATGCTGAACACTTGACACTGATTCAAAACCTAGAGTCGAAAAGATTAGAGAAAAGACAATAGCAATTGAAATTAACATGTTTGTGTAGTTACACAAGCCGGGATACTCATTAGTAAACCCGTTTTCATAGGGAACCACGTGAGACAAGGATTTGTCAGATAATGGATTGCGATATTAGAAAATGTTTGCATTGAGTGGTGTTTATCATTCATAAAGCTAGAAATTGTCAGGCCTTGACTTTCAAGATCAAATCAGTTTTCTGATTCTAATTCCCCGCACTACACTTGAGGTAAAAGTCTGTTCCAAATATTGGTCCAGCTCCCTCCACAGCCGCCAGCTGAGTCTCGTTCAACTTCCAATGTATTTCTTTTCCGACTCTTGTTTCCAACATAAAAAGAGGATCCTGTTGTGTTCCAGTGGTTTCTACTGGGATCTGATGAACAGAACTGTATAAGTATTGAGCCTCTCTGTAGCCACACATTTCTTTATACCTGAGAAGAGAGGGAGAAATTGCGTGCGTGTGTATATCTGCGTGTGTCTCTACGTGTGCTTGTATGTATGTGTGCATTTCATTGTCATGCCAAGGACAAGCGGGCTTGTCCCGTGCCAAGTGGTGCCAAGCCAGCTGGCTGTCGCTCATGCTTTTGTTTTGTGCTATGCTCTGTATTCAGACCACGACACACATTATTGTGAAGAGCCTTTCACTCGCTCTCCCTCCCTTGTCCGTGTGTGTGTGTGTGTGTGTGTGTGTGTGTGTATGTGTCTCTCTTTTATGGCAGTGACCTTGATGTGGGGGGAAAACTAGAAACATGAGTGGGCCAAGAGAAAGAGAATAAGAATTAGAAATTAAATGCTGCATGTAATTACATACTTAGTATTCACTGGTGTTTGACTTTGGACATACAGTAACTATGTTTATTGTCTGGTGTTACACAAGAGGTGAAGGGGCGCTGCTTGGCTTTTTGGTGAGATCCTGTTCATGACTATTGTTGCCTGGCACCTGAGATATGACCCCACGCTGTGTGCTGCGTAGGAATACGAGAAGGAGCTGGACATATACTCAGAATGATCAGTTAAAGAGTTTATATTCCGTTTTTTAAAACTAAACTTAACTGTAAGTGCGTCAGTATGCTTCAGAAGAAATGCTTGTTGGATTGTCAAACAGTGTCTGAAAGGGACCATTCAAACAAGCAATTTTTGGACAGATGTGTAGCATCAAGAAAGTATGCAGGGTTTGAACTACTGAACTGTGAAACACTCTTGTGTTGATTCTTTGCTCTACTGCTTCCGGAACCATTTGTAAGTACAATTGAGTGCAACACCATAAATGCCTCCAAGGAGAGACTTTCCACAAGCTCTTGGCATTATCCCCAGTACAGTTTATCACTTCTCACTCCTCTCTGACAGCAGTCTTTTTGCCCTCCCTTCGAATTAGGCCTTGCAGGACTTGTAAGTAACAGTCTCGCCTTCAGATGTGTTTGGACAACTAACCCTAATCCTACAAACTAGTTTGTTTGACGCACACTGAACCATTAAGGCCCGGCCACACCAGAAAGTTGTCCTAAATGCTTGGTGATGGAAGTGCTACTCACAGGGATAGTTGGTAAACTGATTTTGCTGGCGAGTTAACACCAAACCCAGTGGGCAGCTGGAAACATACTAGTGCCTGTCAGTCAATATAGATCTCTGAGCTTCGTTCTTATTCATCTGTACTGCGCCGTTTGCATTTGGTTGGCCGCCTCATTTCATTCAAAAAAGAGTTACAGGGAAAAGTTTACACAGGTTACTTAAAAAGGCTCTTTACTGTCTACAAACCATTCCTCTTTTGTGAAGCAGTTCATAGTTCACGGAGGAGGTTATAAAAAGTGGATGGTGGTGCTACTAAGCGTGTTTAAGTCACTGGTTCTGTTCCCTTAAAAGTCAGCACGATCAAGATGGCTTTCTGTCGTTTAACAGCGTACATTTGCATATAAAGTTTTGTTTCACATGACACATGAGGTATTTTATGAAAAGACACTAGGCTAGTCCTACTTTTGTGTGTGATAGATGGGGAGATCTTTTCTGTTATGTAATAGTCATACTTTGGAATCCTTTTCATTCAACTGTATTTTTAAATGCTTTGACAGCGCTGTTTCAGCATTAGTGCCAATAAAATAGACCGACTTGACTGACTTGAAGTGCAGTAGCAGAAAGAGAACGTCTCAAAAGAAGTTGATTGGCTGGTTCTCCCCCTGTGGTGACCCATGAGAAGGATATGTTTAAAGTGTCTATTCATGAATATTCATCAATAGAGTTCAACCCATCAGCCCCCCTTCGCCTTCCCAACCCCTGCTGCCTTATGTGTCCAAAGCTGTTTTTAAATCTACATAATTTGGGTTGAAGTGCCTTTCAAATAGCCTTCCCTGTTCTGACACTTTCCGGAAACAAGAGACACACTTATTAATCAGGCTCTCATTGTGTGTGGGATAGTGTGTGTGTGTGTGTGTGTGTGTGTGTGTGTGTGTGCGCGTGTGTGTGTGTGTCAGACGGAGACAGACAAACAGAGATAGATGGTTGCACAGGAAACCCCGCTGTAGGGAAAAAAAGACAGGAGTTGAAATAAGAGAGAATTAGTGAGGAAGAGAATAAAGTCATGCTGAGGGTGTGTGTGTGAGAGTGAAACAGACAAAATGCGATGAGGAGGCGTCATACTGCAATCAAATTGTGGCTATTAAAAGCAAAGCCAGTCGGCTCTGTGAGATGTTGGTCAACAGCAAACTGCCACGGTGGTTTTGAAAAACAAGATGCGCAATCATTTCATTTAAAAGCGATCAAAAGCATTCTCTATCATATTTTTACCACTCAACCTTGCCAGAGTGTAGCATCATTCTCCAGTTGAAAACCATTAATATTGCCACATACTCAGCACTGGCACAATGTGAATCTACCATCTGGCATTAAATGAGTCTCCACTAGACACACACTGGGGTAGGCGCTCTCTTTTCTTGCCAAAGCGAAGAATCTTGAGCATATGACTCCCTGTCATTATGCTTCCTTTGTTGTCCTGTTCTCCTGGTCCCCTTTGTGCTTGGCCATTAAATGGCTGATCAGGTCTTAGGGCTTAACAGCGCCAAAGTTACATTCACACCTGGATTTTATGTGTGAAGCCCAATCAATAGAAAAATGTTAATGCCAGAATCAAAAAGGTCTGCATGGTCACCCAACAGCTCCACTGGAAGCCCCCAGAGGATCTGAAATACACCTTCATCAGACTCCATTCACCAACAGTAGTGAATTAAATAAGTTGCATAGAAGTCAGATAGAAATGGTAAATGTACTGTACTTGTTTCTAGGCTTCCCACCACTCAAAGCGCTTTGTCACATTCACCCCATTCACACACA
This sequence comes from Micropterus dolomieu, assembly GCF_021292245.1. Taxonomy (NCBI): domain Eukaryota; kingdom Metazoa; phylum Chordata; class Actinopteri; order Centrarchiformes; family Centrarchidae; genus Micropterus; species Micropterus dolomieu. The sequence continues at coordinate 24,723,523 of NC_060155.1, forward strand.
TTCATACACTGATGGCAGTGGCTACCATGAAAGGTGCAAATCATGTCCAATCAAATCAAACTTTGTCATCATAGTGCCTGTAATCAAGCATATATTAAGAACATGGACACACATTTTCATTTATATCGGCATCAAAAAGCAAATCAAGGTTACTAGCGTTGGGCTTCATATTTGGTTTGAGCCACTTTTCTGGGATTTTCCTCCAGTAATTAGAATATCTGTAATCTTTGTAGCTCTTAGCTCTTAGCTGTAGGTCTGTGCACTCTGCCAAGGGGTGATACAGAAATGTACAACTGAACATCATCAACATAGCTATCAAAATCAATCCTATGTTCAGCCTGTTCAGTAAAGGCAAAAGGCCAGGGTATGCTTGAAAATGGATATATTGTATGATGTATTGTTCAGTTAATTACATAGTTAATTACATCTGAAATGTTTTTTATAGCTGCTTCAAATGGCCACAAATATGGTTGAAAATCCTGCTGTCATAGAGTGGGACGAGACATAATAATCTTTCAAGCAGGATAACAGTCCCTCCTCAAAGGCATTTAGAAAGTTGCACTTGTTTGTACATACAAAAGTGACTGAAGTACTTGCATGAAGAATTAGAGAAAAGATAGCTTGAGGAAGTCCTCAAGCTATCACAGTTCACATCTTCCATACTTTCTCACCTTTGCACACCAGGACCAACCACTGCGTGAAATTTGCGGGAGAGTTCTGATGTCGAAGATGTGTGAGGGGAGGCAAATCAACAAGCACCGACCATTTAAACAGCTAAAGACTCAGAATGGAGCCCTGAGGGGACCCCATATTATACCAGCGTTAGCAAAGGAATAGTCACCAAAGGAGAGAAGTTAAAATAATGGCAGAGAGAATCTGTGTGAATCCGTGTATGGTTCGTTCTTAAAAACAATAAACAAGTTGGAAAAACAAAAAACAGAAATCGTTTTTTGTTTTTCCAACTTGTTTTAAAACCAAAACGGAAAAATATTAATTTTGATAGGCCTATTTAATGTGTCCGATTTGTGTAGCTTTGTGTGCTACGCATGATAAACCTGCAGCAGATACACTTGGGTGAGAGCGTTGCCTAATTAAATGTAATTAAGATGAGCTTGAACATAAACATAGGTGGGGTTTAGTTAGAAAAACAGGAGGCTCACCATTCGGCCAGTTAGTTTGAAAAAAAAAAAGCAGGGATACAGCACTGGTCATAGATGGAACAAAACGCAGCTGCTTAATTTTTCTGTTTTGGTTTTAAGACAGTGTTTTTGTTTTTTTCTGTTTATCTGTTTTTTCGTTTTGAAACAAAATAATCAAAGAATGAACCATACACGGATTAGAGAGGCACGTCATCTTTCATGTTTATGTCTTTTTAGTCTTTAAGAGGTGTCTCGCAGTAATCAGTGGCATCACTTTTTAGGCACTAAAATGTTGTTTTCTTTTCTAAAGTAATTTACTGTACCGCTTTAACCAGGGCTGTCCTGTTGCTGTGGTGAACATGAAAGTCACTTGTATATCGAGCTAAGGCTTAGTCGTTAACAGATTAGTTTTTCAGCGATTTTACTGAAAGAAGTCGCTGTAGCGTGAAAGAATGCAGGTCTAGGTTGCTTTTCTTTAAGTGCGGTTTCACAATAGCAGTTTTCAGTGCCAGGGGGAAAATACCAGGAAGTAGGCAAATACCGGTGCTTCATCCTCTTGACAACTGAACACTCCTAAAAACATTTTGGGGTCAAATGAGCAGGTTATGGATTTGAGTTGTATTTACTGTCAACAACTGCAAAGAAGTTTAAAGCAAAAAGAAACTTGTTTGGACATCATTTTCTTGAGTTTGGTTGCTTCTATAATACCAGTGGTAGTTCCAGTCTTTTAAAAAAAATCTTTTTATCATTCATTTGGTCACATTTTAGAGGATTTTCAGGAGAATTATTCTTGAACATTAAGCATTAATTGGTTTTGCTAAGCCCAAAACAGTAAGCTGAAAGACATTAAAACTCTCCTTGGGTGATAATTCTCTGTTGGTTTGTCACCATGAGCAACCACTTTAATATTACACAGTCATTTCTTCCATTGTTAATATAAGAATAGTGATTTGTGCAGCTTTAATTATCCTATGTAGCAAAGGTATAAATCAAGGGAAACATGAGTCGTATAATCATTTGGTAGTGCTTTGCGTTTGAATGAAGTACCCAGCACACCAGCAGCACACAGACTCACACATGTATATACATTACACTCACACACACACACCCACACACGCACACATCCAGACAACTGTAGCCCCAGGGTTGTTGTTACTAGCCCTTCATTGTCCATACAGAAGGGATTGGAAGGCTTGCATCACTGTTAGTTCAATCTCAAGCCATCCCTGCACTGTGTGAATCCAGGCTATTGTGATGTGATGTGATGTGTGTGCGAGTTTGTGTGTGTGGTGCCGTACCGAGCCAGGCCAACGAGTGCAGCCTGATCCCTCCTATCTGTCCTATATAACCAACTCAGTGATGAATGACTGAGATCCTTATATTTAAGAAAGCAGGACAGAAAGAAAAATAAAGCTGGGGAAAAAATGGTTTATTTTAAAGTGTATTAAATATGAACGGAGAGAGGGAGAATTGGGGGAAAAAGAGCAATCGAATGACTGAATAGAGCAAGTGAGAGAATGGTTTGTATTGTGTCCCCTAGTGTCGTAAAGGTCTCTCTCCCTCTCTCTCACCCCAGCCGTGTGTGTGTGTGTGTGTGTGTGAGAGAGAGAGACTGAATGAATGTCTAGAGATTGAAAACCTTTTCTTTTGTAAACTCAAGTCACTGCCAGAGAGCATGGTTCTGCATTGTTTACCAGCCTCCCCGCCTTTGGTGTGTGTGTGTGTGTGTGTGTGACAGTTGACATTATCAGATGATTGCTCCCACGACTCGTCTGTGTGTGTGTGTGTGTGTGTGTGTGTGTGTATGTGTGTATGTGTGCACGCACACGCCTGCCTGTGTGTGGTAATGTACATGACAGCTGACATTATTGGATCACTGCTATTTTGTGTGTGTGTGTGTGTGTCCATGTACGGCTATGTGGGTGTGTGTGTGACAGTTGACATTATTGGCTGATTGCGTGTGTGTGTGTGTGTGTGTGTGGGTGGGTGTGCACTTGATTGTTTTCCATTCAAACGAGGCCTGTGGTTTGACAACAAGATGGTCTAAATGGCAGGTTTAAATCTGAATTACAGTGTTGCTTATAAAAAGGTGTTTGTACATAACTATTAACTAGAGTGAATCTCTGAACAAATTAGAAGTGAGAAATAGGCCATGCAGTTGCAGAATCACGCCCCCTTCAACAACCACTTATTTTAACCTCAATCCCATGTCCCACCTGCTGGAAAGTCTTTACAAACTCATGCTGTGCAGCCAGACTTTGTTTAAACATACCTCAAACTTTATTTAAAATTGTAGTTATGTCTCACTGAGTTTGCAAGACTGAAATGCTGGTTTGAACATTGCCTTACAGTAAGTCAAGCTTGCGGTGCAGTCTGGCTGCAGTGACAGATGCCCTCATTTGAAATAAATAAATGAACCTCCATTGGAGAATAAAGCTCACTTTGTTAAGCTTGATCCCAGCTTTAGATGGCAGATTCAATGGAGTAGACCGCCTGCATCCAGTATAATGCAATAGTGGCTTTGTGACCGAAGCTTGCATCACTCACAGCCTGTTTTGAGATTGCTAAGCTTTCCCCCCTTCTTCTATACTTGTATTGTATTTTTCTGATATGGTGAGATCAGTTCATGATGCTAAACCTTCACTGTCTAATTCATTTCAACACATTGGTTTATCAAGGAACCCAGAACCCCTCCATCCGTCTTCCCCCCTCCAGTAGCTGCTCTCCTCCCTCTCCCCTGACTTCCTCCACAAGGCCTCCTGGCTGCTGCCTGCCTGCCAGCCGCCTCTCACCTATTGTGGGCCAACAATGGCAGGCGAGGCCCCAGCCTTGAGGCCTACAGCCGGGGTCTTAGAGGGGGTGTCTTGGGTGGGCGGTGCTTGGAGTGGGATGGGCTTGTCTGTGAAAGGCTGACACTATGGGGGCAGCCAGTAGGGGAGGGAAGTTAAGTAAGGGGAGGGTGGGGGGGCAAGAAAAAACAGGTCACGCCCAGATTAAAATTCAATGTGTATCATGACTGTCTGCCTACCTCAGCAAGCTGGCCTTGGTACTTGTGGTGTGTGTATGTCTGTGCGAGGAGGCAGGGGGTCCCAGGTCTGGGGATTCTTTGGATTTTCAGGATGCCTTGCTAGCTTGCCAGTCAGCATGTTGAGAGGTGGAAGGGTATAAAGAAACAGCTAGAAATTAGAGGGACAGGAATAAAGGAGGAGGTAGTAATCAGAGTGTCTGACCCTCTTCATTGCTTTGCTTCAGTTAAGCTTAACACACCTTCAGGGGGTGTGTGTGTGTGTGTGTGTTGGGAGGCGGGGTCTTCTTAATAGGACTGCAGTAGCATCATAATGCATGCAAGACAAAGCTGATTTGGTGATGCATGCTTCCTTTGTGTTGGTGTTGCATTTGGGGGGGTTCTCTGTAATACACACACATCCACGCACACACACGCAATCCAATCCCCCTCTGTTTTGGGCCCCATCCCCATATGGTGGCTTGGCTTGATGAGAGGTTGATGAAGTCAACCAGAAGTCCCCCACCCCTCTGTGAGTGTGTGTGTTCATGCAAATCTGTGATTGCTTTTCAGTTAATGGATAAATGAGAGTTTCACCCTTGCAGAGCTATTGTGCGTATGTGTGTGTGAGAGAGAAGGGGCATGTGTGGATCGTCAGCTTGTATATTGGCCTGCAAGCTGTTTTCATTATATTTCATTATTCATGTTTCATGCATGATTGTGCAAGGCGAGCAGTGATCAGCTCTGCAGGGGTGGAGGCTAATCAGGGGGTGGAAAGGTTTCTAAACTCAGACATGTAGACGGTCCAACAAAACCACAAATGTCACGACCTTTGCGGTAGACGAAATATTTCCCAGAAAGAAAATATCTTGTTGAAGTGGAACCAAAACATGAATCCTACAGTTAGTATTTATTTTCAGATTTGCAAAGAACTATAGCGCCAGCAGGGATTGAACTCAGTCCATGTCTGAAATTTCTTTTGTTTGATACGAACCCCAGCAAGATTAGCTGTTACTATGGTAAAGCGGCAGCCTGATTAACCAGTAAACCTACAGCATTCATTTTCATTTCCCAGGGTATGCTGAAAATCCAAACAGTGGTTCACCTCCAGCAACATCTAAAATTAACTGAGGTCATTGTCTGTAAATGTGTTGCAAGTCAGAAAGTATTTTTGCAGCTTTGTTTGTCAAAATGAAGCTGAAGCGCACCAGCTTACGCCATGAAATATTGTTGACATACCGTACTTTCATACATTGCAAAACATCCAAAAGTTGCTTAACTATTCATACGGTGTATTTTTGCTAATTTTTTGTTTGTGCATCACGTCTGCCTTCAGAGGCTCTATGAGAGTGTTTCATCTGCTTGACATGCCTAGGTCAATATTCACTTATTCTAAAATATCCCTGAAGTTACTTTTGTTCAGTCTTTAGACATTGATTTGGCTGCTTTCATCAGATATTGGCTTTGAGCTGTTCAGTAAACAAAACCAATGATTAATAAAGCTGGATTTGTATTTCAAATGATCAGCTTTGTGCTCAATTGTGTTTGTGCACAAACTACAAATGCTCAGCTTTGGGCCTGCTTCATCTCTGTGTGTGTGTGTGTGTGTGTGTGTGTGTGTGTGTGTGTATACACAAACAACGTCAGAGCGAGCCTTTTCTTTCCTTTATGTTTTTGTTGCTACCTTGCCATTCCTTGTGTTGTGTCCGCCAACTCAGAATGGAGCCATTTTGTCTCCTTCAGTTCCTGAAATGAAATATAAGCCTCTTAAATGCATACTTATCTTGCCCTGCAGATTGCGCTTCAAGAATAAACACACATGCCTGCACGCGCACACACACACACACACACACACACACACACACACACTAACTAAAGAGGCATTGTGATGCCCGCCCTTGTTGTTCTTAAGACGGCAGATGGTTGTTCCTTTGCTTTGCATGCCGCCATATTAAACAAAAACCATGGCCTCAGCCATGGTTGGTTTAGGAAAAGGGCAAAGTGTGAGAGAGACAGAGAAAGAAGAGACAAAAGAGCAGCAGAGGGAGAGAAAGAGACAACAGATTTGGCATACGTAAACACAAGCAGGAAATTCATGTGTGTATATGTGCATAACCACATTAACATTGCTTACAGTTGCATGCGGAAACACACACAAACACATATTTTACTAAATTAAAACACAAAGATAACCAGAATACACACATTCATTACAGAATGGTTTGCTGCAAGGAAGGATCTATACATGTAGCTATCATGTGCGGCTGTTGTGTGGTTTCACGTGTATGGGTGGTTACACTAACTGACAAAAATGCAGTCGCATGTGTAAATGTGAGTGCATGTCTTTGGTAAACTGATGTATTGGTAATTGGAGGGTAAATCCAGTTAGGTGACCTTTTTACAGCTGTCAGCTCCTCTCATATGCTTACATGTTGGTGTGTGCCTTGTTAGTGTGTTAGCATCCCTATCATATTATGGTTTTGTCTTCCTCAGCTAGGAGGAAAAGTAGTGATACACTGACATTTGGAGGTCATTTTCAGTTTGTTCCACTTTTAGTCCCAGTTATGCAGTGAAATGAATCTCCATTAAAGTTTTACAAAATATATATAACTTAAAGTTTCAGTGGTAAGGGAGAAATGACATACAGTATATGTCTGCCAACAATTGTTTGAGATGATGATCATACAAAGTCTTGCAGTGTTATTTTAAATATGGCTTTACTATGGTAATATCAAACTTGCTAGCTTCTATGGAAACCAATTCCCATGACGTATCTCTGTCAGCCTGAGAGAAGAGACTGAGAAGAATGCAACCAAAGAGAAAGAAAAGACATCGATCCAAATTAAGAGCCATCTACATTAGCTTGCTTAATCCCTATAATTTGCTAATTAATCGCTCATACAGCGAGATTGAGAAAATCTTACTTAGGTGGTCACATGAGCTGGTTGGACACAGTTTTGTCTTTGATGTAATTCCTGGATGTGTTAGCATATTGTGACCTGAGTCAGTCACTTATTTGTGCGGTCAAGTTAACAGGTAGGTCATATTAAGGACAATTCTTTTTAAAATTCAACCAAAAAGTAACTGGTTGTCTCCTGCTAATGAAAGCTAGTTCTGTGCCATGATGTGAGCAGATATTCTACACACTTGTTCACACGTACGGATGCAAAGAGCAGGCTGTTTCTTGCCTCTCCCTGATTTTGTAGCCTCTCAGGCATAGTTGCACTCTGGTTTAACACAAGGGCTATTGCTTCAAATGTGGTGTCACCCAACGAACTGTAGGATACTGGAAGTTAAACCTCGCCATTGTCTTGTCGCTTGTTACTGCTATGCATCTCTGCACCTGACGCATGTGCCTCCATGTGTAGCTGGTGAGAGGTCATGCAAAGTCTTAACCTCAGTTTTAAAAAAAAAAGTGAAAACCAGAAGTCCAAGTCTCTAGCAGACAATAAATGTAGGCGTTATCAGCAGGGGATTGCAGGAGTCTCCCTCTGAGTGTTTGCAGCTTGATAAATTGCTTCTGCTTGTCTCTTTGTAAGTGTGGCCAGACAAGGCCGCAGCACAATACTGCCTCTACACCGCAAACAACAGGCCCGGACAAAACACACGGCCTTCTTATCTCTAATTTAGCCTTGTTTGACACAGAGTGGAGAAAGGACAGCTTCTGTGTATGACACGCATATACCAAGGCCCTTTAGCTCTGCTTCTCCTCAGCCCAGCTTCAGCTTTGTGTTGCATATAATGTATTTGTCGTGTTTTTGTGCAAGCGTTTCTGCTCGCAGGTTTTTGGTCCTCTGCGAAGCTGAAAAGCAGCATTTATAGTTTTTCTCTTTACCAAATAACCTTCATTCTACTGTTGCACATGCTCACAAGGGCATGAATTGACCAAGCGGCTCTCCACTAACAGCACAATGTATGCGAGTCTTGAATTGGACCACTTTGACTTTCAAGTTGTATAGCCCGCTTTCAGATTAGACAGATGAATTTCTTGATTGAATTTCAGACGAACATCAAGCAAAGGATGACCTCGCTAGTTCGGCTGCTACAGCTCAAACAAGTGTGTGTGTGTGTGTGTGTGCACGCGACAAAAACGGGAAGTACAAGCCATTAGGATCTTCCTCATTCTGATGATATGGATTGGTATTTGTCTCTTTTTTTTATCTCTCTACGACCATCATTTATCACTTCCTTTCAGAAGTGATCTAATCTGGTTTACGTCAAATGTCACTTCACCTTTCTCTGAAATTCTTCTCTCCACGGCATCCATTTTCCTTTCCTTCTTTCTTTCTATTTGTTTTTTTTTTTTTTGGTGCCCTTTGCTCAATCAGGTTGGGATCTTAGAGGCCAGCAAGTCAGCCGTTTGCTGATTTCTGCCCATGTCAGCTGTGATCAGACCTCCAGTTTCCCCCTTCAAGTTGTTTTTACAGTGACACATCAGCTGAAAGGGACTTGATTAAACCTTTCTCTACCATCTTTTTCTCTTTCTACCCTTTCTCATCTGTCTCTCCTGTCCCCCCCCCCCCCCCCCCCCCCCCCCCCCCCCCCCCATCGCAAATCAGGGAATCAATTCAATGTAATCATGACAAATGAGTCCCGGCGGTTAGGAAGGATTTTTTTTGTGCGCGTGTGTGTTTGGGACAGGGCTGCTGGGAAATCACAAATGAATCAATCAGCTGTTATCGCATCAGCAAACACTGCAGGAGGGAGGGATGGATGATGGATGGATGGATGGATGGATGGATGGATGGATGGATTCAGTGATTTGGTGTACTCAATGTGTGTGTGCGCATATGCATGTCCGTTGTGTAGAAATAGATGGCTGATTGAATACAGGGCCATGTGAGTGTCTGTGTGAATGAGAGCGAGGGGGAGGAGGGGGTGCTGTGTAAACCTTGGAGCTGTCAGAACAGATGGAAGATGGGAAGGGCCGCAGGCTGCGAGGGATGTGTTGGCTGCTGGAGGACGATGAATGCTGCACTAGGCTACTTTTGGAAAGGGGCAGAGAGATTAGAGCAGAGAAAAAGTGGTAGTGGGATTTCTTTCCTGTTGGATGGATTTCTGCTGAAGAGGCAGTTTCTTGATCCAAGTAAATAGCAACTTGTCATCAACACAGACAGAGTGAGCATAAAGAGCAAGACCTGCGTTCAGAGACAGATTGTGGGTGGCTGAGAAGGCTGATATTCATTTTGTAACATGCACATAACATAAACACACACTTCAAGTATCCCTAAACATTTTGGGCTTTTTTTTTGCCTCCCAGATCCTAACACTCAATACCTGACCATATCTGATCAATTTAGTTTGTAGATGACGGCCACAGTCAGTACATGCATTTTGCTGTATGATAAAAGCATCTGGGCTCTTTTTTCCTGAAGGCAAATGTATTATTTAATAAAAGTGTTAATTTTACATGACATTAGTGAAGGGGGTTCTTTGTTTCAGGCAAAGTGGCCCATCTCTGCTATAAAAATGCTGTTTTAAAAAAAGGTTAAATGAAGGAATTGTGTTCTGTTTTACAGGAGAAATATAACTTTGCAAACTATGCGGTGACTTCAAACATAAACTAAGTCAAACATAAAGTACTTGATAGTTACTGTCCGACATATGCACCAATATATCTGAAAATCACAAATTGTCCAATAACATTTGATAAGTCGATATCACTGCGTTTTACTTGCAACAATGATGAAAAGCCATTAAATAAACGAAAACGGTCACCCTCCTTCTTTACTGTGTTCAGATGAAAAATTATGTTTTTTGTCTTTTTGCCAGTTCTGGTCAGCACAGACTAATTACTGCCACTGACTGTGTCTGACATCCCTGGCTGTCTTTGTAAATATGCTTCATTTATGAGATTTCACTTCAGAAAATGCAGCTCATTTCTCTGTTGTATCTCCACCTGACAATTTGGACTTACAATATTACATGAAGCCAGTATGGCATTGTAGGTTCAATTCCACCCCACTGTAGTGTTTGTGTTGTACAGGTGAAGGCGGAAAATGAACCTGTAGGGAGACAGAGACAATTGAAATGATAACTTACAAAATTTCTGACAAAACATAATGTATGCATATGATTCTTTACTGGGCATGAGGGAAGAGTATAAAAATGATGTGAATAATATGCTATGACCTTCATAGTTACCAGGTCTTGAAACATTTCAACACCAGTGGGAGATTTTGGAGCAACTTGTTCTTTACCATCATCATCAAAACACCAAATGAGGGTACTTCCTTAGGGAAAAACTGTTCTAGAGGCTTGTGGTCGACCTGGACTTCACTAAGACACTTAATCTTGGTTTTCTTTTAAGTTACCACCCATCTATGTTCGTTTACCAAATGGGATGCAGTGAATCCTGTGTGGGCGTCAGAATGAAGGAGGGCTTTTGGCAATATGTGTGTGGTGTGGGCGCAGCTCTGTGGGGCAAGTAGATGAATGGAATATTGTCGTCTCTTCCTCAACTTTAAAATTCACTCTAAGCGGTGGCGTTTGTCTCTCTGTCTGTCGGCGAGGCCCATGGTGAGGCTTTGGTTTAATAAGACTATGGCTACGGTTGTGCGTTGTATGTGTGTGCACATGCACACTTTGGCTCACCGCCCGGCTCCATCTCCCCAGCTGATTAGGGGTTAATGGCCTATGAGCATGGGGAGCTCTCTGCCTCCTGATTGGTTAACTGGCTTGTGTGGGCGGGGTTGCCATCAAGTGACAGATGGTGTACAACAGGGAGGGAGGGAGGCCGAGTGTGTGTGTGTGTGTGTGTGTGTGTGTGTGTATATGCATCATGGTGAGGGGGGGGTCTCTAATTACAATAGAAAGATGTACAATAGTGGTCTCTCCAGTCGTCTTTTCTCCTCTTTTTATTGCTTCTTCACACTTTTTGTGGTTTTCTCGCACATTGATACAGCTGTGCAACAGGATTTTACCTGCTTACACATGTATCCATAAAAAGACATACATTGTCAAGTCCTACCCACATGTCTTATTATATATTTTAATTAAAATGAAAATAATCCAGATTAAAAACAAATCCACGAGCTAAATCAGCCGCTTGGTTGACAGGAGAGGTGGGGAAATGGCTGTGGTTCATGTTGTTCCCTCTTTCACCAAACAGAATCAGAATGAGGATTATAGCTGGGGTTTGAATGCCCACAGCTCTGTTTGTAGCTCTAAATTATGTGCAGCACACAATGAAAGTGGTGTTGTTAGTAACCACAAATGACACACATACATACACACCTTCTTCCGCATGAAAGATGTCAGTGACATACATTGCAAACCTGCATCAGAACAGGCAAAAAGACATGACACACACACACACACACACACATATATATATATATATACACCCAGGGCCGTGTGATTTTTTTCCCCAAGGATTAGGCCAGATCATTGTCCTTGGCAACACTCCCAGTTTACACACATCACACTCCTAAATCACCTTTGTTATAAATTCATTCAGTTTTGCCGAACCAGTTGAGTTGCCTGGTATAGAAAGGCATGAAGAGTTTGTGTGTGTGAGACACAGAGATTAGTGATATCTACTGTGAATATCACTAACTAGTTTGTGTGGCTTTGTTGCTGTGGCATTAAGAACAAAAGCAGATCTCTGGCTCTGAAAAGGTTGTTTTGTTCACTGGTTTACGTGTGTGTGTGTGCGTGCAGACTGTCTGATGCACAGTCTTTTTATCAAGTGTCATTGCATCCCCATCTGCTAGAGACACAGTCTCCCTCAGTCTTTACACACACACAAACAGAAGCGCTCTGTATGTTCGAGCGGTAGAAAAGAAAGAAGTGGTACAGTTTTACACAGAGCCTTTGATTATTGAATCATCAAGCTTTGGGACTAAGTACAAGTTTGAAGAAAGTAAGCAAGAATTATACTCAGCTGTGGAGTACCTCAAGGTTCTATCCTGGGTCCCCGTCTGTTGGCATCTGTTCTTGTGTAACACACATTTATGGGAAATCTGTTTTCAAAAGCATCATTCAGGGATTAGGCATGCCAAATAGTTACTAAAAGCAGTTACACATGCTTAATTAAAGGATTAGTTTGTTATTTTAGGAAATAAACAATGACTTTCTAAGCCAGATGAGAAGATAGATGGCCCTCCCTTACTGTACAGTAGATGTAAGGCTTCAATCAGTGGCCAGCTAGCTTAGCTTAACAGGAAGACTGGAAAGTGGGGGAAAGAGTTAGCCTGGCCTCTGTCCAAAGATAAAAATCCATTTACCAGCATCTCTAAAAGTCAATAATTAAAATGTTTGTTAAATCCATACAAAAACCCTAGTCTTATTGGGTGTTATGAGCCACACTGTTTATTGGCCAGAAGCAGTGACTTCCTGAAGTTTCTCTAGCCGTATATATGCTAAGCTAAACCGCTTGCTGTATCCTTATATGTACCAGACGGTCATAAGTAGTAGAATAGCATCCATCTTCTCAGCCATGAAGCAAAAAAGTTTCCCAAAATGTCAAATCACTCCTTTAACATTGACCGAATGAGCCAATCACAAGAGACTCGATAGGTGTTGTTATACGTAGCATCCTGCAGTAGTCTCATGAGCTAGACATCAACTCTAGTGTTGCCTAATTTGTTAGGAATGGCCGTATTGTGCAGGAAAAGACTTGATCTAGGTATGAATGCCAAAAACTACTAACTTCCGGATAATTAAACATAGCTAAGTTGCGGGCTTTATGTGTGAAACTAGAAAGAGATAAGGGGGTGCCAGACAGACGGACTGTGAAATGTGTCTGAGCCATTTTAGACTTGATTGAAAGTGAAAAGAGCAGCGGTGTCACCATCACATTCATCCCTGTGGCCTGAGCAACAATAGGCTTTAACCAAACAGACACAGACGGAGAGAGAAGGGGGGCTAGGTTCGAATGCCAAGACAGAGAGAGACAGCAGCACTCCCAGTTGTGGGAAAATCTTTATACCTAATATCATTTGCCATCAAAACGTCTACGCTCATCTGAAATACTAAGCTGGATTTCTGGAGACAAGTGTAGAGATGACTGATGACTTACAAAACATTATTTAGACAACTTTGAGGGAATATGGCTCTCAAATGTTCCCCTGATGCTTTTAAGAAATGCACTCCCCCGTTTTTAGCCTGATCTTTTGCTCTCCACTGTGATGATTTCAGCACTGGAAGATCAAATTTGGACTTCCTTACCCTAAGCTGTGGTTAGTGCAAATTGGCTCTACAGGTATACCCATTATAGGGATGGTGGGAAGGAATGGAAAGCCTTTTTTTTTGACATTTATGATATTACCATGAGCTGCGGGACACAAAGATTGGGTTGGCAGGCGGACTCAGCGGGAGGGAGGGATTTCAACAATTCGGAGTACTCTTTATGTCTATCATTGGCAGATGCATCAGCCTCTCGCTCTCCCTCTCAGTCTGTTCTGTCTTTGTCTCTGTCATCCTTCCTGTCATAGTCAGATGGCCTGTTAGGCTCAGTGGACAGTTTTTGTTGGTCAGTTATGTCCTTTTGGAAATGCATTGGTCGGTTAGTTGTCAGTTATTGTCTGTGAGGTGTCTGTTTTGTTGATGTGTAGGTGTTAAGGTCTTTGGGCTGCTCAGTATGTTGGAGAGTTGATGGCATAGAGCCAGCTTGTAAGTATGTCACTTGTTGGTGTACATGTGACTTTTATGGTTGCTGGGTCAATTTGTTGGAGGGTTATTCAGACGGTTTGGCCACATGTGGACCCAAAATAGAAGTGAATTACAAAAACTAGCAGGGGGCTGCTTTGGCATGCATGTTTTACTGCAGGTACCAGTAAGAAAATGAGGTACAATCCAGTAAGTCAGTGACATCAAGACATTGCTCAGCACGTACTGGACAGATTGTACATTCCTAGAAAATTGTCAGAGGTTGAATTCACAGCATTTCAGAACAGGGAGGTGTAATGTTGTTACAGAAGCAATCATTTACTATCTGTCTTGACAATTTCAAGGTAGACAATAGAATTAGCACAAAGGTACACTGCTAATACTGCAGGGTAATTCAACTTGGAATGTGTGTTTTCACATATTTGATGACTTTGCATTGTCTTCTGGAAAAAGCTCACTTCACTCTGACTGTATCAACTGAGCGCTATTATGACACAGTGTCGGCAGATATCCCGAGTTGTGGTATCTAATCAGTATCCAGAAAGACATCATCAATGTATCACTCAAACTGAAAGTCCTAGATCATATTGGCTCTTCTTATATAAAACTGCAGCAAATGATAGGCGCTTGCATTTTTATGTTTTTGGTCCAAACTCAGGCTTAGCTAGTTGTTGTGTCTATAGGCTGGTGTTTTGGTAGTTGTATGTTCGCAGTCTAGGAGGTAGGTCGAGTTGTCGATCTGAACTCCGGGCGCTGGGCGGCTGTTATGCTGGTAGGAAGTGGTGAGATGGGTTTAGTCTTAAATCAAAACATACTTTGCCAGTAATCAGGTCACTGAACAACGGCGTGCATCAGTTTTTCAACCCGTCATGTGGTCGTCGGTTTCTTCCTTTTTTCTCCCATAGCTCTTCATCTTCCTTCGTCATAGTGAAAGCAGTTCACTGTTGATCGGTTCTCAGCGGGTGTGTGCTTATGTGTGTGTGTCTGCTTCCTTCCTTGCTCACAACATTTGGTTTGGAAAAGCCTATTGTGGGATTTTGCCAGGGATATGGCTTACCACACGCTTATTAGGCTGCTTTACCATGCTGGCCCATACCCCAGAATCTTAGTGTTCATGCCTGTGTGTGTCTGTGTGCGTGTATGTGTGTGCTTGTACACTGGTGTTTGTTAGTTTGTCAGAGCTTTAGACATTTTTACTTTTTTTCAGCCCATGCCCAAAATAGACATATCATTGCTTTCCAGTTATCTTGCTCGTCCTCTCTCTCTCTCTCTCTCTCTCTCTCTCTCTCTCTCTCTCTCTCTCTCTCTCTCTCTCTCTCTCTCTCTCTCTCTCTCTCTCTCTCTTCCCCCCCCCATCTTTCTAGCTGTGAAAGCAGCAGTGGGGTTGCTATGGTTTGGTGAGATACAGTAATCCAATGGACACACACACCCACACCACACTTCTCCTCACCTCATAAATAATTGACCTGTCACAGTGAGACGACAGGACAGACCAGACACATTCTCCCCTCCCCTATTCTCTGTTCTCCTCTCACATTTCTTCTGTCTCATCCCCATGTATCCTGTCTCCTCACTTGCCATTTATTTGCTCAGCCTATTTCTTTTTTCCCACATCTACTGCCTTTTCAGTTCTTCTTTTCTTGTCACATTATTTATTTTATTACCTGCTACTCAGGATCCCTGCAGTTGATGGCATTGGAAGAAACGGGCTTCATTTGCTTGTTATGTTTTAATTAATTCAATAAAAGTTTGAGTGAATAAAATTAAGGTTCCAGCAGACCAATAGCCCTGTATTCAAAATCGACTCTTCTTTAGAGATATATTTATTTACCTTTTTTTAAGTAAAGTTCAGTAGATGTTGATGATTATAATCAATTCTGGAAAATAGGAAAGCATAAATAAAAGCGTAAACAGAAATGGATTTATTCAGAAACAAATGTGTTCACATGATAATCACAATTAAACTGGATTATCTTCAATTTTTCTTTTCATTAAGCTTTAGGAAATAATAAGGCATCCAACATTTGATGCCAGTCAGACATTTCTTAAAGGACATCAGACTGCTGCTGGTTCCAGATGGTCTACAGATACATAAAGTTGTGTGTCATCGGCATACCTCTGCAGTAAAAAAGGTGTCCTAAAGTTTTATGTCACCTGGTGTTGGACATAATTAAACTCTTCAAATGTTGCAATGTCTCTTTAAGTAGTTTTCTGGAGATATATTTAAGAACTATGTTTTCACATAGCATTGATCGTTGCACATGAGATCTGATAAAGATCTCTATTTATCAACTTTTGCCTGTGAGGGCCGTAAAGATTAACTATGTAGAGTAAAAATTCATCTCTAAAGGCAACTAACCTTATTATCCTGGAGTGTGTGTGTGTGTGTGTGTGTGTGTGTGTGTGTGTGTGTGTGTGTTGGCAGGAAATGATCACACCCTAGCAACCCCCTTTGCACACACGCAAATGCATAGAGACATAAGGACAGAGGGGTAGAGAGAGTGTCAGATGGCGCAGTGCCCTGTTCGAGACACCTCATTAAGATTTGTGTGTTTTGTACTGAAGCTTCACTCTGTAAGTTTGAAGAGGCTCACATTACCACGGATGCTCCTTCTATTGTGCTTTTTTTCTCCTCGCCAGTGCACACAAAAGGTCCAGGTAGAAGCTAAAACAAAGGAAACGTGAAACATTGTGTGTGATGTTAAATGACTTGAAAACATAGCTTTAGTGTGATCTTTTTGTTTTTGTAACCAGTATTGAAAGTACATTTGTAGATCACAGTAGCTGTATCTCTGTTAGCTTTTGCGAACATAGTTTTTAAAACAATGGAAACCTCTGATGTTCCCATTAATTTACTGACCTGTTGCAGGCATTGAAAGGTCAGTCAGGATAGTTAAATGTACAGTTTATATAAATGTTTTATATGTATATATGTGGGGGTTTTTTCATCTCAGTTAATTATTAAGCTCACTCATCTATCCTTCTTCCTTGTGTCTTTGCAGGGTTTCACCTCAGTGGCACCGTAACTGAACCCGCCACATCATCAGAACCAGAGGTCACCCACAAGGTGGCCATCAGCTTTGACCGATGCAAGATCACCTCCGTCACCTGTGGTTGCGGGAACAGAGACATTTTCTATTGCGCCCACGTGGTGGCACTCTCTCTTTACCGGATTCGCAAGCCTGAACAGGTAATAACTATAGTTCCAAAGGCCTTAACACTAGAACAGACAGTAAAATGCTAAAATGATAAGATTAAAAGAAGAACTTCACAGAATAAAGCAGTAAAACAACAAGGAACATAAAAAATAAAACTAAAGTAGGATAAAAACATTGTTAAATTTTATCAAATGGCTTTCTGATAAAAGCTCTATGCAAACATTGCATTTCCTTTTTTATATTACTGAAGCATAATAGGAACTATAGTGCTAAACTGCAAAACATGCACATCACAAATGTAATAAATGAAATAAATTCTCCTCAGTTCATTTATT
Organism: Micropterus dolomieu; assembly: GCF_021292245.1. Classification (NCBI taxonomy): domain Eukaryota; kingdom Metazoa; phylum Chordata; class Actinopteri; order Centrarchiformes; family Centrarchidae; genus Micropterus; species Micropterus dolomieu. The sequence continues at coordinate 24,740,771 of NC_060155.1, forward strand.
TATAGATATTTGTATATATTGTGGTTTGAAACCATTTGGACATGGACAGGCAAAGGGTCTAAATCATTTTAAATTGTGTATAATTAATTTTTCTTTCGTAAAAAGTGTTGTAGAATATGTGTCGTATCACTCACATATATAATGATGGTGAGTCCTGAAAATAACATTGATTAGCTTAGACATGTAGTGACTGCTGTAAGTCTGTAAATTATAAAGCCTGTAAAGGGAATAAAATCCCAGCAAAAACAGCATATGACTCAATGGGTAAATAAGTTTGCTTTTAATAGTAGTTTCTAAAGCAGGAGGTACATAATATAATACTTTTCAATTGTGTGAAGCTGCCTCCAGGCAACCGAAAAAGTCATAGACCAACTTACAGTAATAAAAAGGACGTAGCTGACATGTCGTACATACATCAGCATTTCTGTGTGTGTGTGTGTGTCTGTGTGTGTCTGGTACAGGTGAAGCTGCGGTTACCCATCTCAGAGACATTGTTCCAGATGAACAGAGATCAGCTGCAGAAGCTGGTCCAGTATCTGATCACAGCCCACCACACTGAGGTGCTGCCCACCGCTCAGAAACTGGCCGACGAGATCCTCTCCTCCAACTCTGAGATCAACCAGGTCCATGGTGAGAACCTTTGTGGCAAACGTTTTGTCCATATTTGATGATTTAAAGTGAAAAGCCACATGATTGTGTGATTTTTAGAACAACTTTCATGCCTCACCAAATCCATCTAGAACCAATTTATAATGTCCTAAATGCGTGGCAGTCTAAAAGTAAAGCTGTTGTTGTAAAGCTGTTGTTGAAAAGTCTGCTCCAATGAGGTCCTGTCCATCCCTCTGCAGTGATATCTTCACAGCAACAGGCCAGACTTAAAAGCTTCCAGACTTAAAACATGCTGCATGCTAGCCTACAGGCTGTCATACGTCAGAGCCCTGATTACTCCTGCGAAGCAGCAACGCAGGCTTCAAATGGCTCGTTTGATTTTTAGTTCCCACTCTCCAGTGACTACCTCCTTCCAGTGGCGGGAGTATGTTGAAGAAAGCAGGGGGGAAAAGGAGTTGAATGATGAAATGGACGCAGGAGAAGGTGGAGAGTGATGTGTGGAATGGAATGGGACAGTGAGAGGAAGAGACAGGAGAACTGGCACTTGGGGAAATGGAGGAGAGGAGACAGAAAGGAGAGGAAACATGAAAGTACCGGAGAATGTACTGAGATGAAAAAGAAGAGGAGAACCATAGCAGACCTGCATCTGGGAAACGACAAACTAGACACATCCTTTCACCAAACAAAACTCTTTATCTTTTTCTCTATTTCATCCTCCTCGCTAAATGTTGACATTTTCCAGCTCTCCTGTCCAGGAAGCCCCGCGCTGTGTTTCCTGTCTGTGTTTGACAAGGGAGATCGTGGGGGTTGAAGTTCAGTCGATCCAGGAGCGAGGCTTTCTTTGATGGAGGAATGTTGCTGTTTGCTGTTGCGTACTCCCAGCCAGTTGGAAACACATCTCTGGGCTTTCCTCAGCTCGCTTCCTGCTAGATCAAAGACGCTTCCCCCTTCTGAGCATATCTACATTTCCCCGTAGTATTTCACAGACACACACGCCCAGTGCTGAACAGAAGAAAAATAAAGTTGGCCTTACGTGCCCTCAGTGCACGATTAGCCTGCATCGAGCTGATTTTCTTGTCACATAGGTGCACTATAAGTAAAATTTAGAAATTATCAGTTTAAAAATTCAGCAGGGATTTAAAATGATTCGGAATAACTGTTTGTTTTTAGGATTGGATTGCTAACTATTCAAAAGCTCTGAGGAAATCTTGAATGACATGTTAGGATCAAGCTAAGGAAATAGTTGTGCAAGTGAGGCTGTCTAAAAGTAAACTCCATTTCCCATGGTTGCCGTTTGTTTATTGCGAATTGAGAACAGGAAGGAATAAAGTGACTGAGACTGTACTCTCTTTGCATCAGCTTTGATGTGGAGAGAAGGATGTTAATGTTAGATTGAAATTGTGCTTCTAGGTTCTGTTTTGTTCAGTTTTTCATGTGTTTGTGTGCTTTCTGTCTGCATTTGGGTTCATGCATGTTTCATTGTGGCATTTAATGTGTGTGTTCGCAGGCGCTCCAGACCCGACTGCAGGTGCCAGCATTGATGACGACAACTGCTGGCACCTGGACGAGGATCAAGTCAGGGAGCAGGTCAAACAGTTTCTGTCACAGGGAGGATACTACGGCTCTGGGAAGCAACTAAACTCCATGTTCGCTAAGGTATGCATCACCCCTTTCTAATTCTGCTCCATTATATGGTGGGATTTATTTATTGATTAATTTTATCATAATCAGCATCAAAACACTGATTACAAATAAAAACTTATTTTACTAATCCCTCCATAAATGTTTTCCTCAGCAGCAGCCTATCCATACACACCAGTGACCACTTAGAAACAACACTAAAATATGTTGTTTTTTTCTACTCCACTAGTTTCTCCACAAGTGAAAACAAAGAAAGCAAGATTAAATAATTGTTTAATTCAATAGGATATTATTTTGAGGAGATTATTTGTTAAATTTCTTGTTACAAACTTAAGTTGTTAGAAGAAAGATGTGCTACATTAGTGCAAATTGAAACTACCAGATTTGAACATACTGGTGGACGTATTTTAACGGGGTATTCAAGTGATTTAGTTTTGCAAAGAAAAAGTTGTGGAACTCACAATAGACATAAAAAAAAGATTAATCAAAATCAATGTAACAGACGGCAGATATCCTCAGTAAAAGTCCCTAGTACGGGTAAAGCTCCAAAAATGCTCAATCCTACATTTTCCATAATGCAGCACTATGATGCCTTTCATTAGACTCTTACCAGCCTGATAAATTTGAACCCCGCACCTCCAGTTCATAACACAAGCTTTCTATAAAAAAATAAAATACAAAGTGTTAGTACAAAATCCAATTGTAGATAACCCTCATTTAGTCAGAATTTCTTCTTACTTCACCCTCAGGTCCTGAGAACATTTTAAGATTTCTTTAACTGCATTATTCTTGACTTGAATATGGTTACATATAGCTTTGCAAATCCTCAAAGTCAATGTAGAGGATTTATAAATGCACTTTTCTTAGTGCTCTTTGTCTGAGTGAAACAAGCCCACTTAACACAGACCTAAATTATGATGTGGTCTGAGCTGTCGATTTCACTGCCAAACTGTTTAATTTAAGTGTAATTCAGAAGGTTTTATAACATCCTATATGTTGCTCTTCAACCTAGACCCTAGATGATTTGTGTGTTGCCAGAAATCACCCATTATCTTTTCCATTCATTTTAATTGATAAGATTTTCACATATCATATCTTGACACATGCTTCTATTGGTATTAAAGGAATAATTTGACATTATAGGAAATATACTCTTTCACTTACAAATATCAGCTTACTAATTAACTCATTATACCTAATGTGTTTTTATCCGCACAAAAACTGAAAAGTAAAAACGTCACATTGTGGTTTTTATGGAGGGAGTTATGCATTGAAATATTTCTTCACTTGTCATATACTGTATTAATTAGGTAGCCTTGGTGTTGATATGCTAAAATAAGCTAATCGCCCCCTGGCTTTAGCTCCATACTAAACAGACAAACACATGAGTCGTATCAGTCTTGTTATATTTCCCAAAATGTCACACTATTGCTTCAACGACTAGTAATCGCAGTCTTTGTTTGACAAGTATGTTAAGCAGCGCTGCCGGCCTTCTTAACCTCTGATGGTTAACAGCCATTTAAAGTGTTTATTTCTCTCCTGAAATACATTCTGATGAGTAAGGATGCTCATCAATACCAGATGGAAGAAGGTCAAAGTGTTACGGATTAAAGTGACTAAGCCTGTACACGCTGGGTCTTTCCAGGTGAGGGAGATGCTACGGATGCGAGACTCAAACGGCGCCCGAATGCTGACGCTCATAACGGAACAGTTTATGGCAGACCCCCGGCTGTCCCTATGGAGACAACAGGGCACGGGCATGACGGACAAGTGTCGGCAGCTCTGGGATGAGCTAGGTAAGCGCGGTCTGATAAATGTCAGAAAACACTACTATAAAACACTACTCATTTGTTTAGGAATGTTTCAACTCGGCCAATCAGCTCGCTAGTTTGTTCATCAGTCACTACAGGTCAGACAGCCAGGCCGACAGAAGTGTCCAGTCTGTCAGTTACTCAGACAAATTGGCCTCCTTGGTCACGTTGTCGGGTAAACATTCACCCAGTCAGTAAGCTATTTGGTCATCCAGTCCTCCTGCTCGGGCCTCTCCTCTCCCCTCCCCCCACTCCTTCCACAGGGTGAATTATAAAGGCTGCCGATCAATACGGCTGCTCAGCTTCTCTGCAATCAATCTCCGCATTTAGGAGGTCAATGAGAGCACTTCCTGGGTGAGTGAGGGAGATCATGACACAGACACAGACAGAAATAACAGCCAGACAGTCAGGGTTTGCTGCCTGATCATTTTTCTCAGAGATGCAGACATCCGACAGTTGACTCAGCTCGAGGTGTGTGTACGTAGAGCAGGTGTGTTTAGTGTGGTGAAGTTAGTGAAAAAGGCCACCAAAGCTGCCTGTTATTACCAATATTATTTTGATTTATTCAATACAACAACTCTGGCTTTTATAAATGACTGAGGCAAACGCTTTCATTTATGGAATTCAGAATAGCTGTTAGCTGACTTTTTCTTGGTCTGTGTAGAGTCAGTGTTGCAGGTTAGTAAGCAGGTAAGTGTTTTATAGTCATGACTGTTGACCTATGATTTTGTAAAACATTCAGAGGTATTACCCAGATGTTATGGCACAGCTTTGATCATTTTCAGTGCAGTTTCAGAAACAAAAAGTAGCATTCTTCAACCAGGCAGAAAAAGACAATGACTAAATGCTGTCTTTAACAGATTGACAGACTGTATTATCTTTTTAGAATTATGTTTGTGACTTTTCTAGAGTAATAGATGCATTGTTCAGTTGATGAAATATCCAAAGGAAGGTGAAAGTTCAAAAGTTACCAAAAGCGCGTCTTAAATGAGCTTGTTTTGTTCAACTGTACGTCGCAAGGATATTCCATTTAATATAATGTGTTACAGAGAAAAGCATCACATCTGAGAAGCAGGAACAAGGGATGTTAATGATTAACCTGTTATCAAAACTCAAAATTTTCTGTCAGACAACAAATTAATTAATCGACAAGTAACTTTTTCTCTTGGAGGGGTTTAAAGCTTTTATTGTATGGATTACAGGATTTGCTTTTAATGTGTGAAATAAAGTTTGTTTGTTTTTTGTATATGGGGGAAAAAAAGGTATATTGATGAATTTATTATTAGTTTTATTAATAGTGCATATATTCAGCCTAAAAGTGTTTTCCTTGTAACCATTTTGAGAGATTTCTGTGAAAGCACCTAATGAAGAGATGTTAACAAGAATAAATCCAGACCTTTATTACCTTTTTTTTAAAGATTGCAATAAGTTTTTAGGAATGGCAGCATTGTGAGCATTGTTTCTCTTGTTGGCGCAAGGAAATGTGAAGTGGCGATACTTACTTTCCTTTTACAAATAATGATTTATAAAGGCCCTGAGTTTTTGAGGAAAAGAAAAGAAAGCACTAAAGAGTCTTTTTGTAGCACTTAGAGAATTCAAACAGCTCTCATCATGGCTGACACTGTCCAGGTCAATTCTTTTAGTTAGAACCACACTCTTAAACAGCACTCCAGAGCCTCTGCTGCCTTTGTAGCCTGACCTCTGACCACCATCCTTTCCCTAGGTGCGTTGTGGGTATGCGTGGTGCTAAACCCCCACTGTAAAAGCGAGGAGAAGAGCAGCTGGCTGAAGCAGCTGAAGAAATGGGGCGACATGGATGTCTGCCCGCTGGAGGACGGCAACTACGGCAGCGAGCTTCCAAACATCACCAACGCTCTACCGCAGAGCAACCTGGCACAGGGTCAGCACCAGCACACACACACACACACACACACACACACACACACACACACACACACACACACACACACACACAAGATATACATACTGTGTAATTCAAACATGAATACACACCAGATTTAATCTGAACTTGAATGTTGTGACTCCTGAACAGATAAGATCATGGGACAACATGACACTATCACTGACCCTGCGGGTGTGTGCTGTTTTCTCAGACTCTCTGTCCAGGCCGAGGAGGACGGTGTTCAGCCGGGCAGTCGAGGCCTGCGACCTCCACTGGCAGGACAGTCACCTCCAGAGGATCATCAGTAGTGACCACTACATGTCTCCATCCTACCAGAGAGAGGGCGAGAGCCTGCTGTTCAACCCACAGGGCCTGCCCCTCTGGCTAGGTGAGCACACACACACACACACTCATATACACACATACACTAGCTCTATGAAGTCATAGTGGGATTATTTTACTCCTCAGAAAGTCAACTTTTTTATTTCGACTAGTTCTGTGTGAAAATACCTCAATGTCGCTGAAAGTGGAACATTTATTATTTGCACGTTTCTAGGAACAGTAGTTGTATTTACCTACTGCATCATTTGCACTCTGCAATGTACAAGTGCTCACATCTATTATGATTTATTTAGTCAAATAATTAGTTTATTTAAGCCACAACTGTGCACTAAGCAACACACAGTGCACACTTTCTGCATTATGACAAAATTAAGTTTCAGGAGGAACAACAGTGTTTCTGTGGCATTTCTATTTACTCTCAATCTCTTAATTCCACCGAAAGCCAACACACACACTCACACACACACAGTAATTCTGCTGATATTGAGGCCAGTATCTGCAGTAAGCAGCTTCCAGCTAAGATCTGTCAGATTCTGCAACTTAAGCCAGCTATCAGACGCACGCTGGTGTTCTGCTGAGACTGCACTGTGTGTGTGTGTGTGTGTGTGTGTGTGTGTGTGTGTGTGTGTGTGTGTGCACGCCATTACTGACTACATCAAATGTCCCACAGTGTGTGTGTTTGTGAGTTTGTTTGCAGGAGAGTGAGTGGAAAAGTTGTCTATATTAAGAGTGTATAGCAAAACAATTCTTTGGGGGGGGCACATGAATTATTTCATTCACTTCAGTTCATGTATGTGTGAAGCTGCCCTGAACCCACCTTCTCTCTCTGACGACCACACAGACCACGTCCCGACGGCATGCGCTCGTGTTGACGCTCTGCGTTCCCACGGTTACTCCAGGGAAGCCCTGCGATTGGCCGTCGCCATCATCAACACGCTCCGCCTCCAACAGCAGAGACAGATGGACATCTACAAACACCAAAAGAAAGGTAAAACACACGCACGTATAGAGCAGTTTGTGTTCTGGAGCGAGGGTAGTATCTGGATGGATCATTTGAACAATTTTTATCCTGCTTTCTTCCTCTCTCAGAGCTTCTCCAGAGGGGCGTGACTTCCACCACCAACCTGGAAGGCTGGGTGGGTCATCCCTTAGACCCGATTGGCTGTCTGTTTACCACGCTCACTGAAACCTGCCGTGTGGACGACGACAACACCATGGACACCGGAGGTACGAAAACAAAGAGATGTTCTGTTTCTCCTTTTTTTTTATTTTTATTTTTTAAAGTGTTCTCTTTATAGAGATTCTAATAACAAATCAGCACGACTCTCACTCCAAATTCAAACAAACGGTTTGCAATATGTTTTTTTTCACATTACATTAAATGGTAGCCATTTTGACACTGCTCTTTACTATGGTGACATGGCGAGCAAAGCTGAGAATAACCTTCACTTCCCATGTTGCCTCCATTATGGGCAGCCATTAGTCAAGAGTGCTGGTCAGAGCTGCAGCAACGTGATAGTAGGAAAGGACACGTAGAAATACTTATGTTACAAGCATGTTTATTGGTAAACTAAAACAGAGTGCTGAAACCTTGAGTCATATCATAAAATAATGGCTAACAATTCTGATAATCAATCATTTGTTTAAGTCATTTGACAGTCAACAAGACTAAGAGCCATGCTAGCAGCTCTGTGTGGCTACACTTAAGCATAGGAATGACAATGCAAACATGCTTATATTTAACAGGTATAATTTTTACTATATACGCTATCTTAGTTTAGCTTGTTAGCATGTTCATTTTTGCTAATTGGCACTAAACACTGTACAGCTGAGGCTGATGAGAATAGCATTAGCTTTGCAGGTATTTGGTCAACAACCCAAAGAGTCAAGGATTAATTAATTGTAGCTTCTCAGATGTGAGGATTGTGAACTCAAGCCATTTGAATGTTACGATGGATTCTGATAAATGGGGCATTTTTAACATTTTCAGACAATTTCTTCAAAAAATTTGAACACATTAATTGAAAAAGTTGTCGAAAGTGAATAAAAATGGTAGTTGCAGCCACACTAATGCATATATTAAGATCACACTCACTCTGCGTGTCCTCTGTTTAGTCTGGTACACAATCATTGCTGTGATTGTAAGCTAACCTTCTGTCCACTGAACCTACAAAGTAAGATAAAGACTTAATATGTACTCCAGCAAAATGTACACCCAACCATAAATCTCCTCTCAGACTTGTCACACAATACATTAGTGAAAGAGCTTATTTGCCAAACACAAAATATAATTCCTGGCACACTTCACCAGCTGATGCGGTGTAATCCTGCAGCAGAGGTGAAGAGACAACAGATCCCATGTTCTTGTATCAGGACCGGGCACTATTGTCCTGCAGACAGCCATAAACCAGCAGTGCATGAATGGATCGGGCTGGAACACCCTGCTCATTTAGACCACACTCCTTTTGTGTGTGTGTGTTTGTGTGGTATGTATAGAATCCATCACCATTTGCATTTCTCACCCTGCGCAGAGCTGCTTTTTTTTGCACCAGTGGGCATTGCAACAGAGCAGAAAAAGGGTTGGGTTTTCCCATTGTTACCAGGCCACAGGGAACTATTGTTAATTCAAACAATGCTTACCACTGGCACACTCATTGGTATATGTGTGTGTGGTAGAGATGGAGAGAATGTTTGTTTTTTTGTATGTTGTTTTGGGAATTTGATTAGACCGGTATGAGTATTTTGCATGCATGTGTGTGTATAGCCTGGTCGCCATACTTTATCTCCCTCTGGAAGACAGCTGGGAACATCTGTTACAACAGGGACGGATCTAGACTATGTGTCAACCAATCAAAGTTCAGATTTTTCTCTGGTGTTTTCAAATCAACCAATCAACCAACAGCCCATGGATTAAAAAAAACTCAAATGAGTTAGCACTGGGGTTAAGTCTGTAAAATCAGTTTCCACTTTTCCCTAGATCCCCCCCCACACACACACACACACACACACATCAGTGGAATAAACAGGATTGAGGGGATCTATTGCTGAGAGGGGGTTTAAGCGGAATGATGGGGTGGAGGAGCAAGAGAGAACAAATGGGCACCAATCAACAGCTGAGGCTCTCATGGCATCTGTTCTCAGTTATGGCTGTCGAACATTTGGTGTAGGCTTAGCGGCCATCTTGGATTAGGGATCACAATGTACCATCAATTCATAAAATGTTACGTATGTTAAAGTTAAATTTTCTCTGAGAGATTTAGGTTATTTGACATGCTAGCTTAAGTTTTCACTAAGCGATAAAGGTATAGCCTTGGTTGTTTGTTTGTTTTTCAAGTATGTCTTAATATACGCATTTCTCTGCCCATTCTGGCCCTGAAGCAAACTTCCAAAGTGAACCACACTGTAATGAATGGAAAAACCCCACAGTCCTTGATTATTGCCAGAATGCAGATATGCTAATATAAGGCTTCAGCAGTCTGAGTTAGGCAAATGAAATGGCTACCACACAGTGACTGACAGTTCCTTAAAACTAGATTTTTTTTTTTCCTATTTAGATTACAATTGAGTTCAAACTTGCATTTAATAAAACAGAAGCCCTGAAGCAGCTGGGACTGAACATTTTACTTTTGTTCTTGCATGCATAACATTACGGGGGAATATCAGAGTCTCCTTCCAAGCAAACTCCTAAATAAAAGCACAAATCAAACTACTTTTATAATGATTGGGCCACTTCATTGGGGAATTTTGTGTCTCACAATGGTGCAGTGAAGCTGCTATGGGATGACTTCATGGCCAGTACAGACATGAAGATTGATTATAGTGACCTAAACACTGCACATATGGGCATGGGAGTATTGTATTAAGATAGACTTGAAAAAAAATCAGAACTCTTCTCTTATGAATGTGTCTGGTAAATCCCCTGCTTTTTTGTAGTCTCGAACACATCCTCGATTCTTTGTTTCATCTGTTTGGCTCACTTCCTATACAACCAGTGGTGACAACATTAATGAATGAAATGTTTGAAACCAAAATAATCCCCCACACAGAGCCCAAAACACTTAAGAGTTGAATTTCTGTCTTTTCAGAGGGTGACGCCAGGCCTCCGGTCTACCACCACGTACCAGTGTGGGGCAGTCCTGATGGAGGGGAGTCCTACCTGACTTTGGCCTTAGAGGTGGCTCTGATGGGTATGGGCCAGCAGAGGATAATGCCCGAAGGCCTGTACGCTCAGGATAAGGTATGGTAGTCCTAAAATATGCACTGTCACATGATTCATTTGTAGTAATAATATATACATTTGAACATAATCAAGAATTCAGATGATAAACTGATTTAAGCCCCTCATAGTGAATACAATAATTCTAGGCTGCTTGCAATGGGTAACTAAACTGCATTTTTGGTTTGAATTTGCCTGGTGTAGACAATGTTGCCATGATAGAAAAGCACTATAATTAAACGTCTGTGTGAAGTAATTGCCATGCAAAAAAGAGAGAAAAGGTCACAGCATTTTGTTTCCTGAAAAACAAGCAGAAAGTCAGTGTACTTATGTTCATATTGAATTAGAACAAATCCAAGGGACATTTCTTTGTGTGAACGGTAATCTGCTTTAAAGTGCTTAAAATGGCCGCCATAGACCCTTCTTAATGTCAACAATATTAATGTTTTAGGCAAGGCAAGTTTATTTGTATAGTGGCAACAACAACAAAGCATTTCAAAGTGCTTTACAAAAGACATAAAGCTGTTAAGATATAAAGGAAACACAGGCAATATAAAAAGACAATACAAAAAGACACACATTATTGGATTTATAAATTTAGGTTTTTATAAATTTTCGTAAGGACCTGTTAATGGTGAAATAAAATCAGTCTCTGTCATGTGTGCTGTACGTGTAGATACACGCAGATGCAAGAGTGAGAGGTATTAAAGCACCCTGCTGGTCCTCAAGCTCAAAATCTTCTTAAAAGGCATTTAAACTCCAAAGTGCTAAGTTATTTTCTCTTATCTTACAGTCATAAATCATGAGTTTCAACCTGCTGCATAGATTTTCTTGAACCAATTCTAACATTTTTTTTCATCTTCAGATCATTTTAGCCCATTTTTAGCTCATAACTTAACTGAACATTTACTCACAGTGAATAAAATGTGAGTTGTGAATATGTTCCAGGTGTGTCGTAACGAGGAGCAGATTGTTGCAAAACTTCAAGAACTGGAGCTGGACGATCTGCTGGTTCAGACTCTTCGGAAACAGGCCATACAGCTACTAGAAGGTACAACAACAACATCTGTTGGAGTTTGCCAGATATTGTAATTGTTGTTGTTTTTTATATTTATTACATTCAGATTAGACTATTTCAGACATTTACACCTTAAATGAAATCAGTACCTTTTAATTATTACTGATTTGTTAGTAGATTTTGGTAAAACGGGTGGTCCCGAAGGCTAGACCGGTCATGAGTCATTCTGACCACGTTCTTAGTCAGGAATTCAGTTTAATGCTCGGGATGGAGCTACCTCGCCAGATAACAGATAAAGAGAACAGAACAGACAAATTATTTTATTCCTTCTGCCATCAGGCTTTTAAATACTGCTGACAGCGGCAGTTAGACATGTGCCAGGCACTGTAAACCTCTGTAATTATTGATTGATTATTTATTATCTATTTATTTATTTTCTTGAATTAAGGTCCCTGCTTGGTCCCTACATTGTGTATTCGCTGTCTTGCTCTGGTGCCCAAATGCTTATGTTATCATTAACAGGGTTTGTGAATGTTTGATTGATTGTAGTTGTTGTTGTTTTTGTCATGTTCAATACAACTGGCAGACTAAAACGGAATTGTCCTACAGGGATAAATAAAGTAGTTTGAATTGATTATGATTATTATTAACAGAATTTCCCTATATAAAGTAGTTTGAATTGAATTATTATTAGTAGTAGTAGTATTGTTATTATTACTGTTATTATTATCATCTTCCTAGTTTGACCTGTAGTGTTCATTTACCTGAGTCAGTGTTACATCCAGGTTGTGCCTCATGCATGATGGTCCTTCTGGCTTTTACACTGTTTAGAAGAAAAATTTACCTAACTTTATTTTGTCTTGGTCCAGCTGGTCCGTTCAGCGGTCTAGGTGAGGTCATCCACAGGGAGAGTGTTCCCATGCACACCTTTGCCAAGTACCTCTTTTCTGCCCTGCTGCCACATGACACAGACCTGGCATATAAGGTGGCTCTCCGTGCCATGAGGTCAGTTTCCCGGTTCAGTGCAGTGTTAAAGAGCTATAGATTAAAATTGATATGTGATGCATATTTAAACATTAATAAATACTGGGTGTCATTTTAAATGATTTGTGACACTGGAAGAGGAAACACGTGAGACCACCCACAGCCTCTGTCTTAAGAGATGGGGTTAGTTACAGTCTTTGAAAGTGTGACAGGAGATAATTGATCTTTGGTCATTTTGTAGCCTGTAGCATGACGTAATGCTAAAAGGCCTCGCTGTTCTGGCCTAAGAGGGTACTGTCATTGTTTGTGTTACTGTGTGCTGTTGGTTGTCTGTCATGTACAGTGCTGTGAAAATGAAAAAGTCTAGTATTGGTGCTACTGAATTGTAGTGCATTACACTAAGAGATATTTCTAAAATTTTGTCTACTCTCGCTGACATGCTTCAAAACCTTTTTTATAAATGTTTTTAAACAAAAACTGAACATTCATGACGATAAGAGGTTATCTAGGTATACTTAAGAAACTGTAAACTGTGAGTGTTGACAGGTAGTAGAAGCTTCCAAGCATTCCTGGTGATGGTCTAATTTTTTTAGGTATTTATACTAATATGTCTTAATTAATAGCAAAAGAAATATGATTTGAATTTAGAATAAATTCTGTAGTATCCTCAAAGCAGCTGACTTTTAGAGTATATGTTAGCATAGATGGGTTTTTTTGTTGTGCGAATTTCATTTTAAAATGTATCCTAGATTTAATTTTAATTGGCCTTAATCTTTGATGAAAACTAAACACATGATGCAAAAAGTCTGTTGCAAAACGAATGTTGTGTGATCCTTTCAGGCTGCCGGTACTGGAGTCCTCAGCAGGCTCCGGGGACGTTGGCCATCCTCACCATGGCATCTCTATAGTTCCAAGTAGATACCCGCGCTGGTTCACACTTGGGCACCTGGAGTCACAGCAGTGTGAGCTGGCCTCCACCATGCTCACTGCTGCTAAAGGTAGCAGGAATCATAGTAGAATGTGGAAAATGCCCCTTCAGATGTTTCTGTGCGTGCTTGTTAATAAAGTTTTTTGTGTTTTTTGTGTTTTTTTTTTTTTTTTTTTTTTTGCCTGCAGGTGACATGCTGAGGTTGCGGACGGTGCTGGAGGCCATCCAGAAAAACATCCACTCCTCTTCCTTAATCTTCAAGCTGGCCCAGGATGCATTTAAAATAGCCACACCCGCAGACAACCCACCTGACATAACTCTGCTCAACGTAGCACTGGAGCTAGGACTGCAGGTACAGTGTGTGTGTGTGTGTGTGTGTGTGTGAGAGCAGGCGTATATATGAGGGCAAGTCAGTAAATTTTCATAAATCAGTTCACCACAAAAAAAAATAATTCAGCACTGGTCACCAGTCAAAACATGCAGCAGTTTCCTTGAACTGTTGATTTCTGCAGGTCCCCTCAGCCTAACTACAAATTAACAGAGAAAACATCACACAGCATCTTACCGATGTTGATGAGAAGAAACCACATAATTAGGCCTTTTGGGTTCCACTGTAAACACAGAAAAACTCTTCAGATGATCAAGGCTACAGTGTCGTTGCTGGCTTCACCCGCCTCTTTCTGCTGAATTCCCGTCAGCAAACCTGCTAAATAAGTGCTCCAAATGGAAGGGTCATAATTAGTCATCTGTGTAATTATGAACACATTTTGGATACATCTGTCATCACTGGAGACATGTGGTGTTGTACTAACTGTTAAGCTATGAAAATCACACATTTCCTTTTAGACAAACTGATGTAATGTAATACGTTTAATGCATTCTTATTCCCTTTTGTACAAAGCAGCAGATTCAGGAAACTTCATCATCTGCATGTGTGTTTTTGCAGGTGATGAGGATGACTCTGTCCACACTGAACTGGAGAAGGAGAGAGATGGTTCGCTGGCTGGTAACCTGTGCCACAGAAGTCGGTATGTGTGTCTGCAGCAGCATTCTGAACAACTATGTGGATGGTACAGAGATGATGTGGTGTATAGGGGGCTATAGTAATGTAAACCGGAAGAAACAAATGCATACGTAATATAAGTAGAGACACGCAAGGCCTTAGTACTTGAGAGATAACGGGAACAAGTCAATATCTCACTCATACCTCTGGAAGGAACCGATACGTTAAATTATGATAATAAATAAAATAAAGACAAGTTTTATTGAAGTCTGTCAAGCTACATTTCAAAATGAAACGCTGTATGATCATAACTCTTACATAAATGTTCCCTTTTTTCATCTCCTACCTTGTCAATTCTTTCTTTTAACTGTGAATCATACCGGTATCGTAGGATTTACACTCTGACCGCAATAAATGTTAAATCCTGTCTTTCTGTCTTGTCCTCATCAGGTCTGCGGGCGTTGGTGAGCATCCTTCAGAGCTGGTACACTCTCTTCACACCGACCGAGGCCACCAGCATCGTGGCGGCCACCGTCATGTCCCACAACACCATCCTGCGCCTCAGCCTCGACTACCCCCAGCGTGAGGAGCTGGCCAGCTGTGCCAGGACCCTGGCCCTGCAGTGCGCCATGAAGGACCCCCAGAACTGTGCTCTGTCGGCTCTGACGCTCTGCGAGAAGGACCACATCGCCTTCGAGACAGCGTACCAGATTGTGATCGACGCAGCGTCCACCGGTATGACTTACTCCCAGCTGTTTACCATCGCAAGGTACATGGAACACAGAGGATACCCGCTGAGGTCTTTCAAGTTGGCCTCCCTCGCCATGACCCACCTTAACCTGGCTTACAACCAGGACACTCACCCAGCTATAAACGACGTGCTCTGGGCCTGCGCGCTCAGCCACTCTCTGGGCAAAAATGAGCTCGCAGCCATTATCCCCCTGGTGGTGAAGAGCGTGCACTGTGCCACGGTGCTGTCTGACATCCTGCGACGGTGCACCATGACGGCGCCCGGGCTCGCCGGCATTCCCGGGAGAAGGAACTCTGGGAAGCTAATGTCAACAGACAAGGCGCCGTTGCGGCAACTCCTGGACGCCACTATCTCAGCATACATCAACACCACGCACTCTCGACTGACGCACATCAGTCCGCGGCACTATGGAGAGTTCATAGAGTTCCTGAGCAAAGCACGGGAGACTTTTCTGCTGGCACAGGACGGCCACATTCAGTTCGCCCAGTTCATAGACAACCTGAAACAGATCTACAAGGGCAAGAAGAAACTCATGATGTTGGTCAGGGAGCGTTTCGGCTGACCTTGCCCCTCCCTCACAGGGACCCTCTTCTTGGGAAGTAGTTAAACTTATTTGTTTTTATTTAAGGTTTTTTGGATTCTTTGTATTTTTACTTCTTTCTGTTGAGCCATTTGTTGACTAAGTTTTTGTCCTGTTTCATTGTTTTGTTTCTTGAATGTGAACCAGGAAGTGTTCACAGTGCATCGCTCTACTTCATTGAGACTGCAAAAAGGGGGAAATGAAACAACAGCAAAAACAAAGCATTTTTCTCCCCCAACTAATGATAAATCTAGTATGAAAAAGTTAAAAGATTGTGATGGAAAAAGACAAAAGGAACTTATTTTTCAGCGGCACATGACTATTTAAAAACCAAAAGCTTTTGTTGGAAGGGGTACTTACTGTGAGCCAGGAGACACTTTCAGCTTGGGTTAAGACAAAAAAGAAGAAGAGGAAGTGGTTTTCAAAGTGGATGGAACATGTCATTCCAAAAGACAAAAACCCCACTGAGGTCGAAGCCACACGTAGTGTTACTATCATACCTCGACTGTATTATTTGTCAGCTTTAACTTCTCAGTCAGAAATGGCCTCTTCTTTCATTCAGGGCATCTTAGAGTAGAGAAGGCAGAATACAGAACTACACGTGTGGTCTCTCTTTAGAAGAAGTCTGTAACAAAAGGGTTTTTAAACTTCACTTAAGCCACTCTAGACTAGCTCCTCCCCTCTACACCTGCTGGTCAGTGCTTATCCTTAAGAATAACGTCGGAGGAACAACCATGTTGCTTCACAGAGTGCATGTTTTCAAATCTAGAAGCCTGACAGTGACATGTTTCAGGCTGTAGATGCAGAGTAGTTAAGGCGATGCACACGTGCACATATGTATAAAGTATATCTTGTATGTCCTCCTATAAGCTTATTAACAGTGACAATACAACTGTGATGAACGGAGGGGGTCACATTATTCCCATCTCCAGCGATACCACTGCACTGCTGTACAGCTATTAGTGGCCAAAACCTTTTAAATCGTTAAGACTCCAGCTGTCACCTTTCACATGCTAGGTCAAGATTTAGTCAGTAAGCAATATAAGTCTGTGCTTCATTTTTATCACATAGCGGCATTCATTTCACTTTCTTGTATTCTGTTGGGAAGCTTTGGAACATATTGGGACCTTGGTGATTTCATTTGGTTGTTAACTCTGCCTGGAGCTAAATTCCTTTTCCATCTCAAGACCGTTTGCCAGAAATCAGGAACGTTTGTTTCAAGTTTGTTTCCCAGAACTTTTTCATGAACCCAGAGTGTTAACCCTGTTTTAAAAGCAGAAATCTGTTTCTAAATTTGGTTCTTAGTTCCTACCCCTCTAGCCCTGGAAGCCCATATCGTACTTTTTACCATTTGCGATTCTTAGGGTGACCTGTGCAGGATGTAGCATTGCTGATTGGTCAAACAAGCACAAACCCACAAGGAAACCCAACTCACCCAACTCTGATATTCCCCACAGCTCTACATTTAGCTAAATGTGTTGTTTTTTTCCGGCCTGCAAAATTACCGTTGGTTCAAGTTTTACTGTGCTCATCATCTGTGTTTCCAACCACAGCATATCCAAATTGCTGGAACTGCCATTTTTTGATAAAGGCAAAATGTGTCACTACATACCATTATAAATGGAGCATTGTGGTGCTACAAAGACGCAATGGCCTACAAATCATATTCTACTTGACTGTACACCGGCTGCCTAGCATTGCCTAACAGTAGACAGCAAAATTAGTAGCTAGCTGGTAAACATATTGTAATATTTAACTCATAAAGAGTGAGTGGACACCAAAACAGAGCTAAACGAGCGGGAATATTGGACTTATTTGTTGGCCGGAAACACATCTCCAAACAAATACTAATGTTGCTCCATCTCCGCTAGATGTGTAAATTAGCAACTGTCACCAACACGTTAGCCATTGTCATCTCTAACACTGCTTCCTTGTTGCGCTGCCCCCAAGTGACCAAAACGTCTGTTCATGGTTGTTTAAATTGTGTTTATTGACAAACTACAAAAGAAAAAAGGCTCATATTTAAAACATTTAAGAGCCACCGTAATTGCAGAAATTGCACTTGTCGCCATCATGCTTAACTTCAGTGTTCCTGAATTTTTACATTCCTCCAGTTCTTCGGTCTTGTGATGGAAAAGGGTCGATATTTACTAAAGCTCTTACCTGTGAATGCTACTGGTTGTGGTCATTGGGGACTGTGAGGATGAGTGGCCTTGTCTTAAAAGGGTTGCAGATACACAGTGCAAAACAGAAAATACTGTATGTTTTATGACTTGTCGACCTAATCGTACATATTTGAGACCACATGCCTTGGCACAGGAAGTTGTTTTTTTTCTTTATGCGGGATGTTCATGCTCCCTTTTCTTACCCAGTGGCAAAGTGTTGTTGTTAATGGCAGTATACAGTACAGAAAGAGTTGGACTAATCGTCATAGTACAAGCACTTCACACAAATACCTCTTCAGTACGTTCCTGCCTGCTTCAGCATTTATTTATTGATTGTTTTTGGTAACTTTGTATGACTGAGTAGAAATCGCAGACACACAAAAAGAACACAAGCGAATGAGTCAGCCTGTCGATGGCAGGACATTAAAAGAAAAGGGTATTTGAATGGAGGGACATTTTCTTGTCTGCTTTTACATTCCACGAGAGCTACCTTCACCCACTACCCGGATAGCCAGTCACTACTCTGGGCTTTTTTTTTGATCTGAAGGATCACAGATGGAAGAAGAGAAAAAGGAAAACTGAGCAAAAGAAAGAAAAGAGAGGCTAAACTCAGTTCTCAGGGACATCACTTAAAGAAACAAAACAAAAAGTAGTAGCATTAAGCATTTAAGATATTGTAAATATTAAAGTGTCAATTCAGAAAATTGTAAAGTTATAATTATTTATAATACGTATGTTATGTGTTTGGGTTTTTTTGCTCCTTTATTTTTATCTTTTCTGGCGGGGGTGTACTTAAACTGTTTTGGACGGGGGGCTTGACAGCGTTTTTTCTAAGGGCAAAGACTTAAAGGCATTTCTCAGGTGCTCCTGTGTACATTTCTTTCAGTTTTGTTTTTGCTATAATAACTATTATTATTTGTACTTTTTTATTTTTTTATTTCTTTGATTTGCAAAGGAAAAAAAAAACTGTTCCAAAAGGAAGCGCGTCATTCAGAGTTGAGGAGAATGAAGAAGGCATTCATTTGTAAACAGATACCTACTAAACCTGACTATGCAGAACCACTTCGATGGTCTTGTCACCTCTTAAAGATGCCCCCTAAAAACTTAAAAGTGTGGAAGAAGAGACACAGTGGACTGAACCACTATTGGGGGGTGGAGAGGTGGGGGTGGGGGGCAGACAAAGACAAGACCCAGCATGCTTGTATTTGGACAATGCGCAGTAGCCAGCTTGCATACGCTGCAATATGTAGAGGAGGGGGGAAAAAATGTAAATGGTGGAAAATGCCTTTCTGACCGATCAATGTACAAAGTTTATTTTTGCTTTACTTTGTTGGTTTTTATTTAATCAGGACTCAAGCCTTTAGTGTCTTCTCAGAGGTGATGTGACGTGTGGCGGCACCACAGTGAGACAGAACAATACACAAATGTTAGAGAGTCTTAAACAGCAACTGTATGAACAAAAGAGACGGCCTGTGGATGACCTTGTGCTCATTCGTCATTATGATTATTTTTTATTTTATTGCTTTCTCAATTTCCTTCAGCCTACAAAGCTGGCTGAAGTTCACCTCTTCTATCTCACGACCGTCATTTCTTTATCTAATGTTCAGTTGTTCCTCACCTCGTTCCCTCTCACGTAGGAAGTGGGGGGGGTGGGGGTTTGAAAGCAATGCATCAATTTGTCAGTGACCAGCTTTCTGTGCAGCCACTTAATATAGGAGGATAAAAAGTGGTGGAATTCATTTCTTGGCTGCTACGTTAGCATGACAAGGCTGTTTTCCTGAATCACAGATGAGAGAGGGATATTATTTTACCACTTTCTTAACAGCTGCCTTGATGTGATTCATTAACTAACAACATTACAACAACTTTCCTCCCTCTAACTTGAGCTCTATTTTTCAGTCTGTGTTATCTGGATCAGCAAGTTCCTGATGTTTTCTATCTTTCTTTCTTTTGTAGGAGAGTACTATTTGCTGGTAGGATCTAGTTTTTACCTACTGTTTCCCAGTTTGTTTTGTTTTTGATTCTCTCTAACTTAAGGGAAAATTGAAAGTGTTTGTTGCCTCTTTGTGCTACTGATTATGAAAAGGTATTTCCAGTATTTGTTGCCACAGAAGTATGATAGCTTATCATCAACATTTGTTCTTTTTTTTTTAATTTGTAATTTTTTTTTTTGGTGCAACTTCTTGAGCTACTGTCTATAAAGCGAGAATTTATTACTATTTATGTAACGCTACTACCATTTTATATTGATTTGTGTTGGAATCTCAGTGCTTTTCTATGAATAAAGTGTGAAACACGTTACAAGGACTTCTTTTTTATATTTGTGTTACATTATTTTGGAAATTATATTCACTGTGTGGTATCGGACCTCTAAGCAGTGATTGAAAGTTACTAAGGACATTTACTTAAATACTGTTTCGCTTAAATTTTGTGCTACTTGACTAAAGTATTTAAATCGTATGTGTTAGACTGATTCGTAACTATATTTTAGAGCAAATAGTTGTACTTTTTACTCCACTTTCACTTTTTTTAACATATCAAAAAAATTTAAAATGATACCAACAAGTTATTAACAACACATACTAATACATAGCCTAAACAAAAGGTGTTATAGAATTGATGTTGTCCAATTCATTCATGTTGCCTCTGCTGCCTCATTTGAGTGACACGTTTTTTGTGTCAGCAAACTTTTTTGCATCTGTGATGTGAAATCCAAGATGCTTCATCACATTACTTCTCTTGTTGTTACGATTTATCAGCACCGCTCACTAGTTTTGCTTTGGCATCGACACCAACAATAGCCTTATTTACTGGGTTAGACAAGACAGTACATTTTAAGACTGCCCTCCGCTAAAGTACGAGGCACAGCCTGTCATAGCAGATAGAATATTTCATTTCAAACCATAATTCGCGGTTCAAGTAATAAGCAGCAGCCCTACTATTTATCAGTTATAGTACCTTTTTAAATTAATGTTTTACATACATAATGCCATCCCTCCTATCGTAACACTACACTCTCTAAGTCAAGTGCTGGGATCCTGGGAATGCAGCAACTGCGCTAAAAACAAGTCGTGAGGGCAAGAAGCATGAAAACAGTGGTTAAACTTTGACCCACATTTGCTTCCGCGCAAAGACACTTTTTCTATGCAGTCATGGATTATTGATATTTTGCGTGCTCTAAAGTGCAGTTTACCTCCAAATAATGTGGTTAGATAAACTTGCTAGTCTGATTGTCTTAGATTTCAGCAGTTACTTTTTTAAGTACAATATTATCATGCCCCTTAAAAATTATGAAAATAAGACTTAAGTTTTATGTAATTATGTGAAATGATTCTATTAGGCGTGAGAAATAATAATAACAGAATGTTTAAATCTCTGAACACTCTGAAAGGAGCCAATCTGAACTTGCACATGTGTACTGTTACTGTCAATGCTTTTGTACTTATGTAAAATATTGTATGTAGGATTTTTAAATGTAATGTATGTACAGCATATGAGAATATTTAATTGAATGATCTATGTAAATAATTAGTTTTTTCTGGTAAAATAAAAAACTGTACATATGAGACATGATAATGTATAGCGCAAAAAAACATCAAGTAATTTGGTAACAGGAGACACAAAGGAACACACTGAACCTTCGGCAAATAGGCTCTCCTACTTTCTGTATAACCATTTCAACTTTAAGTCTTGTAGTAGGCATATTAATATGTGTATCAGTGTGCACTGTACCTGTTCACCTGCATATGTTGTAGATCTGTAATATCTCAGGAGGGCTTTCTCACAACAATACATGGATAAAAGATTTTGCAAACAAACTGTATTCCAGCTGGTGTGGCACAATCCTGCGTCGGTGATAAATGAAGCACATGGAGGCTGATGCAGGTCCATCAATCTTTCAGTCATTTGTCTCTTATCAGAATATTTTTATTCTTTCCCTCCTCTTCTCCTTCCCTGCTTCATCCTCATTCATTAGAGATTTCTGCAAAGACACACGAGCAGACAATCAGACCATCAAGAAGTGCTACGTGTGCTCGTGGCTCTGTGTGTGTGTGTGTGTGTGTGTGTAAATCTAGATTGATTGGCTGATGGTAAATGAGCTGATTTATATTAATTATCCAGACAGATAGATGGAGAAGCGCTCTCTCTCTCTCTCTCTCTCTCTCTCCCTCTCTCCTAATCAATCCAGCTGTCTATATAGACCACGTAACGGCTTGTGTTTTACTCGCTCTAAATGCATGTAACTGCAGTGATTGTGTATTATATGGGCACTGTGCACTGCTAAACTCGAGTGACCCACACTCCATACTGTGCCTGAACGCACACAGACAAAGGACCAAAGCTGCTGCTGCTGCTGCTCTGCTCTGCTGACATCCTGCTCAGATAAAACCCTCCACCATTAATGTCTTCCAGAAGATACAGTCCCCATAATTAAAGGATATTGTGTCTCTCCCCTCTTCACCTCATGGGCATTGCAGAGGTGCCCTTGAGCAAGGCACCGAAGCCCTAACTGCTATGCAACAGCCCCATCACTCTGACATCGCTCATGTGAATACAGTTAATGCATGTCTGTAAGTCCAGTGTGTGTGTGTGTGTGTGTGTGTAAATAACAAAAGAAAATGACAATGGAGTGAAAAGATTTATTAATTAGATCAGGTTAGGTTAATAAAGTCCAGGGTGGCGGTCAGGCAACACATCATACGAACTACTTTTTATGTAGCATAACTCGGCCCTCAGGGACAGCATGAGGAACTCGGACTAGAACGGCTCCAGTAAAGGTAGATAAGGCATCTGATTATGTTTCTTCTTGGATGCCTGTCCAACTGGGAGAAGAACCCTGGTGCAGACACGACAGAGAGACTACATAAACTTTTTGGCTTGGGAACATCCCAGGATCCCCCAACAACTTGGACCCTGCCAAGTATCAGAAAACAGAAAAGGACATCCAGTAGATGTACACTCACCAGCCATTTTATTAGGCATGTAGATGTGGTCAAGACAACTTGCTGATGTTCAAACTGCCCAAAGTCTCTGAGGAATGTTCCCAACAACTTGTTGAAAGTATGCCATGAAGAATTAATGCAGTTCTGAAGGCAAAAGGGGGTCCAGCCTGGTACTAGTTGTACCTAATAAAGTGGTCGGTGAGTGTAGTACTTCCTTTAAGGCTCCAAGTGTCGTGTTTAGACATTATTACCTTCTTAACAGGCACTAGGGGGCAGTCAGACAAACAGTGAATTAATCAATTAATATTGGAGCGGGGAATCTTCCAGATCTTTGCATTTACAAACCCCTCAAACGCAACCTCCAGCGACTGTGTGAATATTTTTATTGAACAGTCTAAGGTGATGCAAATGAGCGAGACGTGTAGTGTAGGATGTTACCTTTTGGCAGATACTTGGGGTACAAATCACCAGGTTTAACGCGGTGGAATACGAAGTTATCATCAGCAAAGAGGGACAGTCACAGCTGTCAGCATCTGCATTAGGGTGACGCATCTCAAGGTCTCCAGACTAAAGCAAGAGTTTCTGTTTCTCCCTCCGCCTCCCTCCATAATCACTGTGATAATAATGCCCATCAGTCTCTGTCAAAAGGGCTGTGTGTGGATGTGTGTGTTCATTCATGCATGTGGTCATTGAAACATAGTGTGCGTGCATGTGTGCGTGGGTGTGTATTTGGGGGCGGTCACTGATAAAGCGCTGATAGTGTCCATCCATGGCAGATGATGTACAGCCTGCTGTCTCTCCAGGCAGATTGGATTTTCAGGCCTGCTGATTTGCTGAGAGATGGAGCCTGGACCTCCTTCAAACACACGCACACACACACTGAAACCCACAACTCACATCCACCTGTTCAATCTCTGTGCATGAAATAAGCACATAAAAGCCCAGACTCACACACAGGCACAAATACACACAAGTACACGCAATGAAATGACTCATGCATGTACACACGCACACACACCTGCACACACACGCACAAATACACATACTTGTATATTATTCTCCTGCCAAAGCCTTTAAAGGCGACCATGTGGACATTGATCTCCATTTCTAAAGAGCATAGATTCATTGTTACAGCCTTCCCTCTTGCTCACTGTCTCTTTCTCTCTCTCTCTCTCCCTCTCTCTCTCTCACACACACACACACACACACACATACACGCGCACATATACACACCTCCTGTCACTTTGTTCCCAGATGGCCCAGTGACACACAGTCGCAGCCTCTTCAGTCTTACCTGTCGACAATCAGCGGTGATTTTTGTTCATTTGTGTCCGCTATTTACCCAAGGGGGGGGTTACAACAAAAGCCGTGTGTGTGTGTGTGTGTGTGTATGTGTGTGTGTGTGTGGGTGGGTGGTGTGGGTGGTGTGTGCGAGTCTGTGTTTATGGTACTAAAGCAACACAAAGGACAGAGATGAATGAAAGCCCGCTTTCATTCGAGGGGGAATTGCTTTTTTGTATCCTCAACATTAATTCGGCTGCTTTGAGCTTTGTGTATTTTTGTATTTATTAATAACACTGAGGTCCACTTGCTTCTGCTCTGTCTTAATTATTTGGAGGCTTGAATTTCATCTCTTCCTTCCACTTGAAACTGAAGTGGCAAATCAAAAAATGAAATCAATGAGCCACACTGTTGCACTGGGTAACATGTTCCTTCATCACCGTGAACACACACACACTGGAGCATAGCTTGACTCAGTCCCACACACACACCATCCCGCTGGTCCGAACACAAGCACACAAAATTTGTATTAAAGCTCTTCTCAACTGTTAAAACACTAACACTGGTACTCCAGACACAGTAACCACAACCTGTAAATTCATGTACCAACCCCCTGAACCAATTTCCTGTTTTACATTCAGATTGAAACCACTCAGCACCACACACTTCTCTACATTTGGCGCTGTCTTCATGAATAAACTCTCTTGTGTTTACATGCGATTCAAAATGCGAAACTTAAACTTCATGCTTCCCACTCTGACTCCTCACATGGACAAACACATGTTACACAAAAGCAATCAGCTCTTCAGCAATAAAAGGGCCACATGTGAGAAATAGATGCCAACAGAGTCAATGGAGGATGATGAGGAAGAGCAAGCGCAAGACCAAGTAAAGCCATAACCTCCGATGAGATGGTTGGTCTAAGAATGAGGGAGGCAGGGCAGAGAGTACAACGAAACTGGAGCAGGTTCACAGTAGCATCCATCGTTCAGAGTTTCCAGATTGAGAATAGGTAAGAATGGGGTGGTGATGGAGCAGTGGATAGGACGCCTGCCTTTGGTGTGAGAGACCTGGGTTCAATACCCCACTTACAGACATACCATTGAGCAAGACATTTAACCGTGCGACCCTGACATAAATAGCAATTGTAAGTTGCTTTGGATAAAAGCGTCAGCTAAGTGAATAAATGTAAATGTAAAGTATTGTGGTACTGCATGGAAATAAAGTAATATTTGTTTTGTATTTGTAATGTTACTGGACAATAGTACTGTAAACAGAAGGTATGTTAGCACGTATGCATGAGATTGGGAACCTTCACAGTATGTACAGTAAAGGTAGGAACTGCCTGGAAGTGGAAGGTCTATGACCATGATGCCAATACTTGTGTACCTCTTCTGCAAACTACGGAAGCTGCATGTAGAAGCTTCTGAGGACTGGATTTGCTGAACTAGGCGATACTTCTTCTGCTTGGCCAGGGAGAACATTTCCTGCGATGATGATGAGGTAAATTTATATAGCGTCTTTCTAAGGCGCTATATAAATACTACATTGACATTCACCACACTGGCGGAACAGCCACCGGTGATCCCCAGGCACATGCAGCCTGGGGATTGAACTGCTGACCTTTGGATTAACAGCCAACCCGTTCTACCGCTTAAGCCACAGCCGTGCTGTCACTAAACTGAGACTTTGTCTTTACAGTTTGTGCAGAGGATTGTACAGAAGAAAAAGAAAAAGAAGATTTTCTTTATTTTAATTTGTTTATTCTGTATGAAGAACACTTTACAAATCCAATCGTGTTTGCTGAGATATGTACACAGTATTTCAGAATAATTTGTGCGTTTGAGTATGAAAACAGGCTACTGTATGTACAGTCTGTAGTCTAACACTGAAAATGCTAATGCTAAACTGCTACTGATAAGATTAATTATGATAGTAGTGTTTTCCGCTCATCATAGTGATTTCCATTGAGCACATCAGTGTTCAGTTGGTTCTTAGAAATGTCTATTCATTTGATGTTGTGTGTGTGTAATCTTAGAATACAAAGAAAAAACATAAGAAAGATAAAAAACTAACCCTTTGGAAACACTTTAATCTCAAAAGTGCTTAATAAATGAGTTTTGTACATTTAAAGAGCTACTTGACTGTTCCTTTCATTTTCAATTATCAATCTAAAGTGATATTAAGGTTGGCTGCTATTTCATATTTTTTAGGTGCAAATTATAAAATATTTTAAGGGATATTTATGCAGTATTCAGGTACTCCCCAATGTAATATAAACCCTTAAAACCCCTCAATCAGTCTCATCACGTCTACGCAAAATAAGATACTTGATTTTCTTTTTTATTTAAAAATCCAATCAGGTGTCACCTCCATAATAACATTTTTCCAAAATGGGTGTAATGCCTTTTGGAATAAAATTAATAAAATGAAAAATTTTACTTCCAAGAAAAACATTTGGTAAAACCAAAAAAAGGTAAAACCAAGAGATGAATATAAAATACCAGCAGGAATTAATGACTTCAGTCTAAAATATGGGTATAACTGTTGGTATTGAATTGTTCAAAGTCTCAGTGACACAACATGGCCTACTATCACCCAGTGACTTGTGAGGAGGAGTCCCCCGAAATCGTAAACCTCTCCCTCGCTGCCTCCCCAGTCTAGTCACATGATGTTATGATTTTTTGCTGGAGTCCTTCACAACAACATCAGGAACAACAACAACCGGATTTACTAGAATCTGCTTACATGACGTTCTTCTCACAGAGAAAAACACAATTCCGGATTAACTGATCCCTTTTTCTCATTTCCTCTTGTAAAGAGCTTTTGTAATGATTACAGTAAAAATGCACTTAATTTTATTTTAAGCCAAATTCTGTGTAATAATGCTTTGTATTTAACCCAAATTTACAAAATTGTTAAATTCACATGGAGACAAAAAAACCTTTGGGTTCTGCTTAGATGCTACTGCCTGTTTAGCTTTTATGCAGTATCTGATTGGTGGTTGTGACAGAAGAAGATAAAATCAGAAATAGATTTTTCGAATCAGGAATAGCAGCTTTATGTTGAGTTGTTAAATATAAAATGTATCCAAGCAAGAGTGGACATTACTTAGACGCACCATGGCTTGTTAGAACAGCTTAGAGTGAGACTCAGTGACTGAATGTCTGATCCATGTCTGATTTCGTTCTGAACTGCCTTCAGCTCACATGTGTGACGGGGGGTTGCAAGTGGGCATCGCTTGGCTATAAGAGGTCACAAGTGAAAATGTTGGGGATTGTTGTCTTTCTGCAGGGCGCTCTACTTCCAATCGGAGCCTGCTTCCAACAGCACAGTCGCTTAGATTTAACTTCACAGTTTGGTGATCCCAAGTGGCAGCAGCACGTATATTTTTAACAAGTTCGCAGGACTCAGCAAAGTACCTGCAAATTATGTAACACGTTGTCAGAAAGTTTCAAACTCCTCAAAGCTATCAGGGTCAGTTCAGGTAGGAGAGAAGATGGTGACTACCACTCACTGGTACAGATCAATTTTGTTACCTAAAGCAGTATTTTTTCGCACTAAACTTACATTTCACAGATGTGCTTTCACATTTTTCTTGTTGTTGGTAACTTTGTAACCTACTCTCTTTTTCCTTTTTAAAGTGAATTCTTCTTTTAAATGAAATCTTATAAATGACTCATTACTATTAGCTAATATTGTTCTACAGGCCACATTGTGCTGTTCGAGCTGTTTACGAACGTCTCGAAGGACTTCAAAGTGAATGACTTCCGTCCCAGTTAAAACGCCCTGTCATTGTCTTGTCTCTATCCTGTCTAGGCACTTTTATCCAATGTGATTTGCAAGTCAGTAGAATATAAGCTTCCATTCCTTTACCATTTCTGCCAAATTACAAAAGTTGTTGTGAGGCATGTGCTAGAAAAGGAGACAGAGGATACAAATGTAGTTTTCAGCTTACGTAATTTATAGACTACGAATGTACAGCCTAGGTGGTAGTCCTGTGAAGCTGTACTTTGGCATAACGGTGCTAAATGTTAACGTTGAGTTGCATTGTGGGTGATGTAGGCTTCAGGTTTCGACAGAGAACAATGCATGGAAGAGTGCAATGATAAATTGGCGGGGTACTCTTTCATGGGATCACCAAGGTTACCGCAGTTCAGACTGAGGGGAACATGAATGTCTGTACGTTGAGATATTTCATGGACCAAAGTGGTGGACCAACATTGCCATCCTTAGAACCATGATGCTAGCATGGCTAAGAAAGGGCCGGTTAGGGTTACTCAGGGCTGTCAGAGAACGTGGCCCCTTTAAACGTCATGTAAACTGGAAGAATTAACATCCTGCTCAAAGCCTATTAGCTGAGTGGGAGGCGGAAAGAAAATCTACCTTCACAGAGAATACAAAGCAACAGAAATCTCACTAAAAATGAAATCAATCGTTGCTGAAAAAAACAGCCAGATACACACATTTATGGGTTTTAATACTCTGGGAAACTGCAATCACATGCAACCTCTCAAGCTGCTTACAATGCCGTTCCCTGTCATAAGCCATTTTTTCTACAAGGCTGAATTGATAAAATAAAAAATAAAAAATAAAACCAGATTTAGGGTGAAGGACAAAGACAAAACCAGCATAAGGCATCTTCTTGTGCAGCATGCTTTTCTCAGATTTTCTGTCTGCGGGAGTAAAAATAAAACTCTCGTGCTGTGATCCAGCAGGGGATTTTGTTCACTGTTAAGATGTTATGACAGTGGAATGATCCGCTGCTGCGTGCTGAAAATTTTCCTTAAAAGTTGATTTTAGAACTGCAGTAGTGCGTCTCTTTCTGAAACTCCTGCACCATCGACGAGCTTTTGTTTTCACAGCGGTTTGGATCCTTTTTGTTTCTCCACATCAAGAAGCTTCTTGTACTGATGAAGAGCTCACTTCTGTTTACAGCTGTTAAGAGGTTATAAAACGTTTGTCTCTATTAGTATTTGTAAGTGCTGGAATAACATTATGGAGAGTTTTATTGGACGACAAATATCACAAAAACATTTATTTTTCAAGCTGCATTTTTGAATAGATCCAATATTAATACAAATCCCTTACAACTGAAAATGCGGTTGTAATGTACATGTACTTGTCGTCCCTTTCCAATAACACATAATCCACTCCTGGTCAGATCAAAATATTATAAACAGAAAATCCAACATGTTGGTTACCCTAAACATCTACACTGGATGAGAATGTTGTGTATTGATTTTATATTCAATCACTTTTCACAGTTTTTAATAAAACAATACATTATTGTACATTTTTCCCATCTCTATTATCAGCATTTCTTGGCTTACACACTCGTTCGCACAGACACATCCATCTTTACATTTGTTTGATCATCTGTTTAGAGTGCTGGTGCACAGCTTCGACAAAGGCGCCCACGTTCTCGGGGTCCATGTCGGGGTAAAGGCCGTGGCCCAGGTTGGCGATGTAGCCCTTCGTGCCGAAACCCTCCAACATCTTCTTCACGATTTCTGAGATGCGCTCCTGAAGAAGAGGAGGAGGAAGAGAGAGAAGACGAGAGAGTTAAAGATTAAAAACTGGGTCAGAGGAGGAACAGTTTTAGGAACTTCTGGTGGAGGAGTTATAAATTGCCACGCTGTGTGTAAACAAACGTTGTCAGAATGAATTACAGCCCTTCACTGTATTAAGCAGACATACATGAGTGGAAATACTGCAGAATAAAAATAGGATTCACAGCATGTACGCGGGCTGCTGAAAATAGCAGCAGCTGAGATAGAAAACTTGAGAAAAGCGTAGAGTAGCAGTAGGCCTATCTGTTATTTTCGTTCCTTTCTTTTTTTATTTTATAAACAAAATACAGAATTCTACAGCTCATGAAGAACGATTCACATGACAGAGGTCAGCTGTTCTGACATTACCAGCAGCGGGTTATAAAGAAAACAATCTTTTTTTATCTATCAGCATGGTGGAATGATCTTCACTTAGGCATCTCTGTAGAGAGATAGGAAGGGACATGTCTTCTGGTCCAAACCCAGCTGTTACAGTGTTACAGTATACACGGCTGCCCAGGACTTAACATAAAATCACTTTAATCAATATGACTTGGACTTCCAAATTAACTGAAAGTCTTTTACTGTTTAAGACATTCAGTATACTCATGTAAGCAAACATAACTATTTCATTTCTGTCTGTTACATAGTAAGTAACAAGGTAAAGTAGTGAGGTTTTTTTTGTCAGTGATCATGTAAGAACCACTGATACGAAGAGATATGTTCTTAGGTGGCCTGTACAAAGTGATAAAAAAAATTCACGAGTGGTCCAGACCTGTCGTACAAGTCGCGTACAGATAGTCTGCCTCTTTCTCCACAGAAATAAAAAGAAAAATAGTTTGACCTGAAATTGTAATGCCTAAATCTAAAGGAATTTGCAGTTAAATATATTATAGCAATTTACTTAAATAAAATATAGAGCAAATGCAAAATTTATAATCTTTTTACCATATCATCATCAATGACTTGCCAATTTACTGGGTTTTTTTTATTTTACCGGCATATTTCTGCACAACTCTTTTAGTAGCTGCTGGAAAGATTCTCTCAGTGTCTACACACAGGTCTGTCTCCCGTTTCATCCTCTCTTGTACTCGACAGTGTAACACCACTTACTGTAGGCTATTATATTATCCTGTCTGATATCTCTGTGACTGTCGCATGGTTGCCTCTCGGCCATGGACCACTTTGCTTTAGAGAGACATTTTTTAGCATCTAACTTCATATTAAATGATTCCCACTTTATTTCTGTCATAGTGTAGTGCTGTTGTGAAAGTCTTTTTTTTACTTTTTGGTAACCTTTATATGAATTAAAAATACCCACAAATGAAGTGGGACAAGCAGCCTTGTACGGCAGTTTTAGCCATATTAGCCAGTTTTGGAGCATGTCGTCATAAACAGGTGGGATTGTAAATAAGGAGGGAGAATACATTTTTATTATTTTTACTCATTTATCTACTTACATACATGCTATCCATTTTGTAATATCTATATGTTAAATATATTTGTTTTACTTATGCTGGTTCAGTTACTTCTTTCGCAGAGACTGTTGTGATACTAAGGGATAGGTAGGGGGGTTGCAAATGTTTGAAGACGTTTTGTTTTTTCAACCTCAAAATGTCAATAAAGATAAAAACAGAGGGGTGAGCGGGTTCTGTCCATGTGAGAGCTTAAACCAAAGTGGGAGTGGAAGTTACCTTTGGAGCATAGAGAGCACAAGGGTCCATGTTTCCCTGCAGGCTGACCTTCCCTCCTGTATGCTCCCTGAAAATACACACACACACACACACACACACACACACACACACAGTAATCCTTTAACCAACAGGTTAAGTATTTGATGAGCGGAGCAGGAAACATAGACGTTTGTTGACTTAAATCCTGCATCCAGTGACAAACCAGGCACAAGGATGAGGTCACTGATTGTAAATCTGCTTCTCAGGAAACACGACAGTAATGCTTTGTGATTAGTGCAACAGCTGGCTACATCCCTGATATGTATTCAGCTTCGATGTAGCTTCATTTTCTGCAGGGTGACCATGGCGGTGGATTTTGAGGGCGTGTATGTATCTGCCTTAGACTGAGGAGATTCATGTATTGAATGTTTTCTATATTATGTTCACATTACAGATACATCTCAACGCTTCTTACAAATGGCGGAGCTAGCTCTGGTTGAAATTCAAGCAGATTTTACAAATTGTCGACGGGCTGATGTGGCATATTTAACAGAGCTCTGTGCAGTGACGAAAAAACAGTGGAGATAGACAGGGCAGTTTTGTATTTACATTTTTAGGTGATTTTTATATTTTGTATATATTGTTTGTTGTGCCAAATCAGCCTTTTACACAATTATTGGCAGGATATCAGAAGTAAAATCAAAAATAGCTGTGTGTGTCAAACTAGGTAGTTTTTACACATACAAGGAATTTGCTTTGGTGACTAGGTGCGTAACAATAGACATAAACCTATGTGTGTGTTACCTTGCTGATCGTGGGTCAATGGTCCAGTCCAGCCCAACCACCTCATAATGAGACTGAGACAGATCCTCTAGTGCGTAGTGAGCATCCTTTGCAAACACAATCTGTAAGACACACAGGCAAAGAAAAGTTAAAAGCAAATCCTGCACAAATCAACATGAGCCATTTTTGGTGAAATGCTGCCATCTTCTGGCAACAAAGCAGTTATTATTTATATCAGACAGGATGAATCCTTAATGATCCCTCCAGGGAAACACTGTTGTTGAAGCAACAGAGTGATGATAAGAATAGAGCTGAATGTTTGAAACTAATACAGAAGGTAATTATAACAAGCGTACAAACAGAAAAAT
Source organism: Micropterus dolomieu (assembly GCF_021292245.1). Taxonomy (NCBI): domain Eukaryota; kingdom Metazoa; phylum Chordata; class Actinopteri; order Centrarchiformes; family Centrarchidae; genus Micropterus; species Micropterus dolomieu. The sequence continues at coordinate 24,773,322 of NC_060155.1, forward strand.
ACAGCAAAAAATAGTGGAGCTGTCACAGTTGACTCGTTTGCAGTTCAGATGATGTGCGGGTGTACATCATTAGCCACTGACATTGTCACGAAGAGAACATGCAGAAATATGAGACATAAAAAACATGTACCACAGTGACTCACTGTGTGTTTGAGCATATTTTTATATTTGGACAAAAGCAGACTGACTCACCATGGGAACGTCATTTCCTGCCTCCTTGAGTTTGTCTTTGACACAGCGAGCGATGTCTCGAAGGTAAGGCAGAGAGAACTCTTTAAACTCGGCTGGCCCCAGAATGCCGGCGTGGGACTCGAACACCTGCAGAGCCTGGACGGCACAGACACAGCAGAGGACAGAGTATCTCTTTTTAAAACCTGCAATGATGGATTTCTCGGTCCCTTAGTGGCTGCTAACATTAACACACGCCTTGTTAAGTTGACAGAAAGTTAGCAAATTAAACATCCAGTAGACTGGGAGTGACATTAGCACTGGTTTACAGTTGTGTTTGCATCCCACAATGAATTTAAGTCCAATATTCACTCTCTGTCTCGCTCTGTTTTAGTCTCTACTAACTACCTGGCTCCTGCTAAATGCACCACTATGGTTCACGTTAAATCACCAGTTATTTTAATCACCATGTTGTCACCACAGGCTTACAAAACATCTCAAAAATGCCGAAGAGAGCTAAATAGTATTCCCTCTTTCCTCACACTGCTTTGCTGGAAGGTCAGAGATCAGCAGAGTGGATGTTTGACGCCTCTAGAGGAGCTCAGAGCAGGTCGTCCTGGTAAAAGGACATACTCTAAAGCCACGCTGCTGCCCCAAATGCTGAACTGTGCTGCTGGTGTGTCAATGTCTATTATAATCCAGGTTTGTTCTCTCAGCCTGTGCTCAACTTTTTTAAGGGGAAAAATGCTGCCCTAACCAGATATTGTGCTGATACTGAGAAGCAGGTTTGTTTCCAAAAGGAGTGTGTGCAGGAGCTGCCACAATCAGCAGATAGTATTTATGTCCTGCTCTGAAATACCCGACCCGATACGCTCAATCTTTATTATTTGAGTGATGGGTCCTGTAATTTTTTCAACAGTATTTTCAACCTTTTCTAAACTATTGTTGTTATAAATCAGCTACCTACAGGTGCTTTTCTTTGACTGGAAGTTACAAAACAAAAGCTGTTTAAGTCCAGTGATTTCTTGTCATCTTAAAGTTGAATTTGCATGCATTATGGTGGTGGTGAGATATAATAAAAACTGTTAACATGACGTGTCCAGAGATTTGAAGGTGGCGAGGTTCTCACCTGAGCGCCAGCTGCCACCTGTCCCAGCAGATACTCCACTATCACATCTGTCAGCATCCTCAGCAGCATATGGCTGGCCTCAGGGTGTCGGTACAGCCAACGCTTCGCCTTAGAGTGGGTGTTGGAGCCCCCGCCTTCTATCATGTAGGACATCAGTGTCCACTGTGGAGGCACACAGCGAAGAGCGGAGAATAAGAATCACAATAATTTGATAAACATTTAACTACATAACCAAACCAAATTTAAATTGCTGTTTAGTGCATCACAGCACCTTGAACACCGTGTCTTTCTATATATCTCATACATATACATGTCTTACCGGAGCTCCAGTGAATCCTATGAGCGGCACTTTGCCCTCTATCTTATGTCTCGTCAGTGTGATGGCTTTGAAGACGTAGCCTAGCTCTTTGCCCACGTCCACTTTGGCCTGCAGACGCTGCAGGTCTTCTGGCTCCTTCAGGGGCTCTGGGAATGTAGGGCCTTTACCTGCCATCATCTGGACATCCATACCCAAGGCCTGGGGGGAGGAAGATGAATAAAGATACCAAAAATTTAGCTGCAATTTGATAGCTGGCAGTTCAAAGCAAAACTACTACCAAAACTACCAAACCCGGCTATATATTCCTAATACCCTTTGCATTAAATACAGGGTTTTTTATGCTTCATATCTCATCACTTCATACATCACACTGAAATGGAGTGTCTTTATCCTCTGTGACTTGATGTATGTGCATCAAATCACATTTGACTAGATAAATGGGCGCAACCACACCCAAGTTAAGGTTTTATCAAAAGTATTTCTACAGTAAGAAGAAAGAGAAGGATTTTGTTCTAAAAACACTCATATTTGACACATATCTAGAATAAATCAAGAGATAAATTAACAATTAACACCGAGGTACAAGATCAGAATTTCACTGTGTCTTTAATTAGCAGGTATGCTGACTACTTATATGCACACGACTCAGTTAAATGCTATTTAAGCTGCATTAATCATTTTATGGCCACTAAGAGGACAGAGAAACTTCAAAACAATTTGATGACACGTTAACGAATGAGCCTGGTCCTGCTAGCGTTACCTGTGGGATAACCAGGATGTCAGAGAAGATGATGGCAGCGTCGAAGGGAAAACGTCTCAGAGGCTGAAAGTGGCAAAGGAAAAAGGCATTTAAAAAATAAAATAAAAGGGATACCTTGTACAGAAATGTGATTGTGGTTTATTTTCTTGAAGCGATATTTTATTATCATGCCATCATCTCAACACAATATACTGTAACACTATTTATTACTGTACTACTACCTCTGAAAGCCCACTGGGATGGGTGCTTGAGCTAAGCTGCTTAGACTGTGCATACATATATATGTTTTAAAGTTTTTTGTCAGTATGGAAATGCTACACAACATACATTGGCTAGATTCTCCTTTGAAGCACTCATTAAGTCAGAATGTGTGTCCACTACTCAAAACATTTTTTCATCAAAATTAATCCCAAATTGAAATAACTACTGTAACCTTTGGCTTTCATCCTTTCTACAGTAGTCTCTCAACAAATAATATTCATACTGGTTGAAATAAACAATTTGCAAGAGTTTTGTGCCGAAGAATTAAAGGACTTTCCCATATACACACCACAAATATCATCACAAATATCACCACAAATATCATCACAAATATAGGCAAGGTGAGTTCAGGGACTGAAGCAAATAAAAGCCCAAGTTTTACATTAAGTATCTTAACAGTGAATCAATATTTTTAATTAATTTTCAGCCGTCATTGGTATGTTAGCGCTTTTTCTTTCAAGCTGATATTAAGTCATAAAAATACATTATGACAAATGGCATCAGAATGAGTTAACGGTGATGAAAATGTGGTCTTTTATACAAACTCAAACAGAAGTAAAACACACATTAGGATTGTTTTTTGGTTTTATTCAACTGGTGGTTTGCTGTCTTTTAAGATTTTTATTATCACCTCAACAGGCTAGAGAACTTGCAAGTGTCTCAAAATATTTTAAGTGCTACTGCTCAGTCATACATTTTCTCAGTAATTAGATGAATTTGACTGGATTCACAATGGTTATTTGCATATAGGAATCTTGTTCTGCCAACACTGCTGTGTTGGAGATTAACATGTTTTTATTGTTGTTTTCATAATGAGTTTTAAAAAGCACTGCTATACCTGCAGAGTGAGCTCACAGCAGGCTTCCGGTGACCGACATGTCTCAAAGAAGTCCTTCCCTGCTCTGGACTCACAAAACTCTGCAAATTAGATTCAACAAAACACTGTTGTTAATGTTCATGTTGTTTGTCTTAAAATTTCACTGTTTGAAGAAATGTCTTTGAAATGGAAAGAAAAACAAAACAACGATACAAATCTTTTATTTTAGTAGTTAAGGGTAACAGTACCTGGTAGGTATCTTCCAGCCTGTCTCATACACCAGACAGGGACGTGTTCAGTTTCTTCTCCTCGTGTTGCTCGTAGGAATGTGTCGTTCTGGAGCTGGGGGAAGTCCTTAGGCCTGGATAGAAGTTAAAGAAAACATTCTAGCACAGGTGTTTTCTCTGTGCTCATTAAACAAATGCTGCATGAAACAGAGAGAAGCGTACCCCTCCGCTGCAGGGAAAGAGAACAATATCAAAACACTGCCACAGAAGTTTGCTAATCAATACACCGCTGTTGCAGTGCAGTTCTGAGTTCAAGTAATGGAAAAGAAATCTGAACCAGAGCAAAAAAGACTTTTGGTGGACAATAAGTCACATTCACTGCTCTTATTGACTCCCATTTGTATATTATTCACGCTAGTAGTCGATCAATATGGGCTTCTCAATGGCCGATGCCGATATTTAGAGAGCATGGTGACGTTTTTCCATGCAGAGTGCAATCCAATAATTAAGCAATAGCTCACGACAGGCCGTGGTATATGCTTATTATATCACAGTTAGAGGCGTTGTTGTTATATCACTACTATGAACCAGTCAGATTGCTTGATTTGACCTACCCGTTTTAATACAATATATTACATTTATATTAATACATTTTAAGAGAATGGGGTTTAGCTTGCAGTGTCCTAATCACTATACAATATGGTAGCAAGCTTCTGTTATCTAACATACAGACAGACCCCTCCCTTTCTCCAGCAATTACATCAAGCATCCAGCTGATGAAGAGCTGTCAGTGACAGAGTGATTATGAGAGATAACACTCCTCTGCTCTCTTATCATCTTCCAGCAGTTGAAGGACGGTTGAATGAAAGGCTGCTTTGGATGTATCAGGGATGCATCACAACCTGACTCCAAATTCAAACGCTGATGCGACTCTAACTGTGAGATGGACCATAAAAGCTGCTTTCCAGTGTCTTGAAATGCAGACCCCTGAAGCCTCCAAACAAAAACGTTAACTTTACTGTAACTTTAATTCAGTTTACTTCTGGCACAACTGCTAACTAGACTCTCCCCACAATATGTTGTCTCACTAAAACGCACTATGGAGGTTGAGTCAATTCTAACTTAACACATGTGAAATAACATTTTAAATGAATGAATTGCTATTTGAACAGTTATCTATATGCCGAATTTATCACAACATTTAGTCGACTCGTTACAGTTAATATTTCACGTTACAAAGGGAATTACCTTTACATGTAAGCAAGAGGATATTAAACTTCTGATTTTCTGAATGAAAGTTCTCCACAAAAGGAAGGTATCTATGCTTGTCAAGATAAATACGTAGCATTAATGACCGGGAGATGTTACTATTTGTAAAGACAGCGAACAAGATGCTGCACTCAGTTCACGTTTATATGAAGAAATGTTTTCGTAAGAATGACACAGGAAACTTTCATAACGCCGCAGTCAAAATACCAGCGTTTACTATAATACTGTATGTTTAGGCCAAGAATAGAAATACTTACAGGATTAAACCGTCCTTGCTCATGTTGGCAGGGCTGAGGGGATGACAGGTTTCTCAGACTCTCCTCTGTCTCTCTTTAGAGATGTAAGTTGCGACCTGCAGCTTCTCAACTGTCAATAAAACCTGCTTTCCTGCTCCTACACTCCGTAGCTCCAGGGCGCGGCCATCTTGGGAGACCACGTGACCAGACCAGGAAACGAGCAGTGGATTCAAAATAAAATACTTTATATAAAAGTACATTACTATTCTTTCTTCTCTTGAGTATATTATTAATTTGAAAGAAAAACTTTCACAGTTTTGTCAATCGTACATTGTCAAATATAATATATGGTGTCTATATAATTAATTTAAGATGATTAATGACCATTCATGTACCACATGCTGCTGCTTACATGCCCCTTATACTCACTTCTCTTCCAGTATTTTGTGGTCTTTGAATTATTGTAAAATAGGCTATATATTAAATAAAGGACAGGATATAGCCACTTCCCTTTCACCATTGTCTGGCTGCTCATGATCCATGTCTAAATGTCATACAACGTACATTCAATGGATTTCATTCAAAGAATTCTGAATAGCCTACAATGATAAAATATTAAATTGCTAAAATGTAAATATAATTTGGGTGTATTTTTTAATGCTACTTGTGTCTTTACAGTTAATGCAACAGGGTAGTTTAAATTGAAGTTATTTTTTACTCAAGGATACCAAGAGCCAAGAACCCAATTTTATTTTTTTTTTATTTATTAGCAAAAAGTAATACAAATAAACAGTGTATACAAAAAAATAAAGCAGGAATTGTAGTTCCGCTGTTATACACCCCCCCACATACTGAGCACATTAACTAAGGCACAGGTGTTTCATATTAGACAACACTAATAACAATGGACAGGTTTTGTTAGAGAGGGGACGGCTGTTGATGGTCTAAGCTATGAATGGACATCAGAGATCCTTAAAAAGAAGTTGTGAAATACATTTGGTAAGCTGTTCTTTAGAAACGTAGGGATGAGGGACATGTTCTGCTCAAACGGTGTTACAGTATGATATATATTATGGACACATTAAACTATAATACAGTCAGTGTTAGAAGACAGGATTGATTTACTAATGAAAAGTAGAAAGATGACATTTTTCCAGGACAGTTTATCATCCACTAATTTTGCAGACTTGGTTGATTCCAATATTATTAACAAACAAAAAAGTTTAGCATGTTCCTTTGGATAACTTTTACTTTCATTTCTGAAAATTATAAAATTGGATTTTTGGAACTGGAAGAATAGATCCTCGAAGTATAGATACATATTGATCTCTATTCTTAAGGTGTGATTAATACATGTGTATAACATATATATTATTTATACCAACTGATAAGAAAATTCTGAAAGTCATGATGGTAATGTTTGGAAATGAGCATGTTAGATCTCCTTCAACATACCGATAAATCCAAGGAACACAAATATATTACACATTTGATTATCAAATATTTGATTACCAATACCATACTTGAAATGCTGAAATGATAACAGATTCCACATTCACCCCCTAAAAAATTAAAACTAAATGAGCATGAGCTCCAGCACTTCAATATGAAGCGGATATAAAGGCGATCAACCCTTCACTGGTCAATGAAACAACAAGCAAACAGAAACAACTAAATTATAATCCCATTCAGTTATTGAACCATTTGTTTGTTTAAAATTGGTATGAAATAATTAGACATGAAATGTAAATGTCATAACCTAAACATGTATACATTTTTGCAGGGCATGAAACCTTCTTTAACTATCAACCTATGTGTGTGGAAATGTTATAATGGAACATCACAGCAAACAATGCTGATTTCAGACATGTAAGACAAACCAAATATATGAAAAAACAAAGGTCTTTGCTTTACCCGCAAGTCAATTTACAGCTTTTTGTATAAGCAGTGTATATTCTGAAACCTGCACGTAATAATAAAGGAATACAGTATATACACAGGTATATAGAATGTTTTGTATATACAAAAAATTACAAACATAAAAACACATATAAAGTAGCTCCAAACATGATCTGGAGTGAATGTGAAATGTCATATTTTATTTGTCAGAGTCTTGTTGAAAGTGTCCCTCTCTATGGTTGCTGCTGGTACTGGCCCTCCGTGGCGGTGTAGAAGTCCTCCAGGACACTCTGCATGTAGTCAAAGGTGGGCCTTTCGTCAGGTTTGTTTTTCCAGCAGGACATCATGATCTCATAGAGCTCAGCAGGACAGTTGTCGGGCTGAGGCATCCGATAGCCACGCTGCACTGAGGACATCACCTCTCCTTTAGTCATACCTGGGGATAATACAGGCAGAAGCGGAGGTGTGAATATAGGAGTGTTTAGAGAGAGGCAACACACATACTGCATCCACTCAAATACTCAAGCTATAAATGAGAGCATGAAAACCGTAGGAGTAGTAAGAGTAATAATAGTAGCAGTGATCGTCTCAGAACTGCATTCTGAGACAATCAGCAACTGAATTCTTCAAAAAGCACACCAATTTCCCTAAACTCTACACACAAATCCCTTCATTTCTAATTGCCTACACCAAGTGGTCAACCCACTCAAGGACCCACTTTGAGAACCACTGAATTAGTACACAACTAACACAAACAGTCACAATTGATAACAAACCAATCAGAAGCTTCAATAGATAGATAAAAGGGCCAGAGTCAGTTCATTCTTCTATTGGAACAATGGATCCAGAGAAATCTGAAGGAAGAGGTGTAGGACACCAGAGTGGAGAAGGAGGAAGAAGAGGAGGAAACACAGTATGGAAAGGAGTAAGAGGTGAAGGAAGAGGAACAGTAGGAGTTGGAGGAGGAGATGGGATAGGAGGAAGATGACGAGTAGGAGGAGTAGAGAGGAGGAGGAGGTGAAGAAGAAGGTAGAGGAGGTAGAGGGAGGAGGAGGGAGAGAGGGATGTGAAGAACAAGAATCTCTGCTCTGTTCCAGACCAAAGACAGGACGCTGGGGCAGAATAATTTGTTTTTTGGCGTGTTGTACTGTACAGTACACTAAGGGATAAAAAATGTGCGCAAATGTGCAAATGTATACATTTGAGTTCATCATGTAAAAAGGTTTTTGAGGGGAGAACCACAAGCAACATAATAACCAGTTTTTGTGCTATTGTTTTGAATTTATCTCACCAGTTTGGTTTTTCAGCAAGATTGAATGGTATGAAGTAAGAATAAAAAAGTATGGTAGCTGTAGCAGTGGTGGTGGCAGCGGTAGTGGGAGTAGAAGCTGTTAGTTATATGGTAATTATAGTAGCAGTAGTGGTTGTACTGAAAACAGACTGGTATTATACACTGAATTATTGCATCAAATGAACGTTTTTCCATGCAGTTATCATCAGCCACCAGTAGAGGACAGTAATATACAACACGAGAAGATCAGTACTATCTACTCAATAGTTGTAATGGCAATCATAATGGTACAACATATATTTAAGTGAACGTTTACCTGGGTAAGGGATTTTCCCAAAGGTTATAATCTCATAGAGCAGAACTCCGAAGGACCACATGTCTGACTTGATGGTGAATGAGCCGTAGTTAATGGCCTCTGGAGCGGTCCACTTAATGGGGAACTTGGCTCCTGCGGAAGACATACACATACTCACACAGTTACACACACAGACTTCATGTCACCATTAACACTAGCTTATACTTAGTTTATACAAGGATGGCTTGTGTCAGTAACTCATACTGCCACACATTCCAAAACATCTCACCCATACTGTCTATGTAAAATGTAACGGAAGGTTTGGATTCTATCTTGGTGTGTTTCATTGTCTCCTGGTTCCAGATCAGTGATCAATCAGGTTTTGTTTTGTGACACACGGACACATGCATTCCCTCTCATCTATATCTCTCTGTATAACACTGTGTATGAAAGGAAATAGACCCTTTGTATGTTTCAAGGCCATCAGAGCTGTTTGTCATTGTGGTGAAGGTGGCGATGATTTGAGTGTGAAAAAGTCGAGCAACCTGTAAATGAAACCTAAAGTCTGGTTTGACCCACAACACAATGGTCTTTCAAAATAAGGTGTCTATTCTGCTTCTTGCTCTCAAAAGGGGATTTTTATTTGAATGTGTCACAAGTATCCAGTTAAGGAGTCAGCTCATATGTGACTGGAAAAAAACTCTTTCACAAGACAGAAATGCTGACACACACACATTTTCTTGAAAATACAAAGACACGCAAACACATACACACACAAAGTTTACCCTCTCTGGCAGAGTATTCGTTGTCCTCTATGACTCTTGCCAGTCCAAAATCAGCTATTTTACAGAGGAGACTCTCTGACACCAGGACATTAGCAGCTCTCAGGTCTCTGTGAATATAATTCTTCTTCTCTATGTACGCCATGCCCTCTGCTATCTGCAACAGCACAAGGAAAATTTAGACTTCAAGAAGGGCACTGTTTCATCATTCTCACAAATTTCAGGCAGGACTGAAAAAATAAAACTGGCAGGAAACCATTGAAGAAAAATAAATACACAGTACATAATGCCTCAAACATTACAAATATCACCACACTACAGAGTCTAAATGACATCATATGCAAAATCATTCACATATGTATTTAAAAATACTCAAGAATGTAACGCACTGGTAAACTGATGCAATTTACAGGTCTGCAATTTTCTAATAATTTTGAAGGAAGTTTCCTGCAAAGAATTATGTAACTATTTACAGCAAAAACAGTCATTTTCTTGATGGAATTTCATTTAAATTTAAGCAAATATTTATTTATTATTAGAAACTTTATTCTTTATACTGTATGTTGAATTGTATGCTTGAAAAACTACACATTTTGTTCAGCTTACCAGCTGAGGTTACCCTAGAAATGAATTGGAGATAAATAACTGAAGGTGTTCTAATTGAAATTTTCTTTCAAAATTTTCCAGTGAATAATAACTTATTCCAATAATAAGTTCTTTCCAGGAAACTGGCCCATAAAATAATCCTAGAGATTAGCTTTTTATTAGCTTTTTGTGATTCATCTTCATTTAAATCATCATCAGAAAATAGGCGATGGCTTCCAAGAGTGCAAATTGGACTCTAAACAAAGACCAGTGCAAGGAAAAGGAAGCCTTGGCGGGGAAATCCGTTAGCCATTATCCATTATCCAGATATCCGCTGGCTACACTGGAAGCCCTGAAACATTGGCCTTTGCTCCCAGAAACTAAATCGTTGCCAGACAATTGGCAAAGGGTTCTGAGATTGTCAGTCAAAAGGTCTAATTAGTTTTTCATTAAGGAGAGAAGTGGATGTTTATTATAGGTAGGTCTACTTGTCTGCCTACTGGGGTTTTACAAGAAACATTTATTCATTCATCAGTCCTGCTTGGCTCTGATAGACTCATCGACCCAAGCAGCAACACCACAATGTGCTGTTGCGCTACACACCATCGCAAGAGAATTTTAAATTGATTATCAGATTTGTGCTTTTGGTTCCTTCTTTCAGTTCAACAACGGTAACAGCGGCGTAATGTCTGTTTCACAACCACAGAGGAGAGCTGTGAGAAAAAGCAGCGCATTGTAGTCAGTGTAAAAATCACCTGCGCTGAGAAATCGATGAGCTTGGGTAGTTGCAGTTTGCACGCTGCGTCACTCTTTAAGAAGTCTAGTAGGCTCCCTAAAGACAAGACAGATGAGAAATAATGTCAGTGTCTTGTATGTTTGTGTCCATGTGTGCACTGGTGGACTGTATGCTTTCTGTGTATCCATATAAAATGTTTTTGTACTGCTGCACTGATTGGAAATTGCTGCAGATAAGAATATCAGCTGAATGTGTAAAAATAAAAATTTAAAAAAGCTAATTTACCATTTGCCATAAATTCAGTGATGATATAGATGGGTTCTGTCTTGGTGACAACAGCGTAGAGCCGCACCAGCCTGTCGTGCTGCAGCGTCTTCATGACATTGGCTTCATCCAGAAAGGCTTCAACTGTCATGGTGCCTGGCTTCAGTGTCTTCACTGCTACTGTGGTTGAGTTGTTGTAGTAAGCTGATCGGACGGAAAGTGAAGGAGAATGGAGAGTATTAATACATTTCCATGAAACTCTGAAATCATCAGTGTCTTGAGTGCTACTATGAATACTGGACAATTTGAAACAGGCAATAGCTCTGAAAACGGACTTTCTTACAGTGGATGTGTATTGTATTTGCTGATGATATTACTGAGGAGGAGAATAGAATTGGACCAAGAATTGAACCCTGAGGGATGCCATAGGTCATATTTGAAACAAACAGGTTATAAAAAATTATTTTTCAAAATTTAAATTTTTAGCTTCAAAAGCAAAGTTTCCTACATGTACAACACCTTTAGCAAAAGTTCAGGAAAATAAAACATACGGCCTATTAATAAACCCCTGGATGTACACATAGCCTTTTCACTTTTCATTTTTGCATTTGAAATTGAAGTAGTATCACAAAAATAAAAATACACAGTCAGTGTTACACTAGACCTGGCATTACAGAGGTTTTAAGTTTTAGTTTTAGTTTGTCATTTTAGTTATTTATGGAATTATTTACTTGTGTCCTAATTTGTTTTTGCTTTTAAGATTCATGTGCGATAATATTTCTATTTCCATTGGGATTGTTAAAGTAATAATAATAATAATCAACTTTATTTGTGGAGCACTTATCAAAAAGTGCTTTCACAGACAGATAAAAACATTAAAATCATAGCAGTTGATAAAAGACAACAATAAAAATATGACATAACCTGCACAGTACTCTCTCCCTCTCTCTGTCATATATTTCATTACACAAATCTGACCTTTCACTAATTGTTGCTTTTTATTATGAAATACTGGGGAGATTAACAATCAGACCACTAAAAATTATCCAAATCAAACAGTCTCAGAATAGAATATTGCTCTTTGCTGCTCTGCCAATGCCAATGCTCATTTGTGGGCAGACTGAACGTTATATGAACAAAGCAACAGATATTGCAGTTACATACAGTGCAGTAATAACAAGTCACTGTGCAAGCCTGGTAATAAGCATGAATCATGATGTGCTATAAAGAAGTAGCCAGGGGAGGGGTTACAGAGAGAGTGACAGGATAAAGGAGTACAGGAGAGGGCTGCTGGTCGTACTAGTTTTATATTCATGAAACTGACTATTTCCTTAAATGAACAGGAAGAAGGAATTAACTGTGCATTCCCAGACAGGGTCAGGTGACTTATTTTGGCATGGTAGCAAACTCTTCTCCCTCTTCATACGTAAGGTCACAGATATTATGTCCTTTAATCACAGTGCTTTCTTGTCAATGTTTGAGCTACTCAAACTATACTGTCAGGGAAACAGGCTGAACCTGGTTTGTCTGAAGGGATCGCACACAGATTGCATAAAACACTATTGATAATATTGTGTTATCCATTACCATCATGGGTTTATCTAATAGTCTATAAAAGGTTTTCATATTTATATTTCCACAATTTTATATGATCTAATTGTAATTGCTTCATCATATCTTTCCGCAAGGTTAAGTGGGAGAGGTTTTATTGGATTTACTGTAGGAAACATCTTGGAGAGTCTCAGTTTTGATGGGTGTAGTCTGTTTAATCTTTTGAACTGAAACAATACATGTCTGGTGCATACAGAAGAGGAATGGACGTGCTCTTTTCCCTGATTTCTACTGCCAGATACGTTTGCCAGGCCTCTCTCAGACAGCTCAGTGTGGCTGTACAGTCTATTTGTCACCACAACGAAAACACATCTATTATATTCTCACATACAGCTTTTTAAAGATTGAAAATAACCTTTTAACATTGATAACCACATTATTTTTGGATTTATCCAGTGTATTTTGTGTGATATCATTACTACAAATAAAGTCATTCTTTCAGTATAAACCTCATTCCTGGAACCAGAAAACAGACTTCCACATTTTTACCCACCCACTCTTTTTGTTGTCATATACTTCCTTTTTCTTTCAAAGAATTGCAGCAGCAGTTGTGTAAGTGTTTAATAAAAAAATTAACACTTCCAGAACAGGAATATGCTTTTTTAAACAACTAAGAAACCTGACAAAGTATTTCATTGCCGTAATATATATATAATCCTCTCTGCACACCCCTGTCTGTTGTATATATATACACACCCACACACACACACACATATATATATATATATATACACACATACATACATACATACATACATACATACACACACACACATACACACATATATATATATATATATATATATACACACATACATATACATACACGCATATATACACACACACACACACACACACACACAGATTATAAAATTGACACTGATGCACACATGGATGTGATCTTCCTGGGCCAGTCTTCACTACAGTGTCAGGCGTGGACACATTACAGCATATTTCCAGAGATAGCAGTCAGCTCTCACAGTTAAATAGTGGGAAATACAACTTCCCTGTACTGTCCATTTCTGCAGCTCTGAATTTACATTGAATGAGAGAAAGGAATTAGAAATCCTCTGACCTGCAAAACTGAATTAGACACACTCTGCTTCAATCAACCACCAAAATCAAGGTGCCATTTGCAGGACATTTAAAGATGCTATTATAAATGAATTAGGGTGGGATTGGTGTAATTGTGTGGATGGAACATCAAAGATATTACTGATGTTTGTGCTTCTTAATTTAGTTTCTAAATAAAGACTACATTTCACATAAAGCCTATTATACCCCAAATATGGGTTATATTGTGGGTTAATAGCTTGATAAAAAGGAATTAAGTAATACTGTGTATTAACAAATAATAAGCAGGTAATAGCTTGGTATTAACAACAATGAACATACATCCGTGTGTAAAACCTTCTTTACTTTTGTTCTTCTTTTTTCTTTTAAGATGAAATGACATAGAAACTGGAAGTTTAGCATTTTGCAGCCTTGAATCATGGTTATTTGTCACACTCTGCCAGTCAGCCATGCCATGTTTTGCACTCTTCGGTTTTGGTCAGTTGATTATCTGTTATTTTGGTCTGTTGGGTATTGGGGTTCTGTCTTGTCTATTGTCTAGTGTCCAGTAACCTAGTTTGTCTGAGTTAAGTTTTGTCCTGTTTCCCAGTTGGTTCCGTCTCTGTTCCCTACTTAATTCTGTTCCTTCACTTGTTCCATGCTTCCTGTTTTCAGGTTCGGTTCCTGGTCTTGTGTTCTCTGTTTAGCCTTGTGTATTTCCTTGTTCATGTACTGGTTCTGTTGAGCTCACTTTGTACCTGTCTGTCATTTATTATAGATTTAGTCCTGCATCTTAGCTCCTAGTTCTGTGTCTCAGTTCATGTCTTAGTGTTTACTGTTGGTCTATGTACTTCTGTGTTATTTTGCCCTTGTCTGCTCTGTGTTCTCTTTAATCCCAGCTTCAGTCTGTTTTCATTGTTGGTTGTAGTTCTTCGTGATCTGTCTGCTTGTGTCTTTATTAGTTTCTGATCTGTTATGTGTTCAGTAACCTGTGTCATGTCTGTTCCCCCAGTTATCACTCTGCATGCCAGTCTCTCTGGGCCTTTCCGAAACTAGACCCTGTTTCACTTCCACTCCGACACGGAGTGAACTCTGGTCGGAGTCATCCTCCAGGCCAAATCAAGCTCCCTAACCCGCGTAGGGTTTAAAAACAGCGGCATCCTTCGGACGAACTACCCTCTCTCCCCAGCATAAATAGGATCTGACGTTACTGCTGCACTCACTGCTATAATACGTGTGTCAAATAAACAACAGCGGTATTAAGATTCAGGATTGATGTTGAGGAAAAGTGTGTTTTTTTTCAATAACGAAACTGTAACTGTATAAATATATATATATATATTATAAAAAGACTGATATTCATTGTAAAGAAAAGCCTATTTATTTGAACCTCTTTAACTTAGCCTATTTGAAAAATGTTACATTCACAAATACAACATTTCAATATAAATCAAATGTTGTTAACCTGTGAATGGTGACGTGACAATGTCAATGTAGTTTCAAAATAAGAAATTCTACATGTTAACTGGCGAAGTCACACGGTACGCAAATTGAAAGAAAGGTCCACACACCTTCAACAAGCCAGCATCGGTGCTGACTCAGCATTTGAGGGTTTAACAACCCACTACCACTCCGACCTCATTGGTTTCAGATGGCACTCAATGTGGCATACCCTCCGCACGAACGCACAAACAGAGTGGAAGTAGGTAGGGAGAGGGAGTAGCAAGCAGTTCCTGTTTTCCCCTGCTCTCTCTGCCTGTGCCTCGTTAGCCTCATGTCCCTCTCCTGTGTACCTCCTCCCAGCTCGTTAACCCTGTGTATATTTCCTTGCTTGCTTCCCTCAGTCTCGGTCCGGTCATTGTAGCTTGTAATGCTCTGTACAGTGATGTCCTCTGTCTGCCTGTTTTTTCCCCCGCCAGTTCTTGGATTACCAGTTTCATTATTTATTTTACTTTGAATACCCTGGACTCAGCCACTGTGTTTGTAAGTGTGCTCGCCTTTTGTTTAATTAAATCTTTGAACTGAACCTGTCAGCCTTGTTTCCTGCATTTGGGTCCTCCAACATGCTCACCCAACCACGCATCCTTACATTACTACACAAAACAACTAACGTACATCTGCATTCAATGACAATGCCCTTTTTTGTAGTTGTGGGGTGGTGTTTTTATCACCACGTCAAATCCCCCAACCCGAGGAGGCAGTCTGCTGTCTATTGCTACAAGCCCCAACTGAAACAAATCCAGCGTTGTTGAACCTGCTGGGAGCTATAACTCCCACTAGCCACACACCTTTCCATCACAACAAGTTACAAGGAGCATCACAGGGAGCTCATTGTGGCCTGGTCCCAAAGGGGGGTTAATATTCCCTCCATCTACTCTTGAGCATAAGAAGCTGTTCTTAGTCAAGGTTACTGGTAAAATCCAGGCAAAATTTTTGTCTTCACTCACCCATCCAGACTTCTCCAAACTGTCCAGCTCCGAGTTTCTTCACCATCTTGATTGACTCTTTAGAAATCTCCCAGGCATCTTTATCCCATGGCTTCTGAACATTGGGCTTCACACACGGACGGTCCAATTTACGACACAGGCCATCCGCTTTGTCTAGAAGGTACACACACGGAGATACAGCTTCAGTGTTCAATTTTCCTTGGTAATGAATAACATGGCATACTTATTCAAGTAATGCGGAAACTGAATCACATTGTTATATAAATAAATGTTTCTCATGAGTAAAGGTGTTTACACAAATAATAACAAAATCAACAACTCATATTAAACACATTAGTGTGGCAGGGTGAAATTTTCTTCAACAATATTAAGCGCCTCCATTCAAGAGTCACACTCACTGTGGTAATGTTTGATCATGCTGCCGATGTCCCTGAAGGAGATTTTAGGAGAGATGTAGTAGCCGCCATTATCCATCATCCTGATTTTATAGTGTTTGACTGAATCTGTCCCCTGGGCATCCACATCCCTGATGGACAATGAGTAGCTTCCTGTGGGAAAACAATCAAGTAAAAGCGAGTGAGTAGCAATTAGAAATGGTTGAATTGAAGCTCCATGAACTGAATGTGGGAAATATTTGTGCATAAATATCTGTCTCTTGGGGCTGCTTCCAAAGCCTACCTTTTGATGTTTCACTTTCCCTGATAAGATAAGACCCTGGTTTGTTTGCGGGCGCCAACAGCTGCCTTTCTGAATCCTTTCTTGTGATGTCTTTGAAAAACCACCTGCAATGAACAGGAAATGCACTGAATATACAAAATGGACATTTTACTCATTGCCAACTATTGGTTGACCTGTTTATTTGGTTGTCCTAAAGATTGAAAATCCTCCATTGTGATTGGTAGATTAATTATGGAAAGTTAATAAAGAATAGTGGCTTTCAATCATCATCCTGTAATTCATATAGATTTGTACAATGTACATTGCAATGAAAATTGTCAGCATGAAACAAAAGCACTATATGGAGAACAATATAAAGTAATTTATATGTATGCAGCTACTCACTCTTCTGTTTCTATGGTGTCAACTTGGGCAACATAATTGGATGGGATGAATCCTTCTTTGTTTGTTGTCAAAGATCTTGCTTTCCACCACTCCCCGTGTCTGCAGGAAATATAAATCTATTTTAGCACATCGTCATTTGATGTCAGTGTTGACAGTGCCTTCTGCAAAACCTGGGTGTACTAGACTAGACCCTGATTTTCCACAGGTTCCATCTTAAGTGGCTTTAAAGTAGAATAAAAAATTATGTAGACAAGAATACCAGATTTCCATTCATCAGCATCTTCCAACAATTTATTGCAATTATAAGGAGCTCACAGTGAAAGAAACAAAGTTTTTTATTGCATGCACCACTACATCAAACTGAAATCTGTCTAATGCCTTAAGCACCATTTAATGAGTACTTCTTTCAAATTCAACCTGATATATATTGGTATCATTTGAAATTTTAGTTTGAAAACTTGTGATGCAAGAGTTGGGTGGACCAGTGGGTCTTTCAGAGTTGAAGAGGTTACGGTAAACTGTACCCGACTCTGACAGTCTCTTTATGGTGTGCAGTTGAAATAGCTAAATTTCTTATCTTGTGTAAGAGTTCATCTTTGGTTCTTTCCTTACATGATGCAATGTTATAAATGATGAATAACATTTAAGCAGTCTACCATCAGTATCGGACACTTACTCCTCTAAGATTTTCATCTTCTCTCCTTTCTTGAATCCTAAGTCATCAGGATGCACAGCTTGATACGGGTAAAGGCTGACCATTATTTTACCAACGCCCCTTTGCTCTAAAGGAGGATATAGAAAAACATATTGAGAAATCTCACAGCTTATTTTAATCATGCAATCTGTGTCACACACAGTGCAAGCTTTCATACAGAAATGTCAGACAAAGGTTAAAGAGATAATGTACAAACCAACACCTCTATATATAGTATAGTACAAGTGACCCATTCACAAGCAACCTCAACATATTACAGAGTGTAGATGTTTCACTGGTTATCAATATCATCATCATCCTCTACTGAGTAAAGTATATCTGGAAAAACATTAATCTCATTCGGTATGTACACACAATACTTAATAAGTATTCTTTCATGTCAGTTGCACATTGTCAGTCCAGCATTAGCCAACATCTAGTACTGGTTTGTGTTAAGATAGTCTGGAAGGATTAGCTAGGTCACTTGCCTTGCAAGCTGGAGATTTAGTTGCCATTTACAATACACTGAAATTAAAGAATACGTTCACATATGTTACAGTATAATTCTCACATGCACAATTTATATTGAACAAGTTATTGATGGCTACATTCTCAAATTCAGCCCAAAGCCCAAATATAAGGCTTTGGTAATCTGAGTTAGCTAAATCAAATGGGTCTTTTACAGTAGTTAAGTTACAGTCTTTTAAGTACAAAGTGTTTTGTTGAGCTACAACTGTAGAAAAGTTTTTCTTGCTTGATTTTCCTTTTATCACAGTTGTTTTCTTAATTAGTACTTTAGTAAATGCTAAACAAAGTCTATTGAAACAAAGATAGACAAGGGGTTGTAACATTTTTGACATTTCTGTTTGTATCTTTGAGCTCTTTTAAGCCAGTGCGTTCAAAATGCAGCTAGTTACATGTGTATGCTATTAAATGTTCTATCTGTTTTCTCTGCATCTGTATCTTAGTTGCTGTCAGTCACAGTAGTGACATGGTAGTGAACATAATAATACAACTTGACAAAATGTGCAAATGTGCACCAGCTAAATGTGTGTGTGTGTGTGTGTGTGTGTGTCAGACACATACTGAAATTCAATCAAAACTTATTAATACAACTAAACATTTTGTTGGGTTGTAACATTTGTATTGCTGTCATTGTTGTTCAACTAACCCAGACTCTTGTAGCCATGAACTAGCTTGCCTTACAGCTTATAGCTAAAACATTAGCACTAACAACTAACATGAAAGATATCTAGGTTACATAGACATGTAATAAATGTAATTAAAGTTTGATGAGTTTTACTACAAGACAAGCAGGCAAATGCAAAAACAAAAACAAAAATAAATTAAGTAAAAAAAATCTTCTTACCTCAAAACAATGATTTTCCTTCTAAAATTGGGTGCTACTTTTTCACATGTGGAATAAGGACTAAACTGAGCATGTGCAGAGTGAATCAGGTGATTCGTAACTGGTTCCTGATGTGCTACAAAACTAGCAGGAACTTTTTTCCTGCCGGAGTGTAGAAACGTTCTGCCCTACAGTGCTGTGATTAGCTAATACTCATCACTTGCATGCGTCCTTGTGATTGGATGCACAAGCGTAAATACGTGTATACGTGCATGTATATAAATAACTGTATACCCTTATTTATTTATATGTAAATATATTTTAATAAAGGCCTACACTTAATTATTTGTTGTGTGTGTAGCATGAAGATACTACAAATTTTGTTTCATAATGCAGCCTTGTGCTGTATAATGACTAATAAGCTACATTGTACCTTGAAACCTATAGGTGACGTCACAGGGACTATGCCCACTTCTTTTATACAGCCAGTGATTACAACTGACCCGTTTTACAACCATCCCCGGTCTCCCCTGCTTCTTCTTTCAAAATGGAAAGGTATCCAACAATTTTTACACCAGCACAAGAGAGAATGAAACAAACATAAAGAAATAAAGAATGTGGCGTACCTTCCATCTTCTGAAACATCTGACCAGGTAACAGAGAATTATTCTGTAAAGACAGACCAAGAGTTTTCAGGATGAGAAACAAGAGTTGTGTGATAACACAGACATCTATAACTGCTTCTAACACAAAAGTAATATTAAAGAGGTGGTATTATGCTTTTTGGCTTTTTCCCTCTCCTTTATTGAGTTATATTTCTTTTTTGTGCATGTAACAGGTTTGCAAAGTGAAAAAGCCCAAAGTCCAGCCCAAAGGGAGTTCCCATCTCCCACAGAAAACTCTGCTCTGAACCGCTTGAAAACAGCTCGTTTGTAGTTCAGCCCTTCACTTCCTTTACTTGTGACGTCACAATGAAAACGCGTCATAAAGCTTGCCAAGCAGCTAGCAGGGGTCAGACACGACCTTAAACCAAGCTAGTCTGAGCGGAGGCCCTTTGGCTCGACTCGCCTTTGTTTGGTTTCCCATTGTAGAAAAGTTGCTTCCAGGTACTTTTTTTCATATCATCTCACCTCCATCGAGGTTCCAAGCGAGCTGAGGGAAACTAAAATGCTGATTGGTCAGAGAGAATATTCACTATTCACAGTTTTTGTATGGAATTTCATCACTAAATCCACTTCTAAGAAGTTTTGAGGTGCCAAATCAGCTGTGTAGATTTTGAGATTGAGTTGAGGAGCTCCGCAAATGAAGCCTGTGCCGACCCGCGGGAGGAGCGTGTGAGGCCGGCCAGCCGCCCGCTCACAGAGCCCTCTGCTCCCGCCGTCACACGGACCGCTGCAGCAACAACGGCAGAGCAAAACACAGCTGGAAGGTTTTCATACCGCTTATCTGTCTTTATATTCTGAGTAATGTTGAAACGTTTTAACTTAAAAAAGAGAAAGCTCTGTGGATCGCTGGTGTGTGTGTCGCATTGAACATTACGTCGCGGCAGTTGTGTGTGGCGTCGCTATGACGACAAGCTACGTACTATCTGTGCGTACTACCTGCAACGGAAAACGGAGCAGGGCCGAGTAGAGTCGAGTAGGGCCGAGTCGAGTAGGGCCGAGTAGAGAGTCGAGTAGGGTCGAGTAGGGCCGAGTAGAGTCGAGTAGAGTCGAGTAGAGTCGAGTCTATCGATTTGCGCTATGGTAGCATTTTTCGGCAAGGCAGCATAGATCGTCAGAACACCGGCAACAGTTCAACGTTTAGTCCTAAAAGACGATGCAACTGCGACTCTGTTTGGGCCTGGAAATCCACAATCACAAGCTGTAAGTATGCTTTATTGGTTGTGAATTATATTTAATATAAACACTGCAATGTAACTTCAGACTGTTCAAGTGCGGAGTTGTTGTAAACGTTGGCTAACACAGCTAAAGTTATAACTATAATGCTAATGTTACACCTGATGTGAAAAATTGTTGAAGTGATTTTTGAAGTGGTTTATGGTAAGATGTGGAACAATGATGAGTAACTTACCATAATTACTATCTGCTAGGTTAAGGTCTCAGTCTGAAGAGGCTTTGATTTGGATCACACTTCCTTGTTTCGACCCGCCTTTCTCTGCTTCTGATTGGCTAGTAGTCCTTACCTGGGAACTGCGCATGTGCAACTCCCAGCAAAGATTTTGTACAAGTAAGATGCATCACTCTGTAGCTCAAGAGCGGAGCGTACAACACACAGGGTGAAAAGAGGAGCTGCAGCGATGTGCAGTATGAGGGGAAAATATGGTGTTTTTTGAAAGTTAGACCATGTAAACCTGTTCTGGTACAACCCCTAAATAAGATTTTGAACCTGAAAATGAGCATAATACCACCTCTTTAAGAATAATTATCTATCTATCTATCTATCTTCCATTATTTTAACTGGCATATTATCCTTGTTGGACTATGGACTTTCACAATTTCATTATTTCCTGATAGACGTCATCATGTGAGACAGGGAAGTTCTGTTCATTGGGAAATATAGAGTAGCTATTTTTTGCAAATGAGTAGGAAAGGGCGGATCTGAATTGTAAAATACTCTCTTGAGAACTGAGTCATTTCACAACATTCTTTATTTAGTGTAATGAAGGTCAAGGCAAAACCTCTACAGTGATTATGGGTATTTTCATCTTCACTATTCCATTTGTTGAATTTTGAAATTAACCAGGACACATTAAATAAATAAATGATTGATTTCTATGCTGTGACTTTTCTTTGGTTTTCACTTTCGGCTAAAATCAGCACCACTACACACTGCAAATGTTATCTCAAGGAACAGAAAACAGTGTCTTATTGTCTATAACTGAAATTTGTGTTTTGGTCAGCCCAGCTGTCTGACTACTTACTATGTTGTTTTTTGTACTGGAGGTAGGATCTCTGACATAGTGCGTTTGCTCGGTACGTACAGTCTGCTGGTTGATCTTTTTCTCCACTCCTCCGCTCAGAGTTTCGCTCAGCGTGGACTTCATACAGCCCATCCTGCCTGCATGAGGAAGTGAGAAAAAGGAAGAGAGAACTGGACTGTTACACATTTGCCATTTACAGCTGCTGAAGCCAGCACCACTTAAAATGTTTTCTACCCCAACACCTGTCACTTTTTGTCTCTGGAATGTAAAAAATAGCACAGAACTAAACTAGCGATGTGATCATTTTATCCTTTTTTATCACTTGGTGTCAAAGAGGAAATGCTAACATACGCTTTTAAACTAGGCTAACAAAAAGTTACTCTATGTCTCAAATTAACCTGCTGCGGTATAAATCTCTTTCTACTCTGCATGTAAAAGCTCTAATCATCTGACCAACAAATCCAACAAATACTTCTGTTTGCAGAGCTTGTGGTCGAAATTAGTCTTTTTTTTTCTTTTTTTTTTGCTACAATTTAGTTATTGTTTCTATCATCAGAGTATAATATGAAGGAGGAGTAGAGCTCTATGACACAGATAGTATTGAGAGTTGTAATGGTGTATATACTGTAATAAGTATTTCACATTATGCAATATACAAAAAGGAGCAACTGAAAATCTGTCCTGGAAGAAGTATTTAGAAAGCAATACCCCAATTTAAAAATACTAATTTGCAAGCAGAGGTGCTGCATTCAAAATTATACTGAAGGTAGGTACAAAGTATGGCAACCAAAAGTACATTTAAATACATTTACTCATTTTGCAGACACTTTTATCTAAAGTGACTTACATATGAGGAACCACATACAAGCATCAGTAAAGTGAGAGATCTATGAGCAACAATAGATATTAGTATGATAACGCATACGGCAACAATGGGATAAATAACTAGAGGAAGAAAACAGTAATTATAACTCTAGCTCTCTGTACTGACAAGTCTGCTCTGCAGGTTTAAATAAGGTTTCTTTGCCAGTGGCATTTGCTAGACAGTGAGTGACTTTGTATTTGTTATGTAGCAAATCTAGCTTGCCCAGAGTACATTTGAATCTCAGATTTTTAGGGAAGTAGAGGTAGACGAATGTGAAAACACCTCTCTGGTGACGAACTTTGCATACATACAAGTCAGTAAAGTCGAGGTGTGACAGTTTAGGACGCATAAACATAAAAAATAATTTTAAATGGATTTTTGAGACTCTGAGTGAGGCAGGCTACCCCTACTTCCAGTCTTTATGCTAAGCTAGGCTAATCACTACCTTGCTCCAGCTTGCTACATAATGTACAGTAACAAGAGTTGTATCTTCTCATCTAATTCTTAAAAAGAAAGCAAATGAGTAAATTTTCTAAAATGTCAAGCTATTCTATTGACTAAGTGTTATAGTATCAAAATTCATGGAAAGTTGGACACAAACTTTCCGGCATCTCTGGTAACAAATTTTTATGCTTTCCACCTGACCTTCTACCTGATGTCACACTTCCTGGATTGGAAAATAAACATTGCCAGTGATCATAATCCAGGCAGCAATGAGATGAGGTGAAAATATGATGGTGTTTTAATAGTTACTTTAATACAATTCAAAACATTGAGCTTGGAGGAAACTCTTAAAGGAGCTGAAATTAAATTAAGAGTTATATTAGTCTGGCTTCCAATGAACAGTTTTATTGTTGTGTTTATCTAAGTATAATGCAATATATTTCTGAAGTAAAAGGATTTAGTTTGCATTAGGGTTGACCCCAAATCCAAGATTCGATGCTTAGATCGGCGGAGCCTGATTCGACAGGCGATATGGGGGTGCTCAACATCTGATTTTACATAGAACTAACAGTTTTCTCCCAATAAGTTAATATACAGCCTATTACAATATATATTTCAATGTTTAATGCTGTAAATAAACATGTAAAAAGAATAAAACTTTCAATAAATGTTTTTAAAGTGCGTGAATAAATCCAAAATTGTAATCTTAACCCTGGGTCGTCAGCGCGCATGTGTAGGTGTAGTGTGTATGTGTGTAGTGGCAGAAGAGGAACACTTGCTGAAGAGACGGAGCCCCAGCTTCACAGGTGTTGGTTCTGAGTTGTCCGCATCTCGTGTGACTTTTGGATAATTTACCACCGTTGATGTACCACACAAAGAATATTTTATCGTTTTTGAATAGCCGGTTACTTGAAATAGTCTATTTCAAGTAACCGTGAAGTGCATGCAGTTGTCGGCAGCACGTCAATAAACGGTAAATGGCAGGCGAAAGACAGAAAAGGGTCAACAATAAACCCCATGATTAGACTATCTGTGGACTATCTATAGGCAGGACTTGACAATTCTGATTCGACTTTGTAAATCCTTGGTCGGGGAGGATTGCCGTGTTAGTTTGTTTTTGTGGCTTGGAGGTGGGCTGTTTTCTGCTGACCCACAGGAAACCCACAAACACTGACATCATGATCTACGTGCACAGATACGTATATGTACAACCAAATAACCACATGATCTTTTTAAACTTGGGTGTTGTTTCAAAGAAGGTGTATAGCAACTACAAGAAGAAAGATCAAATAGACCACAATCCATAACATCAAAAAGAAAGACTATAATATGAAAGTTATGTTTCGTGCAATATGGTGTGTAGCTCTGTGATGGTCTTTGAGAGTGTTTTGAACAGTTTTGTCAGATATGTACCTTCTGCTTTTTAGCCATGCTGGCTGTTTGGCCCTATGATGGAGTTTGCAATATGGGCAATAAATAAATAGTGTCAGTCAAGGCATATTTATTCGAACTTTGGACCCATTAGAGAATATTTAACCACTTTGTCAGCTTGATGTAGTCCACTTTATATATATATATATATACTATATACTATACTATATAATATATACTGTCGGTTAAATGTTTAGTGTTTACTTCCTTATTCATTCCATATTTTATAATGTTCCTACTTTTGGTCTAGTCGCCTTGCTAAAGTCAGTTTTGGTGTTTGTTAAAGCTGGTGTAGGCAAAGTTGGAGAACTAGCAAGAGACCCAATAAATGCTGTCAGGATGTGAAGAGAATTTCAATAAGTATAACAACAAATGCTTCTGAAAAAAATTTCCTACCCCAGCTTTAAAGAACTGCTTTTATTTATTCTACTGGTATATCTAACCATTGTGTGTACATGTGAATTGTCTCCTTAGTTGCAGATGTTTTGCTTACGATGCAAGAGTCCAGCTGAGTCCCGTCGGCTGTGATATTTTACATCTGACATTATTCAAATGTATTCAGTCATAACATAATACATATTTGCTGTACATTTCTGAGGGCCGTACAGTAATACAGAGACAACACCCACACATACACAAAAAAAAACAAACAGTAATACTGATAGTTCAGATAGAGCTTCGAGTAATTATAATTTCATAATAATGAACTACACAAACACAACCTTTTACAAGAGATTATGGCCAAAGGTGCATAACTAAACAACAAGGTCGAGATGAAATGAACTGTATTGATAGGATGCAGGGAAACTGAGGCATCACAGCAGCAGAAGTACATGCTGGTCATAAATGAACACCTGTTTTCTAAAACAGGAAACAAAGTTGCATTAGTGAGCATCAAAAACAGAGACAAAAGGAATACACTTAGCTAGTCTTGTGAGCCAATGAAAGCTCTTTAAAACAGCAGGAAACCTAGAACTGTTGTAAGGAGACAAAGGATCTCACGTCAGATCACACTTCAAAGGTCAAGAACTCCAATAAGGAACAACGAAGCACATAGTAAAACCATAAAGAAAAACTGTTTTTCTAAAAGGAACTAAAAAGACACTTCAGTAACACTCCCTTGTCGTGACCCTTGTTTACCAACTGTACTTTTGTTCCCAAAGGAGTTAAATTTATGATACATTTGAGCATGCAAAACAATAGTGTTTGAGTCCAGAAAGAGAGCCACCACAACACATACGCACACAATTCCTGACTTACAGATGGGTCTTAAAGATGGTGTGATGTTTGAGGGGATTTGTACCAATGAAAGTTGTTTTCCTAAGTAAGTAATATTTAATTGAAAATGGTATTTTATACACATTTCACTTTTAAAAAATATTGCTCCTCCAGCAATTTGTAAATTGCAGTATGCCACATTGCGATTTTGATTAAAATACGATTAATTGTTCAGCCCTACTTTAAACATCCAATAGCAGCTTCACACCTTTACGCTCACCCTTGTCTACCACATAATGTTACTTTTGTTCCTAAGAAAATTAGAGTAATAGTGAGCAAGCAAAAGATCGAGCACGGTCAGCCCAATGGCAAACAAAAAAGGGGTGCTTAGTGTGTTCAAATTATGTCTATATAGATGTTTATGAATCAAAAAGACAGTAAGTAAGTGCTTACCGCTCTTAGAGTGTATCCCTGGTCAAGGAAACAGTTCATCCACTGTGAAGAAGTTCTTTAATCCTCAGATTTCTCCTCTGTGTTTTTCATCTGACTGACTGACAGACTGATATTTGGCTTGTCCAGTGGTTCAGCCCATCGACATGGACTGTTAAACACACCAGAATGAGGAACTCAGAGAAACTAGTGGGGGGATTTTTTCTTTCTTACTGAAACTTCCTGGTACAATTGTCTAATGATTATTTGCATAATCAGCAACACACACACCCGCACAGACACACACTGGGGCACCGCAGACAGATGGTCTTTTAGGTCTTTATGTGGGAACACTACATTTGCTAATGTTGAAGTAGAGAAGACTTTGAAAATGTCATAAAAACATATGAAGAAACAGAACTCATTTGAGGAACTGCAACCCTTTTAATGGCCTTTCACATTTCACTTATTTATTTTCATCAAATACTTGATTTCAAAATTGTCTATGGCATGACGTGTGTTAAACGTAATCTATATAATGTAGTATTTACCACAATTTTAATGTCATGAATGTTTTAGTGTCAAGTTTTATAAATTCTCCCACAGTGCTACCTGTTGGCCAAATGACAGCAGTACAACATGACAAGAAACGTTTTCATCGTCATCAGTTATTTATTTTGTTTGGACGGCACACAGAGTAGAAAATATGGTTACCGGCAGTCAGACAAACACCTACACATTTAGCAGAATCATGCACCTTTCACATTTCTACATGCAGAATTATGAACAGCCGGGTTTACACAGTGTTGGTAAAGCGGGTGTGAGTCACTATACAGTCACATGGCAGTTTACAACTAGAAAATCTGATTGAATGAGTATAAGAAAGAATTATATTTGCCCTATTTTCATCAGCAGGAATAAGAATCAGAGACAGTCAAGTTGCAGTATTACAGTAAGATTATACTGGGGGGAAAGTAACAAAATACACAGTTTTAAAAGTGCATGCATGTTCGTCTTTGTGGATGATGATCATGGGATGTATCCATTATTACACAATGAAGCAGGAATGTATTTCAGCCTCAATGACAGAGATATAAACTTTCACACAAACATGTTACACTGGAAGCTCCACTGAGTATTGCATATCTACATTTAAGGAATAGTTTTGGGAAATATACTTATTCACATTACTGCTGGGAGTTAGATGGGAAGATCAATACCACTTTCTCATCTGTACTCTGTACTAAATGTAGCTGGAGCCAGCAACAGGTTAGCTTAGGTTAGCTAACTATGTTATCTGCCTTATCTAAGGTTGGTCATATATCAACACCTGTCTTCTGAAACAAGAAAAACAAAATTGTTCCTCCTTCGCCAGTTTCGTTTTTTACACTACACAGTTTTTGTACGAACTAAACAAACAAAATATAAATACAACATGAAAGTGATATCAATCCTCTAATCTCATTCTAGGCAAAAGGCGAATAAGCGTATTTCCCAAAACTACTCATTTAAGGTGTGATTATAATGGCATCATTAGAAAAGTAAATTAAAAAAGTATAAACATTTAAAAGATAGTACACCCTCATCATTTCTATTTCTAAACACAGAGCCGTCGAAATGTATCATCCATACTCAAAATGTAAATGTGTTGTTGGTCAACAGAACACTGTCACACCACCACCCCAGTGCTCTGCCACAGTACAGGCCAGATTCACATACAGTATGCCTGGATTTTGACCATCAAACACAACAGAATCAGTGAACGCACCTTTCAACAGATAAAGTTGTTTGTTCATGGTGTTTTCCTGTTCTACTACAGCTGAGTAGTCCAATTCCCTCTACAGTATTGTCAATTTAAAGGAAGCACAAGCCATTAATTGGCAATATAATCTCTATCAGCATCACTACAAACATGCTACTCCTACCGTGACCCATTACATCAGCACGTCTCGGTGGTCTTACAGACTGCTTGCACAACTACCAAACTCACATAGGATCTCTGTCTATTTTCTCTTTTTATTCCAATCACCCAGCCTGAGTGTTTAGTAACTAAGACTGAAAGTAAAATCAGCTGTACAAGAGCTACGAATGTGTCTTTCTGCTTCCTCCAACTC
Source organism: Micropterus dolomieu (assembly GCF_021292245.1). Taxonomy (NCBI): domain Eukaryota; kingdom Metazoa; phylum Chordata; class Actinopteri; order Centrarchiformes; family Centrarchidae; genus Micropterus; species Micropterus dolomieu. The sequence goes on from NC_060155.1 coordinate 24,801,999, forward strand.
TGAAATACTCCCCCGCCAATAGTCTGTCATTATATTGCACAGCAGAGCCACAGGGACATGAGAGCACTGGGTGATCACATCGCAGCACAGCGCCTCTACAGTGGATTTTAAGGGGTCAGCGCCCTGCTTATCGGCACCTCAGAAGTGGTGGTGCTACCCTCCGGCTACCAGCCCACTTTGGAAAAACGGCTTCATCACAATGGCAGCTGGAATCCACCTCGCAACTCTCTGTCCACGGGTCGGAGGAGTATGTGACAAGTTAGCTGTTCCTCTGCCCAGCCTCTCTGTGGGCCGAGGAAGAAGAGGAGCTCTGGCTGTCCTCAGCGTCGTCTCCATCTGCAGGACATACATATTCATATGATTATATTAGTGTTTTTGCTTGTTTTGATGTTTGCAATTCAGGTCCAGCTTTTTTATCGACACTACTGCCGTGGCTCTAGAGATGGAAATATTGGTCTGTTGATTGCCCTATAGATCCACCATGCACTTTGATCAGTTGAAAATTTTAATTTGCCAGATACTTGGTTTGCGGCCAAATTCCTGGTAAACTAGTTCCCATCAGTCTCAGCTGTACTTTGTCTTTAGTGTTAATTAGAAAATGTTTGCATTCTAATATGCTAAATTAAGATGGTGAACCTGCATATTACCTGCTAAACATCAGTATGTCATGCCACTGTGAGCATGTTTCTTGATGTTAGCCTTTTAGCTCACAGAGCTGCTAGAATGGTTGTAGACTCTTAGTCTTATAATATTGATAGATGTCTTTTTCCTGCCCTTAATTCACAACATTGTTGTGTAAGATTCAACTCACGAAGGCTAACCGTCACCCCAAATTAAACATTTGTTATCTCAGCCAGCTTTGTAATTGCCCCTAAAACAAGCAAATTGCACAACAAACACCAGATACGAAGCATTTACCAGCCTTCTAGTCCTGATGTTTTGACTGAATTATGTAAGTGCAAGACTTGTCAGTGAGGAGATCTGGCATACAGAGCTAAAAGGGCAATGCTGATGGAAGGTAGTATGTAAAACACTCCAGTTTAATGCAGTAGTTTACCTCCCCCTCCTGCGTTGATGTGCAGCTGGGACAGAGACAGGGTGAGGGACAGTTCCCGTCCCTCGGGGTCGGTGGGACTCTGCAGGATGTCATGCATGGCGTTCCTGCGTCCCGTCCTGCCAGAGGCGATGAAGTCTGCGTATGTGGCCTCAACATCAGACATCGCTCGTGCATCGTCCACACAGCAACTACTACAAGAAGAGCAGCTGTGAATTTATCTAAACACACACCTCTAGAGGTTCACCTCCATCCATCACAGTGTGCAAATTCATTAAAGAAGGGCAAAGTTGCTTGACAGACCCTTTCAACACTTAACTAACTTTTATATTATACATGTGATATGCATATTTCTTATGATGTACAATATTACTTTGCAGATATTTTGATTATTTTTAACCCGCTATTAGGCTAAAGGGACTGAATTAGTCATGTATCAAGTCTAAACAGCTGTGCTTTTCATGAATTTCACAGCTTTAAAAGTCTGAAGTATCTCGTGCTAAACCAGGCAGCCCGTTCATAGTTAGGCCCACAGGTCAAGTATCTGGTAGCCTGTAAGCCCGGGACCACAAGTCAAATTAGATTCCCATAATAACTCAAGACGCCGTCTTATTGTGTCTAAGTCCAGTTTTATGCATTATCTTACCTTCAGTGATAGCTCTACCAGTGTTGTAACCCCCAGCTACATGTCTAGGGAGTGACTTAACCTACAAAGCAGCAATGCAGGCCCGACATCACGTCAAACGATGCAACAAAACAAAACAAAAAAAAAACACCGAAACCGACGAGCGTCCAGTAGGTGAAGATGCAGAGGCCTCACACTATGGACCGCGGCTACTCAGTGCATGGGAATAATTTAACAATATTAATCACATCAGAAGGATGGCCTGAGAAGTCCCCCGTCTATTTTCCATGGCCGTCGCATCTTCCTCCTTCGCGACCAATGAGCGGCCAGCAAACCGCATCTGAGCGCTGATTGGACCGGAGACACAAAAGGATGCGAGGAGAGAGCTTTGGGAAGCACCAAGGCTTGTGCTGCATTCGCGATCAGCTCGTAAATCTCAGCAAACTGACTAAAATCTCTATCCACCTATCTAGGTGATAGGTATGATGTTTTTGGCTATTTGGCTGTTGTTGTATTGATTAAACAGGCAAAAAGCAAAAGAGTGATCGATAAAAAGCAATTCTGTACTGTAGTTTCAAGAGTGCTTTTGCAGACTAATGCAGATTAGCCAAAGAAAAAAAGGTAGGGGTTGGGGTGGGGACTAAAAATTTAAGTATAACATGAATATCATGAATATAAATGGTAAAATGATAAATTTGAATTTTATAATGACACTTCCACAACATTTAATATGCTCTTAACTTAGAGTAATTACAAGAATATCAGTGTTTACAGCTTTATGACTTTATAGGCATATTTTTATTCTTATCACAGCTATTGAAACTACGGTATCATGTGATGCAGTGGAGTGTAAACTATCCAAACGTTGAGAATGCACTTAGTTTATCTTTATATGCACTCTTTCTTGAGTACATTAATTCATCATTAGAGGAAATGAGAGGAAACAAGAAAACGCCAGGAAACACTTTGGTGCAATACCTGTTCACACCACGGGGTGGCGCTGCTGTCAGCATGAATATATCCAGCTGCCAGTGCCAAATAGTCACCACCACAAATTCGAGCTCAGATTTGTGAAATAACTCCAAATTTACTGGAGTCAGTAAACAAATGTCTTGTGGCTGTATGATTATGAAAGTACATTTCATGTATATTTAATATAAAACTTCAATGTAAGAGTTGTTTACAAGCCACATCCAAATACAACCATAGATTCTAACAAAATGAACAGACCATGTATTTCTCTTTCCACAAAGGATGTGCACCAACAAATATATGTTTAATCTGACATGAATTCCGAAACTCTGATTCATCCCTTGTAACCAAAATGTAACTATTGACAGACAAAAATATTACTGTATCAGATTAATATTTAAAGGGAGAGTAAGTGATTAAGGATTGTTAATATTTAAACAAACACACCCCTCCCTAACTGGAATTTGCATAGTTATTCTTGCTACCTTGAACGCTGAGCCCTAAAGGTTGCCTACAAAAAGAACGCAATAAGGTACCCAGGTGACACACTGGGATGAGAACGGTTTCCTCCTGTGCACGAGCACTGACGCCACATGTTGCTGATTGGCTGGAACAATGTTGTGTGGCTACGTCCACACCATTTTCTTTGTTTTCCATAAACAGCAACCTCCAAACTCGTTACATATGGTCAAGACCCGTTGGTGTCAGTTTGCTAAGGATCCCCTTAGCGTCATAGTTCAAGGCAGTGGGGGAAGGCCTGTAGTGTCAGCTTCAGGCAGTAAAGGTAGGTATAAGATATTTAACACAAAAGAAGGTGGTTGGGGTGGATGGAGGGCCAGAAACCGGACTTTCAATGAGGAGATTGGTGTTTGTGTCCCTTGTGAAACAAAGAGTCAACATTAAATATTTTTATTTAAGTTACGTAGGTTATGTAAATTGCGTAACTTACGCAAGTTAACTTACACTGACGTATGTAGTTATTTTAACCCAAACCATGATCTTTTCCCAACCTTAACCAAGTAGTTTTGTGCCTAAACTTAACCAAACTGAAACGTTTCACAACTTTAACAATGCGTTGTTTCAAAATGGCGATGTTTTGCAAGGTAAATTTTTTTTTGCAAGTCTAACCGGATCTTGCATATTTATTGTTGCCAACTGTTGCTAACCAGACGCCAATAAACGTTTAAAGGGCTACTCAGATCGTTAAAAGCCAAGCCTCCATATGTGACGAGTCAGGAGTGAGAATGTGTTCATTCAACAGAATCTAAAAGTACTGCATTCATCACTGGGCTGTGTGAGGATGGGGTGTCAGCGGACTAAGGGGCCATTTCTGATATGTTATTGATCTCATATTGAAATCCCTTTACCTCAGGAGATGCTGTACTGCACCAAGTGACAAATCACAATACTGTGTCATTGCCCTTTGGGCGAACAACATCCAAAATGGTTCTCCACAATCTTCATCATTTTCCAAACAGATGAAAGACAAAAGGTGGAGGTTTTCAGTTTCCTTCACATGAACTAAAAATAACAAAGCACACAAAAGAACAGTTGCAATATAAAAAAAAAATATTGTTGACCTTTAAACACCCATGACTCCAGCTCAAACAGTGAATAGTATGAACATCTTAGACTGTGTTGCTGTGGAGACATCTTCTCCTCTTTGTACTTGTGGTGCATCATTTCAGCAGGACACATTTGGGATGTTTTAAAAAGGAATCTGATTAGTGGCAAAGAGTTGAAATCAGCTCCCTTCTACGAGCTTCAGAAGCTGTGCAGTGCCACTTTACCTTCAGATATGTGCTGGTAACAGGATCCACAGAGGCACAGCTCACTTTTTCACTGGCTGTCTGTACTGCTGCGCTTTACCTCTCGTTAATCTTTCTGTAACTGATGTTTTCACAATAGGCTCCACACAATCAGCAGACAGGCCAATGTCAGATTACTGGTCCATAAAACTTGCAGAATTCAGAAATTATAAGTCATAATTAAAATAATCCAAGGAATTATATTTTCGGGATGTTAAATCAATCAAGTGATTAATCAAAACTTTATTACAGACTAAGGGTCCAAATCTCACCCACAATAAGAATACACAAATACATGCCCATATACACACATTCATACATACATTTAGAAAACACCATAACTGGCCACCTCTGTTAATATACAGCACTAAGTTGAACTCACATAACCTCAATACATATTTGTTCATAGCCTACTCAGTTTCCATCAGTGGTGGAAAGTAAGTACACTTAGTTAAGTACTTTACTTTCCATGTTATATATTTTATTCCACTTTATACTTCTACCCCACCGCATTTCAGTGGGAAATATTGCACTTTTTACACCACTACATTCATTTGACTGCCATAGTTGCTAATTACTTTTCAGATTTTACATGAAAAAACATAAAATATGTTTATTAGACACAATGCATTGAATCTAGTTGGAGGACCATCATGTTTATGAGTTGTTAGTAGTCTCACCAGAGTGATGTCACCGGAAGCAGGGCCCGTGCTGCTTCCCCTATATATATTAGTGACTTAGTTTTTTGCAGATATAGTGTCTCTTCAAGGGAGATGTGTCCGTCAGTTAAAGCTCAACAGCTGCTAAAGTTACCTTATGTCACAGGCACGCAGGATAACCACATGCTTGATAGCAAGCCTGTTACTGATAGCACAAGCAGTGCAGATGAGGCAGAGTTTATCCCTGTTCATCTGTGTGAAAAAGGTTGCAAGAGCAAGCGACCAGTTGTGTGGTCATGCTTTTGACCCTTGCCAGCTATGTTGGTAGTCCTGTTGGCCTGCGGGCCTCCTGTACCCCCGGATCTGAATACTTCTGCCACCACACCGAGGGTTACATGCTCATCTGTGGACTGAGAAAACTCTGACCAGTTTGGGCTGATGATGCCCAAACAATGGATGAAATGTCAGCACTCAAGAAAACAAGAGACACCCGATGTTTATATGACAGCAGAAATAGGCAGCTGTGTGGATGCACTGGTTTAAGGGTGATCTCTAGTTAGTGTTCACATTTATGCACTTCTTATTATGGATGCATGGTTTTTGGCAGTTTGGGGTGGATCAATAAAACCTGCAGTGTCTTCCTACAGTATCTTCAATAAACATTTGAGTTTTCACTCTGCAGCTGACAAGGACTCTCTCTGCCCAGAGCTTCGTCCTGTCTCTTTGATTTTTCGACAAAGGTTAACCTTCAGAGGGAGGAATTTCTTTACAAGCTACTTCTACAGAAAAGAACATGATTCAGACCTCAGCAAAGGCAGTGTCATGTTTTATTCACTGCAAAAGATGTGGTTAGATGTAACCTGAGCAGACCTGAGTCTACACAAGAATTTATTTGAGGAGCAGCTGCTCTGGAGATAAGAAATAATCTGAGCATTAATCTGACTGGCTTTGTCTATTAAGTTTTAATCAAGACCAAGAGCAGTACTTTTTATAGCACATTTTAGTTTACTGGGAATATAGAGGATCCAGTTAGAATGGATTAAATAGGACTCAAGATAACAGGACCAAATGAAAGATAACTGGCCACTTCTTAGTAAACATAAATATGATGTTATATTGATAGGAGGAGAGCTATTGCAGAGGATAACTGAATATGTATAACTCTCACATGTTTCCACTCACATGCCATTTGTAGTAAACAAACACAGTAGTGGTGTAACAGCGTCTTCTTAATAAATAAATAAATAAATAAAAAATAAAATCTGTAATCAAAATGTAAACAAAATGGTCTCCCAACTGAAACCTTCTGCTGACAGGTTTTAAATGTACACACAAACACTACATCTTATTTTATCACATCAGAAATACAATAAGAAGATAAACTTTTTCCACATAGGTGAAAATGCACGCACAGTGATTTGTAATTATAATGCTATTAAATCTGCTGAAGCACATCTGGAGATGGTCTGGCTAAAATTGTGGCATAAAAGTCTGTGCTGAAGAAACCAATATTAAAGATTCTACATGCTAGCTGTTCTATAAGGCTGTATTCAGTGCTAATGTCAGCCAGCTAACAGGTTTAAGGCATGTTCACCATCTTAGTTTAGTGTGTTGGAATGCTGACATTTGCAAATTTGCATAAAACAGAAAGTACAGCTGAGGCTGATGGGAATGATGAATCAGTTTTGCAGGTGTTTAGTCATTAACCAAAGAATTGGACAAATGCTGGCTGAAAAGACAGATGATCGGAATTAGAGATCATCCTGAGGGAGATATGAATGTGTGTACCAAATCTTATGGCAATACATGCAACATTTGCTGAGACATTTCTCTCACAACACACATGTGACACTAGAGGAAAAGTCAGGGATTAGCAAAGTCAAAAGGATTCATCCCGTGGAAACCATGAATTTCTGTATAAAAGTCATTTTCAATCTGTCTAATAGTTATTGAGATACTTCAGTCTGGACCAAAGTCGGCGACTGACCATATTGACCATATTGCTAAAAAAGGAAAAATAAGTAGGGCCCATACAACACAGTTTCCTCCTTTGATGCGACAAGCACCATGTTTTCTGTCCAGAAAGTCCACACACCGTCCAGCAGCTCTGCTTGATTTGCAGATTGAGATCCAATCACAATGTGTCGGAAAATGAGATAAGAACAATGCTTATTAATTTCAGGTAAATGCAAAGGCCTAATATTAATACCAGATATGAAGTCTAAAATCCAAACTTTGTTTAAAATGTTTAAAATTGTGGGTTTTTAAAGGAAACTTTCAAACAGTTTTACTACCTTTGTTCTCACGTCCAAAGTAACACTCTACTATGGCTGTAAATAGATCAAATGTATGATGGATAGACAAATAAAAGGAGTAAAGTGTATTTGTTTTAAATGAAACACTCATCCTCACTGTTTGTTTCATAGACACACACAGACCTAGGCTGTAGGTCTCCCTCTCTCTCTTTCTTCCTGTCTCTCTCCCGCATGATTTCACCGTGAGCCAGTGTGGCGGGTGCTGTGTTTGTTTTTGTTGCCAGTTTCAAAAGCCAGACACAGCACTGTGCAGATAACAACTCACCACTGCTGGATAATCACAACACTGTCTCATCACCAGTCTACTTTCCAATACCCACGGCTTGACACACTCTTTTGTGTTAACATAGGTTTAAATGAGCATGTGTTCTTCCCTGCAGCCTTCACACACACTCCACACACACAAACACACACACACACACACACACACACAGACACCAGCTTCTTAGTACAACACACCAACACACATTTCCTACTGATGGACACTGAGCAGCTTCACTGGAGCAGACAAGTGCCTTGCTTAAGGGGGCTTCAATTTTTAGATTAGGTCAGATGAAACTTTAATGATCCCCATGGAGATGTCAGGTCATTAGAGCTGCAGAGGATGGGCTCCAGATAAGAATAGCTCAAATGGAGTATACTGCAAGAAACAGTGCGAGGAAAGCATACTGGGGATAATACAGCAAGTAAATAATAAAAATAATAAACAGATTTACAAGCTAACACACATTTCATATTCACAGTACACGTTAAGAGTCTTCTAAAACATGTATTGTTACGCCATAAATGCGTAAATTCTTTTAAATACAGTCATATTTGAAGGTTTAGTATCAACAAACTGCTGGTTTTCCCACTGTGAAAGGATGACATTTTTGCTGCAATGTGTGCAGATAATCTGAACATCCAAAGTCATTTCTTGTGCAATGAAGCAAACAGTGCATGCGAGAACAATGTGTGCAAGATTTAGTTTGCCATTGATGCCACTGACTGTGGCATTTGGAAATAGCTTACAGTTGACTGAACAAAGAAATGTTAGACAAAGAGGAAGTGAAAGAAAGAGACAGAGACAGAGAGAGAGGGAGACAAATATAGATAGAGCCAGAGATAGAAAATAGTCAAAGGATATACAGAGCTCAGTTCAACTGGGTTACAAACTTTTTCCAGCCTCCATTTGTGTTATAACTCCCTCTAGTAAAGGCTTTGTCCTGATTTGGCATGTGTCTCTGCATATATTGCATATTAAATAGTCAGTTTAACAACAGGGAAGAGGTTATGGTATGGCTTATTTAGAAAAAGCAGACAGACACAGTTGCAAAAATCCAGGGGGGGTGGGGGTTGTAATGTGGGTGAGCCAATGACAATGACATAACAGCCCTATTTGAATGATCAAAGAGCACAGGGTGGCGCAGATGCATTTTGGATGTGTCCGAATCCACTTTTGCTAGTTTAATGGCAGAAAAATTGATCGGCGCACCAGGTGCATGGTTCAAAAGGGTTGTACTTAGTCTCTTAATTAATCATGGGTGTGTTTTGGGCGTAACATGCAATAAACCAATCAGAGTGTCATCTCCCATTCACCTTTAAAAGCCAGGTGCACTTGTTCTTTGGCACAATGCTATTTAAATATGAAATGTATTGAGTTTCACTGCAGACTGGTGTCTCTGTTAATGGTGACAGACACACACATAGATCCGTGTTATATATGCTCATCTACTCTATGAAACGTCTGTATCCTCACTATGCTGCATTTTTATAAACTATGATGAACTAGTCGTGAGTCACATCTCTGTCTTCCAGGTGATTTCATTTTTGTGTGTTGTATTGATGTATGTCAATGATGAGTGGTTTTTACTTTACTATTTACTTTAATGATAAGGGAGGCTGGTGTCAGTGGATCCTGACCGATCCGGTCAGCGTGTCAGGAGATTTAAATAATCAATGAAGTTATGATGCTCTACCTTCTACGCAAATGCACACAGTGTCTCCCACCCATAACCCCCCCCGCTATTAATCAGAATGTTAATTTTTATGACTACACCCACCCAATCCGTGGATAGAACTATCTAAAGGATGTGCCCTTTAAATAGCTGGGAAATACTGCAATATTGACTTTAGACCAAGTTTTTGTTGGTCAATTGCTTTCCACTGCCTCAAGCAATGTGGCAACAATGCGCCTGACCAAGCCTCATTTAAGAGCAACACTCCCATGGGCGCACAGATGAGTGTGAGTACATTAGCTACTTACACAACGTAGGAACTGGACGTGAAAATGATAACTGTGCACTGTGTGCTGTGAGCCGCTTGGATAAGCTAGGGCCCTAAGAGCCAGACAGAAGCCTGGCATAAAACAAAGAGAGAACCACAGTCTGTGAACAACAAACCATGTTAGCCTCCAAGCTAATGTCTTACAAACAGGGACGCATGTCTTGTCCGTGCACCTTGAGTTGCTGAATGAACTACCAAACAAACATCCGCCAGGAAAAAGATAACTGCTAACCTGAGTTTGCAGATAACTAGCTAGGTAGCACACCGAACAAATCAAAAACGAACTTTCAAAAGTCAAGATTGCTCAGTTTATTGATGCTAAATGGGCTGGTCCTTCATCAACACCACTGCACCATCTTTGCACTGAGAAAAGCTACAGTTACAAGTGCAGATTTGTTAACATTGTTGTCTATGTAGCCCTGTTACACCAATTTGATAGCTGTGATAATTAGATAGATATGGCAGGTAATTTCTAAATCTGCAACCCATCAGTTCTGTGACCCTGGAGGATAACTACATAAAAAAGATCAAAGTTTATGTATTAATACTTAAGTATTAAGTATTGTCAAGTGAGGTGTTGCTGTGCCCTAGAGACAAGTTTGTACACTAACAGCTATAACAGTGTCTCTATCTAAATATTATGGCGGCACTGTTTTTGGTAACAGATGAAAACATTTACTCTGGCAAAATTTCTGAAATTCATATTTGTAACAAATCAAACATGTAGGCTACACTGACCTGCCCACTGAAGGCAGCTAAATGAACATTGTTAATTCCCATCAATTATACCAAAAATCTATTAAAAATCACTTGTGCACGATTTATCTCTGCACAAAGAAATGCCTTATTGTGATTTTAGTTGGACTTTAATTTGTATTTGTGATATTTTAAGCCGAATGACGACTTACCTGCAGCAACACAGGCCAATATCAGTGATTTCTTTTCCTGCTGCTGCCGCTGCTCCGTGGCATTAAAAACCCCCCATACAGTAGGTCCTCTCATCACCGGTAGGTGTCGCTGCTGACACTGGTACCCAAGCTGTTTTTGAGTCTGTCTGGATGGGATGGGGGATGTATTGTGAACTAGAGGAGAAAGAGAGAGAGAGAGAGAGAGAGAGAGAGAGAGAGCACCTCTGCTGCTCTTCCTGCCTCCTCTCCTGTGCGCAGCGCTCCGGCCCGGCCGCTCCTTCCTTCCTCATTTCCTTCCCACAGCTGGCTCTCTCCTCTGGATGCTGGCTTTGTCCTTTCACACATCGTGCTGGACCAAATACTTAAGAGGGTGGAATGACTGACTATCTGTTTTGCATGGTCTGAATTTCGGGAAATTCGCACGTCGGAAAGGAGGGGAGTCAAGAGGGAAAAAGGAGGCTCTCCGTCCCCCGAGGGAATTTATTTTACAGTAAGCAGGCGCAATGTCATTCCAGTTTCCTCATTCCTGCTTGTCTCACACCTCCCATATGTGCAAATGCTTGAAAAATGCTAGAATGTGACAGCCTGCTGGGAATATGGCTGGCTGTTGTATTTTGTTCAGAGTGTGTGCCAGATGTTTTAGCTATTTTAGTTTATTCCGAGGCGTGGTATGGATTGTGTTTTTATTATGATGCGCTAAAGGGCTGTGGTGCGCTTGTCGTGGACTGAAAATGGAAACCCCCGTTTCAGTTTGACTCGCCATCCATGCATCTGAGGCCATGGTGTGTGGGGGTCGGAGGAGAAAGGGGGGGGTTTAGCTCACGCGAAAACGGTATCACTTTAAGATTGACCGAAATTTGAGGGATATTCGTGCGATTATCAGAGGTGACAGCGCTCATCGTGGCCGGCTGCGCGGTCTTTGTGTTGCCTTTGCAGGGCGATGCTGGGACGAACAGAATATTTGTTTCCCTAAGGCCATCACCAGACATGTGAACTGGATGAAGAGCACCTTGCTGCCTGTGTGCTCCAGCTCTGGCTTGCCTGCCTGCTTGAATGGCTCCATGTTGATCACTAAAAGCACCACAGTGTGTCTCTGATCCACTCCAGGCTGTTTCTCCTCCCTGCTGTAGAGTAATTAATTTCATTCACTTTGCCAAGATTACTGTGTTTCAACAGAGAGCATCATAATGTTTGCTCATGTTAATTGTGTGTGGATTCTGCTCTGTGACCTGGCAGAAATTAGGGCTGCTCCTGTCTACTGAATTAGTCCTCATATAGCCTTACAGCATCTCCAGTCATTGTGTCTTGCATGGCAGTTTATGATGCCTCATTCAAAGTTAATCTCTGTGTTTTCTCTCATGAGTTGTCGTGCTGTAGATCACAGATCACTCCCAAGATGGAGGAGCTACCCAACCCTAAAAAGAAGTGATGTATGTTGCTGATTAGTCCAGCAGACCAGATTGTGTCTGGCAGTGAAATGTCTTATTAATTTGGTTAAACAGGCTCCTTTTTTTGATTGACCATTGTACATGTGCATGCACAGTATGTTGTGGCAGATGTTTTTCATTAGGTTGGAGAGAAAAATAATGACAAAGATCAGTGGATTTGGCAGCGTAAAAATTAGTTGACCATGCTTAGTAGTGATGGTGATGTTTTCATATTTATTAAGGTGGATAGTTTCTCTGCTTTTAACCTCAGTATCCTATGGATCCTATTGAACACTAGAACCAGTCAAATCCAAACAAATCAGTTTACAGATGGTAGAAACAGGGTGTGAACTACTGGGGAGCCAGGAGGAGCTTGGCTCTTCTTAATAAGGCATGAGCTCCCCTAAAAACATAATTTGTGAAATTTTGAGGCAACTCTAAAATACTGAAAATATGCAATTTTTTCCATGAATTTCAATTTTTCTGTATCTTCTTCATCGTGAATCATGAGTAAAATTAGGCTATTATTTTTTATATGAATGGTGCATGAAGGTGATTCATCATTAATCGACTTAAATTGCAGCATTCATGTTATTCTTGAAGCATCGCTGTGCAATATCACTTCACTCCCAAAGATCAGGAAAAAAAGAACTTTCTTAGGCCTACTCAGTCTGAACGCTGAATTGCCAGAACTCATTAATGATAAAGCACTAGATAGAGCCCTGGAAAAGCTTTGCAGCTTCCCACGTCATCTGAATGTGAGAGGGGGTTTTCTGCCATTAATGATACTGACAGCAATAGGTTGACTGGAAACAGCTCTCATCGCTCATTTTTGCAGATCTTAATGGACGCCCTCCGTCCTTTGTCAAACTCTTGCTTTAAAGCAAAGCTGTGTATTCTTGTCATGTTGCATGTATTCTGAGCTGAGTGATGTTATCCTCTCAGATTGATTTATTTTAATCTTTTTTTAGAGACCTAAAACTCCCATATTTCACAATAAAAACGGTAAAGTTAAGAAAAAATTTGTGAGGGTTAGGTTGATCTCCTGCGGTGTCCCTTCATGTTGGGAACAACTGACTTACCAGTATAATCCGAAATAGATACCATAATCAGTATTTTAACACAAACTCTTGCCAGTTTGGCACGAATATGATAGTTTCAACTCCTTGTCTCCATTATTCATTTGGTTTGCTAGAGTGCACAAAAACAGCTTGAGTTTACTGACTGCTACGAGCCAGATATGCAGCACTGCAAAGCTCTACACACTTAACATACACAGGTGAAACTGCCAGCACACACAACTCTCGTCACACAACATTTAACTGATCAAAGAGCTTCTTTTCCCAAATGTTGTTGCATGCGTTCCCGTTACATGCTGAGCGGGATTACAGGAAGGCAGAAGTCTTTAAAATACATTTAGCTGCTACTCTGGGGTATAACAGAGTACTCCGCATCTTCCATCTCCCACCCCCAACCCCTCTCTCGATTTCTCTGCCTAATTGCTAAAGATTCATGGTAGATGGTGGAGTGACCCTACAGCTATGTCCCTGGTGAAAAGTCTGAAAAGTGATGCACTTTGCCACGGTTAAGTGTAAAGAGCGTGTCATCCTTTTCCAAAAACTCGTCTCGGCTGCTGCAGACTCAACAGGCTTTATTAAGTTTTAATGTTAAGAAGGTGATACATGTAATGTGGAGAAGCTCTTAATAACGTTTCACTGAGACAGATCCCAGACGTGAATTACTGCCCCTGCACCTACAGTCAAAATATTTTGAATCTATTGCTCTCTCGGTCTAGACTAGTATAATTCATTTAGACAACACATTTAATTCAGCTTACAACATGAGCAGTCAGATGATTGTACAGGTTTATTTGGAGATAAAAGTGAAAGTGAGTGCACCAAGAGTGTTGGTTTTAATCCATAATCGCAGACAGAAACTGTATTTGTGTTTCTTGCCAACTCGGATTCTTTTTAGCAATGTCACCAGGTTCCCAGATTGCAGCAAAAAACATGAGGTGTCCAGTGTAATTATTACCAATAGAAATGATTCATGACCAAATTTATGAAAAATAGATACAAGTTGTAACACACTGGAACACACTGGAATCATAATTAGGTTGCATGCCAGTTAGCGATATTTGTCATCGATAAAAAGGTTCAATGTTAAAAATCAAGCAGAAAATACAGTGAAAAAAAAAAAAGAACGCCCTCCACTCATTAAGATTAACCATCAGGGCTACTATAGATCCTCTATATAGTGTGTATAGGGGTTGACACATACTTAATTAGTATGAAACATCATATGACCCACTTTTGCAGCAGTATTAGCATGCTTAAGTAACTTCAAAGTTAAAGTTGTTTTTCATGAATGGTTCTCTTATTTCATCTACCCCCTGATGACTTTATATAAGATCATATAAAAGAAGCAGCTATAACTGGGGACTTATTGATGGTGAACGTGGTATTAGTACCACTGCCAATAATTATGATTATGTAAATACTTAGCACATTTTTACATTTATTAATATTTCATATCGTCATTATACCACTAGTGATAGTAAAATAAATAATAATAGTAATATACCAGCGTACACAATTTGTATTCATGTGTTTATTTTATTTTTTCAAAACAACCACAGTCCTTGAGATGAATTGACAGCCACAAAATGAGATACACTTTGTGCCAAAACCATTCACTACTTCAGCCATATATTGTCCTAACCCGATAATCTCTGCCGATAACCTTGTTCAGAAAGAGTGACACATGGCGAGAGAGAGCGAGATGGCAGCATCTGATTCATATCACAGCCTCCACCCAGTCAGTAGATGGGGAAGATAGGTTGCCTGGTCAACAACCTCTTTGTTGCTTGAACCACTCAGAGCAGAAACACAGTAGGTGACGCAAAAAGCAGGACAAGCCGCTGACATCGTTGCCCACGTTTACATGCAATATTTGTAGTCTAAGGATGAGGGAATGTCTCTGCATAAGCCAACTCGGAGCTTTAATCTGAGCTTTAATCGGTGCCTCAACAGACTGGAGCACATGATTCAGACAAACAGCAGAACATTTATAGTACCACTACATGTATACAGTACTAGTATCACTGACATATTAGGGTTAAGGTGAGTGTTAACTGCAGGTCTTCAATGCAGACTCTTGTCTCCTGTACCAAACACCTGTCCCCGAACCCGACCACCACACCCTTACTTTGTACTTCACTACATAAAGAGTGCAATTAAGAGAAACCAGTTTACTTAACTAACCAGGTGAAAAACTAAATCCTGAGTGCATGTTAGTAAAATCACTGATGGTGGTCTAATACCTTGAACGCACCTTGCATGGCTCTATGACGTTGCGTCTTTTTTCTGGCCTCAGCTTAGGTTCATATCATACATGTTTTTATCTGTTTTAATTGTGTTTATTGTTTATATACAAACAGGAGTCTGTCCAGGGTGTTTTATTTTGAAAATCCTGTCTGGCTGGATCTCTATGCATCCATGCAGCAAGATGCTTCCATCAAAAGTAGACTAGGCGCATATTTTAAGTGAAGAGCCACTTCTGGGACGTTTCTGAAATGCGCTGCGGCGTGTCTGGTGGAATCACAAGCATTGTCTAGAGTGGCCGGGATCAGCTCCAGCGGAATAAGACAACTTTATTAATCCCTCTAGGGGAAATTCATTGTTTTCACTGAATTACACACACAGGCACAAACAGGACCTATTCGAATTAACTTATGGAGAGATGTTAGAGCGAGGGGGCTGCCACGTAGTCGGTGCCCACTTAGGGGTTCAGAGCCTTCCTCAAAGGCACTTTCAGCAATGCCCAGGCACCTCTCCAGCAACCAGTTCACAAGCAGTATGACTGGACTCGAACTGGCCACCCACCGGCTCCCAAGCTACTGCCGCCTTTATCAAGGCATAACACTGCCAGTGTTGACTCACGCTACACAGTATATTGATACCTGCAGCACTGACCAGGTGACAGAACGACCTGACAACCATTTCCTCTCTCTGCGCATTCCACTTGTGAGTCCGGCTGGTTCACTAATGGATGATGACAAATAACGGCTGCACTTTGCTTCCCTGTCTCAGGCACTGAGTGGTTTTCCCTCTTCTCCTCTGCCCTAAGAGAAGAGAGGAGCAGAGCAGGAGCTATGGAGAGGGTAATGGTTGTTTGTCAGCCACGTCATTTTGTCACTTGAGTTTTGTTCATTTCACTCGACAGTTGAGTGTGGACTTTTCAGCCGGAAAACTCTACTTGCAAAATCGCTTTGAACCTATATTTACAATGGCACCTATTTGGTTGAGCATTAAACAGACAGTTAAGTGAAAATGCGACCATAGCTGTCTCACTCTGTTCAGTTGAATAATATGATTTAGTTCAATGTAGTCTATTAGTGATCACAAAATACCTGTTTTTTTAGCTAAAAGAACACCACACTATTTTTCAAATCACTGCAGCACATTAGCAACTTAATGAGTAATGGATAAATGAGAGTCATCTTTCATCTCTGTGTTAAGCCAGGTCCAGGCTGTCTTCATTGTTTCAGTGAGTCCACCATCCTGGCAAAGCTCAGACCCTGCGTGTTCCTCTGCACTGAGGGAGACAATAATACTCCTCCTAATCCACCTCTCTCTGCATTGCTCACCCAATCAATCCCCCATGGAGTGGGACGTGGCCAAGTTGCGGTTGCCAAGTTGTGGTTGCCGTGGCAACAGGGACTCGGGGTTTGCTGTGATGTCAGCCAGGTGCGTTCTGGCGGTTTGGGCTCCAACAAGGCCGACCCTTGTTGGGGATAATGAGTAAGGCTCTGCTGTCATGGCGATGACTCTTTCTGTGGATGAGGGGAGGTCAGCGAGGGGCGACTCCCAATTAGCTTGTAGTGTGTGAGGGAGAGAGTGAGTGGATGGGTGGGAGTGGACGGGAGAGTTTCCCCTTCTGGTTTGTTACTGTGTATTTGTGTGTGGACCAACGCACATTTCTGCGTCATGTGTAACAAAAACTAAAAACACGTTGCGTGTCATATCTTGCCTTTTCATAAAACAATTAAATGGTCGTTGAAAATGGTTATTTTAACAATGCTAAAGGGGCTGGGTATTGTTTGAAATGTTTTAGTGCAGATACGTAACCCCAAGTTTCAGTACCAATACAAAAATGATACTCTTTTAAAATACTTACTTACATTTACATTTACTCATTTTGCAGACGCTTTTATCCAAAGCGACTTACATTTGAGGAACAACATACAAGCATCAATAAAGCATCAATACAGAAAGAGATCTACAAGTGAAAATAGATACTAAGCAGCAATAAAGTAGAGTAAAGTACCAGAGAAAACTAGTAGGAGCTAACAGCACGTACAGCATCAACTGGGTAAATACCTAGGGAAAGAAGTAAGAGTTAACGAAATAGGGCAATCAATACAAGAGAATTGTAAGGAGATATACGAAGAAGAGCACAGGAAGTGCATGTTAGAGGTTAGAGATGTTGTAACAGAAAGTGTTTTCGGAAGAGATGAGTTTTCAAAAGCTTCTTGAAGTTAGAAAGGGACGCCCCTGCTCTGATGGCGTGTGATAGCTTGTTCCACCATTGTGGTATTACATGAGAACAGCCGGGACTAAGATTGCTTTGTGTGTAGGGATGGCAGAGCCAGACGGCGTTCGTTGGAGGAGCACAGTGGCCGAGAAGGAACGTAAGTTTGTATTATGGAGTTTAGGTAGATGGGTGCAAACCCAGTAGTCACTCTTTATGCAGCATTAGTGACTTAAATTTGATTTGGGAGGCCACAGTGAGTCAGTGGAAAGTGACATGAACTGAATGTCATTCTACAAAACCATTTTTTGCCAAACTTCTCAAATGCTAAATGTTGTTGAAACAGTCTAAAACTAGATTATGGTTGCAAAAAGTACCAAATTAAAGCTGCAGAATTCCAAAACATGCTAAACAGATACACATGTCAGACATATTATGGCCTTGCCATATAAAGTTGATGTGGCTAAGTGTTTGCAATCCATTGTCTATTTTTGGGGGGGGTTTCTGGTTACTTTTTTTGTCAGCTGTGGAGTTGGACAAGCAACGTATAGTGTTTATCAGAGCTTTCATTGAAACGCTTGCTATGGCTAGAAACAAAACAATAAGCTAAAACGCTCTGTGGTGTTGCAGAGTCAGGTGATAATTCTCTGTGGGATCGTCACTACGGGTGACACCATTCACATTACATATAGTTATGATTCATATTTAATATGAAAATACAGATTAGCTCAGATTTAAAGTAGGATTAGGAATTTGTCTGGGCATTTGATCCCACTTCAGCTCTTGACTTTTTACCAAAAAGTAATAATATTAAATGATTTCTAGTGCCACTTATTTATAAATTTTTATTTGCTATGAGCAAATTTGTGAGTACTAGAAAAGCAGATAATGTATTTAATGTCTGTAAGAAACTGAACTGTTGTTTTAGCATATATACATCTTTATATGCTCATTTTCCGATCTTTGTTACCCTTTGTGATTTCAGTGGACTGAACAGAGCAAACACATCAGGCACCAAAGCTTTTAGACCTATTTACCTGCTCACTCAATCTATTTCACAGACAAAAACTGTTGTTCTTATATTTTGTGCTCTCAAATGAAAGTGTGACTCTGCGTGCCCTTGTTATTTTGCATGCCTGAGCTGTGTGTGTTTGTTTGTTTTTGATGGGGTGGGTGCTGAAGGACTGGCTGCAGTCTTTGTTCTCAAATGAATTTAGGATTTATGAACTCTTATGTGTGTAAGTGGGCCTTACATAATTACAAATGAGCTTGTTATCTATAATGCTTCTGAGAGAAGGTCATTATGTCCCGCAGAGTTTTTGGAGCTGTGAAGTAAAAAAAAAAAAAAAAAAAAAAGAAAAAGAAAAGCATAGATTGCGGTGGTCTAACAACAATTCATCAATTATCACCTTGATGAGAACAATTCTCACAATGCTTTATTTTTCTGCCTGTGTTCTTTGGAAATGGCAGAGGATGAGCTCATACAGATTTTTCAGACAGTGGCAGGTTGTTATTTTCATCTGGGTGTGAAACTAAGGTATTTTTAGAGGGAGTTTTGGCACCCTTGTGTTTTTTTTTAAGCATTGGTCCTTTTTGTGTCCAGTTTAATAAAATAAAACATATGCACTTCATTTCGGCAAATAAACGCTGAAATTGCATGTCTAAGATTTGTTTTAACATGGAAATACATGAAAGTGTTATTTTCTTCTCTTTGTCCCAAACCCCCCCACCCTCTTTGGCACCACTGTTTAGATTTTTACCATGTTGGTTGTTTCAATTTTGCTGACATGGTGGTTTGTGGGGGGTCTGTTGAGGACTGCACAGTTTCATTGTAGTATTTTTGTTTCAGGCTGTGTCCTTGACTGTTTTCTGACCAAAGATCCACTATAAAAATGTATCAGAAGCGGACATTTCAGTAGAAAAAATTATCGCTCAGCCAATTCAATATGAAGAGGGTAAAGAGCAAAAAAAAGATAAAAGAAAATGCACTAGCAAAATTGGGAGGGGATGCTATCTTTTCTCTTTCTCCGACAGTTTTTATTACATAAGCATTTTTTAAACTTTTAAGGGCATTTTGGTGCCCCAAGTCCTCATTAATTTGTAACCTTGTGCAAGCATTTGCTTACTTGCAGGTTTTGTATGAGAGTGTGTGTGTGTGTGTTTGTGTGTGTGTGTGTGTACGCGTGCAGTAGAGGAAGTGGCGTCAGGCCAGAGAAGCCCTCTTTGTCTGGCTTTAATGCCTCTTCATTCACTGTACTCACATCCAGCCAGCGGCCTGACAGCAACTAATCTCCTCTTTATCTTAAAGGTTTGCTCAGCACTTTGGTGTCCCATTCAGACTGGCGCAAACCAAAGATTTCAGGCAGCCACGCGGCACTCCTAGTTGACTGCTCTTCTATGTCCATTAATTGTCATTGTCTGCAGGAGTAGTCAGGTTTAGCTCTAACCTCGCTAGCCGTAGTAATAATTTTTTTTTAGGCATGTCCAGACTTAAAATTGTTATTTTTGCCAATAACAGGTCACTGTGCTCCATTATGATACACTAATTAAAGACAATATCTCTTAGCATGTGTGTGTGTGCATGGGTACAAGAAACGCTATGCCAATAGTAGCACATTCAGTTGACCAGTCATCAGCCAGATAGAAACGTGAATAACCTGTGAATGTGCAACTGCCACCACTGGTCCCCACTGTTTGTCTGAGGGACTCATTTTCCTTTGTTTGTCTATGAGTTTCAATTTGAGTTTCCAGTACTGAGGTCATTTCAGTGTCTGGATCTTCTCTACATTTTTTTTGCCAGCTCACTGTGCTTTATGGTCACACAAGTCGAGACAATGAAATGTGTTATGTCTTTGCATGTGTGTGTCTATGTACTTTAACAGCAGGGTAATCCTTTATAAACATTTTGCCACAGCAATAGCCAGAATGAGATCGTGAGTCAGCAAACATTAGAACCTTTTGTGCTTGAAGACGATATGGGTCATTAGATTTGCTGATCTCTCAAACAGCCCTAGCTATTAGTGACCTGTCAAATGGCTTCCCCTGCTCACAATAAACAACGTTGTTTACATCCAGGATGAAGAAAAAAGTAAGATAGTAAAACATTAACAGATCTAATTAGCTGGAAAGGTCTTGTTGTGAGATATTTAGACACAAAATAAGCAGTGCAAATAATGAGGACGTCGCTTTCAGTCACTGCCTGTGAAATTAGCCCTGGCTCACAAGGCCACACCCATGCTGTATGTGCAATGCTCTGGATAGGGGATTTGTTGAAAGGAGTGCTGTCACTGATGAGCCTGGCTTGGGCTACACAGACAGATGCAATCAATAGAAACCCACCTGATACTCACCTTTTAGTGAATCTTTATAAATCAGTGGTGTTTTGTCATCTTTACATTTACCGACACCTTACATGATAAAATTTAACCATAAATCCTTGCACGTTTGGAAACTCATTTGAATACAGATTGAACTTGTTGAAGTTATTTTTTGTCATTTCATCTAGGACATAGGAAATATTTAAGTATTTTAATGAGCTTTGATGTCAGAAAGATTTAAGATTTAAGATTTACTCTTGGGAAAAAGAATGAGATGGAAATGAAATTAAATCAAAGATGCTTGTGCTTTTTTATAACTAGTATGAATCAGCTATCGGACACTCTCTGTCAGCTATGTGGGACTTTTTTGGGTATTTTATCACCAGACCCAGTTAAGCAAAAGTGGCTCCAGCATTTGGCAGCTGCTGAGTGAAAATATCACACACTGCCTCTTCAAAGACAGGCCTGGAACACAGAATGAGCCTCTGAACAAAGCTCAAAGGAAATATTTTCTCTCAGACCTTTTAACTTTGACTAATAAGGATTTGTCAGGTTTTGCTGAGCGTCTCGTTGATGACTAAGCATTGTGTCTGACTGAGAGATGAAGATACTTTGCAGTTTATTGGCTAAGGGTCAAATCCCTCAGAGATTTTCACTCAGCTGGCTAACATACTGCTCTCCATGTGCTCAAGTATGCGAGTTAGGGCTGGGAATTCCTTATTTGCACTCCTTTCAGCTGCTGTAGTGAAATAACAGTGTCCTTACTTATCTTAGCCTTCAGGCTAAATTAATGAATCTCATTGATTTGTTGCAGTGAAATAACACTGTGTCATCGGTTAACTCGCTTTTCAGCTTAATTAATGGAAGACATTGATCAGACAACGATAAGCTAGATGTGTGTATCTGCAGTGCAAGACCTTTGTGTTGACCTAGATATGCATGACTTCTACTTTACTTTTCATGACTCTTACATTAATATTCATCACATTTGATTGCCCAACAAGCAGTGGCGGTTCTAGACCAATTTTATTGAGGGGGCCAGGCTGGGGCCAGTTGTTTTGCCAGAGGGGCACATTCAATCCTTGTGACAAAGTGGTGAGCAAACCCACTTTGTCACAAGGGGGATACATATTTTGGCAGACTGGTGGGACCAGTAGCAACTGTAATCGCTTTTTGTGTATGAAAAGTGCTGTTTAAATGCAAAGCATTATGAAATTATTATGATAATAATTTACCCTTTAAGGAGGGGGACAATTTCCAGCAATATCCAAAGGCTATTCAAGCAATGGAAACATGGATTACAAGGACAATATATTGTCTACAATGCTGCATTCAGTTTAATGTAAATCGATGGCGTCGATATTACTAGGAACAGCTTACTTGAAAAAGGTGACAGTCTGTCTAAATCTATCTTCCAAACAGTAACATGGATGACTAAGTGATCAACTACTTGATCAGTTATAACATAGTCAGACTATTGCGAAATAAATGTTTGCTTTACAAGGGAAACTATATGCTCGTCATGTTTAGACATTCTCAATTTAGAGCAATGAATAACACGTAACGTTAACGTTAGCCTATAAAAGCATTCATTTAAGCCCTGTGCTAGCTTGCTCTGCAAAAACCTCGTTCACACACGTTAAATTTTTCATTTACGTTCATGAAGTCGAAAGTCCGCCTTCACCGTTGAATGCACACGTGCTCCCGTGGCAGGGGGAACACTTTCTATCAGGGATAACAAAGTACTTATAAAACGTCACTGGGGATAATTACCTTGGCACGACACCGGACAGTGGCGATATAACATCCGAAAGGATCCGACTAGTTGAGACACATTTGTTCTGCCTATCGCATCAGCACCGTATCGTCGCAAGGAAGATATATTACTATGATTATTATGATTATTGTAGACTTTTCGTTCTGAGGGGTTCATAGGGGGAGTGCAAGGTTCGTGTTACAGGGGCACTGGCTCCTGCTGGCTCCCACAGCAAACAAGTCATTATTTACACAAGGACTCATGTTGCTTTTGCAGACATTTAAGTAGTTGACAATATTGCTGCATATGATCCTGGTTGTAGGCAGGTGTATTGCAGTAAAAAAAAAAAAGGCCTGGGTGAACCATGCCTAATCTTAGTTACTGTATCGAGGGCCTGTGAGTATCTATTACTCTCCACGCTATCAGAACTGTAGTTTATTTGTTTATGTTGAATGTAGCCTGCAAGCTACATCAGATCAGCTAGATAAAATGGACTGTGCTACTGTAAAACAGGATTACTAATGTAAAAACAAAACCCTTAGTTTTGCTAAGGAGCTCAGGGCTTTTGTTGAGATTATTATTTTATGCAGCATGTTTCAAATAATGTCATATGTCCACCCTCTGAACTCAGATTAATTTGAGTCCCTCATGAATGCAGCTCCAGCTAGTGTTTTTGCCTGCTAGCTTTAGCACGGAGGGCGCTTTGTTTTTGGTGGTTGGTTGGTTGATTAAGGCTGTTCCAGCAGACCACAAAATAAGTGATGCTAGAATATAGAAGATAATTTGTACAGTGTTTATTTGCCTTAACTCTCCACTACAGCCCTGGTTGTAGCCTAAAGTTTCGGGGGTTTTACATTGAATTACAATTTGGCAGTGTTTTTATGCTGAAATTAAAGAGGACTATAAGATCACTGTCAAAACTAGGACAATAATTAATGATTCTTAACTTAAATTTGCCCTACATATGGTGATCCAATCCCCTGACACTTGAGACACGTGGCTTCGGCCTTGGGTTTAAAGCATGGAGAGGATAGGTGAGGAGAGGAGAGAATGATACACGGGAGTGAGGAAGTGAAAAGCAAGTGCAGAAGGAGGCAAGAAAAGGCTTTATGTATGCATGCAGTGAACAATCTTCACCAGTGACTGTGGGAGCCAGTGACACATGAAATATGAGAGACAGCAGCACACTCCACTATTTATAGCACTGCAAGAGAGAAAGATAGAGAAAGCGGCTACACCACATACACTCCAGGGCAGAGTTGGCATCATTTTTTTATTCACTGAAGAGAAATTGTGCCCAATTATTAGAATGCACATATGTCACAGCAATGGCATCGGACAGGCCAGTCCGTAATCATGAGCATATACAAGTCCCTTCTATAGTGAGAAGGTTTCTTTTTTAACTCACAGATGCTCAGGGGGAAGCGCTGGTTGCAGCTTTGTGTTGTGGCTTTGTGATGGTTCAAACCTGTCCGTAGCTCAGCACTGTTTTGCACAAACTGCTAAAAATGCATCAGTGCTGTTGGGAACTCAACACGTCCTGTTCTGCTGGAGATAATGATGAAAATAAGCCAAAAGGAGCCAAGTCAAAGTGGGTACGCAGCTTGGAGAATCATTTCAGTTATGTTTAGATGGAGCTTTGACCTGTGAGTAAGATTCAAAAGAGGCTGGAAATCATAATTTGAAATTTCTCTCACTAGAAATAGGTAACCACTACTATAATTAACATGGGATAAAAGGGCAACTGTGACTATGAATAGATGGTAGAATATTTAGAGAACACTTATCATTAGAAACAATCCACGACTGAACATTTTGATATAAGATGATTTGATGTAACCCAGAATTACATAGCATGCCAGTACTGTCAGGCCAAAGAAGCATCAGAAAATCAGCTAAAAATAACCTGAATTGGAGGAAGACTTTGATTTGTGCAGCAAGATAAAGACATAGCCTGGCCTACCACTTTTACATCAACTATGAAACATAGAAAATCCATCTTTCTTCTTTGTTTTCCTAAAAAAGTACAAGTTAAAAAAATGCTGAAGAAGCTGATATTTGTGAGTGCTTTTGAACAGCTCTTTTCTGTTTCTTGACATTTCATTTATTCTCAATTTCTCACAGTATCCTAACTTGCATCATGCAGTCCAAACCACAGTAATCTCAGCTGTTTGATGTTGCTATTCTCATGCTTGGACTCAGGCTTTAGCCATGGTCCGAGGCAGAAGCTGTGGGCAATTGCACCTCTTTGATCCTACCCCCCACAAGTGATGGGCTGATGTATTATGCATGGCGCTACAGTAGCTAGCCAGTGGGCTAGTAGTGCTCTGGGGTGGTAATGGTGATGCTCGCAGTGCTGAGAATAGCAATGGGAAGAATTTGTACTGTAGGCTGAATTCCTCTATGGTCAGCTTTTTTTGTATGTATGTTCTGTTTAAGTGATGTATGACTGCAGTGCTATCACTGGGTGGAGATCTGTCTCAGTCTCAGTAGACGATGCTTACAAAGGAAGAATACTTGAACACTAGAGTACACTGTAAGAAAACTGTAAGAAAAACGTTTTAACTAGTGCGTAGCTGAAGAAAAGAAGTACATCCCAATGAAACTGCATTTTGAGAGCATCTAACTAAATTTATGTAATATAAATCTTTTTGTCAAAATATCTCTGCACAGACCAAACCAAGTGGTGTTGTTGTGATGTTAGATATAGTAACAGGAGAGTTGTGAGTATCGCTGTCTGGAGCTGGTGTTACTGTCTCTGGGACCGTCTTGTCCTCTATGCTTGTTAGCTTCGCAGCAGCAAATGTGGCAATAGTTTGCTAATCCACAATGTAGCTAACGTTAGTAACATTGCTTGCTGTGTTGTTGTTAGCTCCATGTTAGGGCATTTTACTTGGTATTGGTTTTCTCTCTCAGAATTGCTTACTCCACCTTTAAAGAGCTCCTGTTTTCTAAATTCCAAGTTTTTTGGATTGTATGGATGGCTGGAGGAACCACGAAAAATATTCTTCTTTTCATGAAATTATTAATTTGGGATCTCAACATCACAAAATTATTATTTGCTATGTCACGATAATAAAATATGTATATTTTTTATTATTTGAATATTAATTATTATCTACTCAAAAATGTCTACCCATGTTCTCTCTTGCCTTTGTAAATTTTGACATAATACAACTTACTGACACTTTCTAATGGCTAAAGAGGAAATGCAGATGTTCAGTTGAAAGTTTAAAAGAAACATCAAGCAGTACATCACTGTCCACATGCTAATTCGTTTACTGAATCTGAGTGAGCAGTGGGGTGTAAACTGATCAATGTACTGCACTTCTGTACAGTTAAGGCAGGCAGGACAACTGAAATCCTTAATTCTCTTTTTGGTCGTTCACAGTGTGAGTGTGTATCCTTTACTTTGTTCTGTCCACTTTTCCAATTGTTGTGAGAATGAAAAATCTCATCTCCGCTGTTTTTGTAGCCACGGTTATGACAAGATCCCCAAGATGGGAATGATTAACTACCAGTTGTAGGCTTAGCGCTGTACTGTATTTCACATTTCATTGTTGTTGAATCACTCCCTCAGCCCTCCGAGGGACAATCTCACCAAGTTCACCTCAGTTTTTCAGACAAATGGAACGACACTTAAGATCTCTCAAGGGCAAGTGCCGAGGGAAGTCAAAAAACTGATGACATTCCCATCAGCCTCAGCTGCATTTTGTGTTTAGTGCTAATTTCATGTTAAACACTAAGAGCTGCCAGCATGGCTGTTAACACGTCATGTTCTGTCTGTGAATAGCAGCAGTAGGCTTAATGGAACTGAATAACACAATAAATGATATTGTGAGTAACGTTTTCCACATGCAGTATTCTACTAACTGTTGTAAGTACGTTGTGAACAGGATCTGAACACAAGGTCATTAGCAGCAGCAGTGTTCAGCTTCTTATCAGATATGACATTGTGCTAATGCTCGTGCAAGAGTTCATAGGGGGTAAGGAGCATTAAATCATTCCTGTTGCTATGCAACAGATTAAATCAACTTTGAAACTATCTAATTAGCTAGCCTGGTGTATCAAAAGGGTAGAGGTGCGGAAAATAGAAATGAAGCAGAGAAATGTATTTGTTTATACGAGGACATGGTGATGCTACAGGGATATTAATAGATGATGCCATTTCAAAGACTGTTCTCACAGCAATGTAACATTCTGTGTGGCTAAAACTGACACATGCTTAGTCTCAGGCATTATTTGTGTTATTACTGGGATGTATCTTGGGTGTATCATCCTTGAAACTCAGGAAATGAATCTAACTACCTCTGCAAATACAACTCTGCCCCACATATTTACTGCAAAACTTCAGGAGTTTAGTTCTAACAAAAAAAATATTTTTTTCTCTGACAAATCCTAGTTTGTCCAGTGCAGTTAACTCTGAACAGTTTGTTTTCCTCCTCTTTTAACTTTTGTCCACTGCCTTCTGGGAGGTTGTGCTGAAAGGGCCTTTGCTTTTTCTGGGAGTTTTTTCTCAGGTTCCGCCTTCTTTATTTTCAAAGTTTAGGAAATCAACATCAGCACCCAACTTAGTGTAATTCTTTATTCTTATTCTATTGATATTTTTCTATCAAGCCCCAAACGCCTCAGTACATTCAAAGGAGTGCCATTCAAAGGAGTGCCATTCCAATGAGCGCCATTCCACCACATGAAAAATTTAAAGTCTTAAACTCTGAATTGCCCACATTTCCCTGTTCGTTAGCGTGGCATAATTTATATGGGATAGCTAGGAGTGCGTTCATTTTAAATTGCAGATGACTAAATGATGTTTGAGTCACAAGAAGCACTAATCAGAAATCTGCTCAGTATACAAAAAACAATTAATTTTGCTGCTGAATACTTTGTGCCTGTGAAAGGTGGATATCAGAGTGTGTGTGTGTGTGTGTGTGTGTGTGTGTTTCTGAATGTGATTTCACCATTTAATGAACCACATTGGGAAACTTGGAACTCTCCGTATCTCTGCCTACATCTCAGTGTGTATGTGTGTGTGTGTGTGTGTGTGTGTGTGTGTGTGTGTGTGTGTGTGTGTCATCAATATGAGCTCGTTAGCAGTGACCTGCAGGATGAGGAGGTCAGATGTGTTGCCTGTGTGTTTTGAAGGTCTCTCTCTCTCACTCTCCATCAGGTTATCCCAACATGTCCCCATACCTAAGCGAAAAAATAAGTTGATTGTCCATGACTCCCGAATTAATATAGACATAAAAGTCCAGTGCATATCGGACCTTAAGGAGGTGACATTAAACATGTGGTTAACATTGTGAAAAGGTCACAGTTTGGCTGGCTTAAGGAAACAAAACTACTTGTTTAGAGTTTGGAAAAGATCATGCTTTAGGCTCTTTATACTAAGTCAACTGACTTAATTTTCTTCCGTCATACTTACTACAGCCACTAAAGGTTGTGGCCTAACATTGACGTAAATATGGGTCGTAATAACCTGCTTGAACAATCATCTTATAAGGGTTTTTTTTCTGGTGAGGGCAGGCTGGGTTATCCAGAGGTGCTTGCCTGTTGTCCCATCAACTGTCCAGTAGGGGTTTTGCATGCAACAATCTCATCCATTTACAGTGATGCTCTTTGGCACCTGTCCTTGACTTAATTCTTCAGCTAGGGGCCAAAATGGGCCACAGGTATGGCACAGCAGGATCAGTGTCATTTTTGATAGCAATCAATGAACCATGACAATATTCTTTCAGTTAAAATCTAAAAGCTAAAAATGAAAATTGCTCTTTAAGCCTTTACAAATTATTATTATATTATTTTTGAAGTAAACTACGCTCAAGTCTTGTGTCCTACGTATATGATATGTTTGCCTGTGTGTACACTACAGTACATGACCAAAATTATGTGGACAACCTAACATCACACCAAAATGTAGATCTCATTCACTGTGTGATAAGGCCTGGCTTACAGACAGTGTTCCAGTTCATCCCAAACGTGTTGGATGGCGCTGAGTTCAGGTCAGGCCTTCCCACACTGAGAAAATAATTTATTTATGGTCTTGGCTTTGTGTGCAGGGGCATTGTCATGTTGAAACAGGAACGCTCCTCTCCCAAACTAGAGCCACGAAGTTGAAATCATCCAAAATATTGTATGCTGCAGTATTATGATTTTCCTTAATTGGAATCAAGGGGCCTACCGAAACCAAATAGGCTCCAGTACCGCAAACCAAACCAAAAATGTCCACATACTTTTGGCCATAGAGTAATATATCCATTACCAACCACCCGTACCCTGCTGATATGTTGTTCTTGCACGCTCATTCCATTTGTGTCAGTCAACGGCTGATGATGTGCATTATCGTACAATTGTAATATTATACAAACTTGTGGCATTAAATGACTTCCAGTAACGTGTGATATACAGTATGATTAGGTTTGAAAACAAATAACAAGTTCTTAGAACTTTCACACACTAAAAGGACGACCTTGAAGGAACTTTCCTGAAATTTTACACCTAGATTCATCAATATGCCTCAGCTCTTTCCATCCCAGGATCAACACACATCCTGGGGATAAACCTGTGATGGAGATTTGCATTGATATGACAGCTGACTGAAAATGCTTTCCTCAGGATTTCTTCTCTTGACAAGA
Source organism: Micropterus dolomieu (assembly GCF_021292245.1). Taxonomy (NCBI): domain Eukaryota; kingdom Metazoa; phylum Chordata; class Actinopteri; order Centrarchiformes; family Centrarchidae; genus Micropterus; species Micropterus dolomieu. Next base: position 24,831,269 of record NC_060155.1, read on the forward strand.
TCATGAGTAAAAGATGAAGCCTGTGTGATTGTACTTTTTGACCATGTATTAGCTCTAAATATCCATTTGAACGATGACCTGAATTCCACAAAATGAAAGAAAGAAAGTGTGTGTGTGTGTTTGAGAGAGAGATAGAGAGTGATAGAATTGGAGATTGATGGAAATGTAGGGGTAAAGCAAGAGAGTGAAGTCACTTGGGTTTTGTTTCTGATTTATTTCATTGTATAGAAAATGACGAAACAAAAATTTGTCCAAGTGGGGAACACAATAATTTCAAGGCACTCATAAATAGTGGGAGAGTGTGAGTTGTCTTACGCTTCTTCACAAGAGATGTACAGTATAGAATTATGCAAGTGCAATTACCAAAATAACATGTATATAAAATGTGTATGATTTCTTAGTGTCTTTTTTTCTAATGTTGCCCAACAGCCATAGCTTCAGAATTGTCCGAAGGCCTTCATAGTAATTTGGACAAACATTAAATGATTTGTCGTTAGTGTTTCTTAAACCTTGATTTATTGACTTCTTTATCAATTGAGGTCAGCACCACAAGTTGAAACACAACATTGTTCAATTATGTGTCCTCCGAGTTTACCTGGAATTCCCAAACCTGTTTGTGTTTTCTCTATGCTGTTGTTTGTACACATACAGTCTAACGTTAGCTGTCAAGTATTGGCAAACGTTAGCGGCAGTTCCAGCGGGCTTTTGTCAGACCAGCATAAAGTCAGTTAACTTTAACCTAGGTCGGTCATATGTGAGAAAACCAGACAAACTGTTAGTAAGTTCCCGGTGAACTCGTGAAAGCCACTGCCTCAGGTGTGTGGTGATGCCAAAGGCTTTTGAGCGGACAGGAGGATGGCTGGTACAGGAAGAGTGATGTTCTGCATGCAGATGTAAATCACGCTCTCCTTGCCCCCTCCCCTTAGACCCGACTTGAGCTTCTCTGCCAACCACTGCACAATAAATGACCTGCCTTCCGTTTCTACTATACTCCTTCATTTTCCATTATTCTCTGTCTCACACATGCATACATTCTTCTTTTATACGGATATATTATGTAAAATATTAAATGTATGTATTGACTGCGTGAGATAAAAATGTATGAATGTGTGCATATGACCATGAGAATTAAAAGGTGCGAGTGTATGAATGAAAATTAATTAATGTGAAAATGAAAATATAGGTCTATGCATGTGAAAGGAGAAGAATGTATGTATGTGAGAAGGGACAGAATGAATTATGGCCTGTACGGCCCCTCATATTTAAACATAGTGTTCTCAGCTGTAAAAAGTGATAATGAGAGAGGTTAAACAGTGTGTGTGTGTGGTGACAGGTATCTGCGTGCAAGGTGGGCATGAGTGTGTATGTGTATATGTGCTGCCGGCAACCCAGAATTAGTTAGAGCTTATGGGGGATGAACAAATGTGTAACGGTACTGGTGGGACATGGACTTAGGTGCAGAGAAAAGTACAAGACACAGGGTAGAGTTCTTTACTGGTAAACCAGGCCGTCATTAGGTCAGTTCAAAACAGGCAAACAAAATCAGACAGGGAGTAAGCAAAATCCAAAATCCAAATAAGGCAAAGTCCTTAAACCAAAGATACAAACACTGGGAACTGCCAGGGAGCGATGAACACACAAGGTAGAACAAAGGGCAGAAAACACAGGGAGGACATACAAGGGCATGTCTGAGGGGAAAAATCTGCAGGTGTGGACAATTAGAGGCAGAAGACACAAGGGCAGGAACTAAAACGATGGGAGATGTTAGTCTTACAAAATAAAACAGGAAACACAATGGACAAGATTAACAGGATGTTAACAATAAGACACTGTTTTTGTACAAAAATGGCATGTGTTGCAAAAGTAATGAATGGGTGTTTTCAAAGAGTCAAAGATACGATTGTTTTAAAAACATTCACATGTGAAAGACCAATAAAATTAGCTTTTATCTGAAAATGCAGAATTAGCTGTTAAGCAGAATCCTGAATTTCAGCTCACACTGTTACTGTGTTTGTGGCTGTTAAATTACTTTGTCAAGCTCTATGATGGACATTTTGGTGATCAGTGTCTCAGCTGATAGAGGTGCAGATTGATTGCTTTGGATGAAAAATGCATTGTTACAATTGTTAAAATATCACAAACAGGTGTACAGAATGTCTTTTCATGATTCCCGCAGCTAATAAATAAATATAAATATATAGTTTCTTGTGAGCAAAGTCTTGACTGTGTACACTTCAGGCACCTAATATGGTTCACCTCTGGCACATATATAGTGTCTGGTATAAATGTATGGTAAATAGAATTTTCATAGATTCATTCAATTTCATTAAAATTACTAATATTATGTCAATATTGGAGGGATTATTGTGCTTTGAACTTGTGCAGCAGGCAGACAGTAGGAATTTCATACATGCTATTGTATTTTGGTTTTGCTACCAGCTGTTGCTCCTGGCTTGAATATGTGTCATGTTAGGCAGCTAAAGCTGATAGGTGTCCATCAAAGTAAGAGATTTGGAAATGTGAGGATGAGTGCATTATTTCCAAATACAGAAAATGTCCATGTATAAGCTTTCATGACACTGGGATGAGTTTTCTACCCTTGATTATTTGTAAATTGATAAGTCATCATAGCCCCTTGGCCACTGCATGTGCACTGCACTGGTGTGAGTGTGTGTGAGTAGATAGAGGCACAGAGAGCAGGCGTTTGCCAGCCTCTAGAGAGTTGAGGCACCCGAGCGTCTGTACTAGCAACACTGCTAATTGAATTTTTGTTGTTTATTTTAACATACTTGAAGTTTTAATTTAGGGCAAATAAACTGCCGCCTTCAACTACACAACTGTAAAGTCATAAAACTGTAAGGTACAGTTTCACTGCAAGTTGTACAGTCCAGTCAAATCATTTGTGAGTGGGTGTATTAAACACAGTTTCTATGGCTTTATTTTAGGTAGGACAGTAAATCTTGTTTTGCACAGGATTAAAGACCTATTTTATTCTAATACCTGTTCTATTATATGTTGTGTTAAGAAGATCTGATCTGAATACATGTCTGAACCTTTAAAGGGGTCTGCTAAAAATTACTATATAGACACTTTTCTGACTAAAAGGTTTTCCTTTGTGCCTTTGGTTAGCTCCAGTCAGTTGAAAGCCACTGAAATCACAGCTGATCTGATTCTACAACCACTGCTTTTATCCAACTGGTTCTATGAGCTCCAAAAGTGTCTTCGCACTGCCCAGAGTAAGACATTAAGATTAAGACATTCTTCCAGACACTCCAGGACCCTCCTACTTTGATAATCATGCTACTGTTTATGTATGTGTCTCTTGCTTTTAAATAGGTCCACCAAATTCCTCAAAATTTTAACTTGTAATTGATAATGTTAGTATCACTACATGGGAGCCTAGAGGTGAGCACAGCATCACATTAGAGTACAACAGATGAACAGATGTACTGACTTAAAGTAAAAACCCTAAATCTGCAAGAAGTCTTAGTCATAGGCCACAATGTCAAAGTTTTTTGAATTAAACAAAACTCTGCAAAGGTTTGGTAGAGCTTTACCAGTGCTTAGTCTGAAAAAATAAAGTTTGTCCTGAGTGTGGCACCAGGGAACGTCCTCAGCAAATTGACATTTATAACCCGCTCAAATTTCACGGCTATCTGCCCAGCAGATTGTGAGATACAGTGTCTTGTGTACAAAGTTGACATTTTGGCCTGAGGATGGCAAAAGAGGAGAGCTTGGAGTGTCCTAACGGAAAGGGTTTTTTTTTTCTCTAGGGAAGATAGGTGTGCTCAGTAAACTCGTAATGTACACTCTATAAAAATATTAAGGGGTAAACCATTTTCGTTTGGGAACATCTTCTGGGAACCATGAATTCCAACAAGATATAGGTTTCTGGTAAATACAGCCCAATCAGTTGAAATTGTCTTTTGTCTTTTAGTTCAGTTGCGACAAATAGAAAAATGAAAGGTGGATTTACAGTATTTTATTGCTTGGGAACAAGTTGAAATGTTGTGTTTTGTCAAACTTGGGTACTTGGGTTTCTGGGCTGGTGGTGATATCAATAGTGTAATGTTTGGCAACATTCAATTGCTGAACAAACTGGAGGTGTGGTAAGTGATTCAGGGGTCTGGAAGCAGGCTAGTCTAAGTCAGGACAACATTCTGTGTTTTTCTCTGAGATACTGATTCCTGGGAAGCAGAGTAACCCTTGCAGATGAAAAATCCTTCTCAGTCACAGAGACATAGATTGCACCTGTTCACTTGTGGTTGCTTTTCTGTGTGAGATTCCACTAGATCAAGCTGTATGCATTTCTGTTCTGTGCTGAAGCTTGAGATTAAACATAGCTCAGCTCTCTGTTGTTGTGCTAATAAGGTGTTTGTCACAGGTCTAATCAGCCACATTAGCGGCAGTGTTTGTTTTGTCAAGAGCCTGAAGGTGATTCAAACCTTAAAGACCACCATCAAGCTCCTGAACATCTGAGTTCTACCATAACACTTCCACCATATTTACACTTATGCTCTTCCTTCCTTCCTTCTGGCTAATTAGCTACAGTATGTGAAGCATGACTCTGCTGTGAGAAGAAAACAAATAAATCAAAGTGAAACTGTTATTGAAGTTATCAGTTGTCCTTGGAACTTTAAGCTATAGGTCTTTTGATTATACAATCAGCGGTACTTTCTATCACACACCAACAAACATCAGTGAGCATCATTAGCATGTATTACCCAAAATAGATGTAGTCATTTGAAATCAAAACACAATCATGCACAAGCAATTGAACTGTGATCCATATTCAGTTATCCAGGCATCCAGGTAGTAAGACAACAACACAGCAGCAGCTCTCTGAAGTGGTTTGGCAAGTGTACTTGTGGTGTGACTGGCTTTGTGTTTTAATGCCTTTGATAATACATTTTTATTAAATATTGGGGTTTTTATTGTGGCGAATCGCCTCTTAATAGTTTTTAATCGGAGTTTCTATCCTTGAAGGTTCAGTTTGTAGGTTTTAGTTGCATCTAGTGGTGAGGGTTGCGAATTGCAACCTGATTGCGACCAACGGCTCTCTTACTGCTCCCCCCTCCCTTTGCAAGCGCATAGGAGAAGCTACAGTGGCCAACGCACTCTGTCAACTCTCGTGCTAAATAATACTTGTGGTCTTCCATTTGTCCAAATTTCACTTTTCTTCTACTTCTAACAAACCAGACGACTACTACTTCTTCTTCTTGTTCTTCGTAAGTATTCAACGTATTGACGAAACACTCTGTAGAGCAGTACGTACCTTTGGGCTACTGTAGAAACATGGCGGTGCAGCATGGCGACATCAATGTAAGGGGCAATGTATGTAGATCGAAATGGCTCATTCTGAGGTAATAAAAATATAACGGTTCATGTAAGTTCTTTAAAGTGAGGGATTCACACTGTATCAAAGCTGTACAGTAGTATTTGTATTAGTGTGTGCGCTGAATATAAATGTCCATTAGCATCTGGACTTTTACCATGGATTGATTTGGTTGATGGGTGATTAACTCTCAATGATGCTTGTAAGGCCATCTGCCATTTTCTGCCAGTGACAGTATGCTCACTGGTGATTTCATTTACTTTGGCTGATTAGTCTCAGGACATTGTTGGGCTGCTCAGACTGTATTTGATTGACATGTCCCTCTTTCTCCTGTTAGCTTTGTTGCATTTGTGCTAGTGGACAAATTGCATCTAATCATTCATTAACAGTACATGGAGTCCAGCGACGTCTTGCAATTGCCAGCAGAGCAATCAGCAATAACTGGAAGCACCTGTGATGATGCGCTGCAGAGCCTTTACATGTTGAGTAACTTGCACCTTTTTATCCAGGTATATAGTTTGTATTGATGAAGCGTGTCTGCTTTCAACTCCTAAAAATGACATTTCTAATTTACATTAACTAATTTACAAGAAAGAAAATGCTGTCCAGATAATCTTTAATCAAAACAACGTAAAACTGAACATATCTGCAACTGCCAATGCAAAATACTTAAAACATCCTGTTGATGTATTTCATTTGGTTTCACTTCAATAAGCATTTTCGATGGTTACCTTAAATTCAAGCATCCCAGTAAACCTGTGACAGCAAGCCAACATACACAATACCAGGACCCTGAACCTGAAGCAGCTAAATAGATTTTAGCCATCACTGATTATAATATTTCCTACAGTATTTTGACAAAGACATATCTGCTCTCAAAGCATGAGGCATGTTTAAGCCTTATTTGAGTTATAGTAAGACAACTCAAATGATTGGTTACGGCTAGAAATAAATATAGATCTTGGTTAAGTTGTGAAAAAGTCAAAACTGAGTTGAAGGACAAGATGGGATGCGTTGACTTTTTTGGGCAGGTGCAGGGGTAAGATGCATCAAAGCCTGCATCATCTCGGGTTGACATATAGGCCTATAGGCACATAGGTACTGTACCTCGATGACTCCATCTGTCTGTGTGACACGTCTATTGTGTTTTATGGGTGTTAGCACAGCCAGTTTAAGTGGTATTAATGAATGAAATCTTTTAGCCACTTTGTTGTATTAGAACACGCTGTTAACACAACATTGACATAAAGTTGATATGTCTAATGTGTTAGCAAACAAGCCATTTCACACGTTCAGCAGACACAGAGTGACATTAGCATGTCATGGGTCTGGCCACCGTGTGAAGTCTAATATTCACTCTCCTTTTAGATTAGCTCTGTTTTTTGGTCTTGAACAACTCTTGAGAAAAATATCTGTCTCTTTAGCTGCCAAATGCTCCATTATGTTCACCAGCTGTCGCTAACATTGTCTGTCTGTTGTTTTTTGCTGTGTAGAGCTTTTTCGCCAAAAAACAGCTGCCTGCTGCGACTTAGTAGATCTGAGGGGAACTGCAGAGCCTGTTGCTAATTGAATGTGAGTTCATCACTACATGGTAATATAAAACAATATGGAGTAGTGCATCTTTAAGGATGTCACACATCCTGGATTGATACAAACATAGTTAACTTAATTCAGACAGCATATACGCTTTCTCCAAAATGTATTTGAAATGCAAATTGATGGTGAACATATTTTGTAGGAGGACATGGTTGCTTTTTGATAAAACCATTCTCCTTAGTTTGATGGAGTATACCGAACCTGTCCTCCGTAGTTAGTCGACATAAACATCGGCTCGAAAACATCATCTTCGGAGGGGCCATTATACGCTTGGTAGAATTCTTTGCTCTGAGACTTGTTCAGCAGAAACCAGATCAGAGGATTTACATGCGACGTCTATCCCCAAAACCCCATGTTTAATTTCGTTTGTCTAATTCACTGTGCCATTTTAGAAAACAAGGCAGAAAGAAAATCGTGCACACATCACACAACTCTCAAGGGTAACACCAAATATTAAAGACATCGCCGTTATGGACTTTGGGTCTCACTAAATACACAATGAGACACAGACAGTACTAATTACATTGTTAATGTAAGTGTTGTTCATTTGAAAGCCGAGTCGTGGGCACAGGGTCTAGACAAAGGGACAGATGACTGGTGAAGCCAAAACAAAACACAGCAGCAAGTTTTAATGAGGCGACAGGGGACTGCCCGTCAAACACATAACAAAGACTCACATCCCAGAAGGGACACACACACAAATATACACACACAAGAATGCTCTAGTGCTCTACGTACACACGTGTATACATAGGAATACAGTGGTGCACGCAAGTACACAACACAGCTGATGAACCCCGTCTTCACCGAAACATGCCTGTCTCAGACTTGACTGATGAGCTTAAAGGGTCAAAAGACTAAGCTCAATATTCCCCATGTCAACTACGTCAATCATAGCATGGTGAGCTGCATTTACAATGTTACAGCAATATCAGAGATTACTGCTTTGAAATGCAGGCCTAAATACCCCTGCATTACCACGCTGAAATATAGACCTAAAAATCCAAGATTATACTTCAGTGAAATAAAGCCTTTAGGCCTAATCCATATTCAAAGTCTTGTCTCTAGCTGGGCTGTGGGCCTCTATAACCTAGTTCTGATGGCTGTTATTGGGGAAAGCTGCTTTGTACTGGTCAGTTGTGTGATGAGGGCTTGGACACGGTCTGTTGAGCTGACCTATATTTGGCTGTCTGCCCTGTCTGCACAGTCAAAACCAGAGCTTTTCTCATGTTTTGTGCTATAGGCAAATTGGGCCGCCAGGCACTCTCATCCACTCTCTGATCCAGTATTCTGATCCAGTTCAAGCTTGAATGTACTGTCATGTGAAAAATTTCATGCATATGAATCCTCCCAGACAAATTAAAGAGACGAGTCATAGAGAATCAGAATTTAGTGTAGAGGAATTTGTAATATTGGTATACTCTTCACACTACACAACTTGCCGTCTTGTGACGGGAGTCTTGAAGTCATTGTGGCGTTCACACTGCGTGACTGATCGGTGACAGGGGTTCACACACTAGGCGAGCTGACAAGGACTCACCCGATGCTGGTCTCCAAACCACGTTTTGTCAAGAAAAAACACGTGAAATGTGAAACGGGAAATGATGTGAACCTACACACAAAAAAGCTGTTGTTTGTTGTTATAAAGATAGAAATTATAAAGACAAAGAATATGGATGAAAGAATGGATTAGGACACGCAGGTAGCAGGGATCGTCTGAGCTACAGAGAGAGCTGGAGGTGAATGAAAAATGTTTTGCGGTGAAAAGTAGCTGCCTGCTCTGCCAGCTGCCTGCTCTCATTGGCTGGATGTGGATGTCAAATCGG